>NC_137693.1:16197860-16292860 GCF_963989245.1 Nansenia antarctica
TAGCCTTACGGAGGCCTGGAGAGGGGGATGAAAGGAGGGGAGGAGGAGGAGGAGGGGAGGAGGGGGGGGACCTGGGAAAGGTCAGACGGATCTACTTACTTTCCTGGGTCAGGGATCTGACTGCAGACAGCACGCAGGGACTGGAAACTGTTCCTGATGGAGTGGATGTTGGCCATGCCCATGAACATCACCTCACAGTTGGGGTAGTACTCTGTAACACACACACACACACACACACACACACACACACACACACACACACGCGCACACGCAGAGACACACAGACACACACACAGACACACACACAGAGACACACAGAGACACACAGACACACACACAGAGACACACACAGAGACACACACAGAGACACACACAGACACACACACACACACACACACACACACACACACACACACCTTGTTATCTTTGATCAAAAAATCTCTTCTCATCTGTCAAAGGAACAGACAAACTGTTGTGTGATTTGACTTCTGAGGTAAAGTTGTTGATTCTAAATCCAGAGAAATCTGAAGTGGTTGTTGTTGTTGACAGTAGATCCCACAGAGACGGTGGGGGGTTCGGGGGGGGTACTGACCTTCACATTCGCAGCCACCACCCTTGGCCCGGTTGGCCACTGCGGCGGTGTAGGAGCGGGCGTCCAGGATCAGCAGCTTCTGAGGCGCCGCGTTGGCGTCAGGGCCTGGACATCCTGTCAGAGAGGAGTCTGGGGAGGGGTTGAGAGACATGTAGAGAGGACGAAAAATGGAGGGGGTGGAGGGAAAGAGAGAGGGGGATACATGTAGACAGGTAGAAAAAAGTAGATAGAGAGGGGGGGGGGGGGGGGGGACAGGAAGAGAGACAGAGCGGGGTTAGGGAACATGGATCGATAGCTCTGGCTCAGCTCGTCCCCCGGAGGGAAATCAATAGCTCCGCCTGACCACTGCGGCCTTCGCTCAGCGCCACGGCGACAGGGGACAATAGTACGCTAGTTCCCATCATGCCACTCTCACTCGGTCAACGCCCTGCCATTTAGAGAACCGATTCGCAGCGTGTCATCCATGGAAAAAGTCTCGGAAATAGATTCTCTTTCTCTTTCACAGGTGCCCAACTGTGGCTGGTGATTTCCAGCGTTGTGTTCTGGTTTTAGAGAAGCGGTTTCTAGAACAGAGCTCTCAAAGCGGAGAGCTGCTCTAAACTTGGACACTAGCCAAGTTCCTGTCCAGACAGTGTAGCTCGTTTACAGAAGTGTTCGAGACAGAAACTTGGGAGCGTAGACGGTACGTAGCCCGACCAATATAGTCCCATCTGCATCGGTGTCACAGTCACTTACACACAGAGAGAGCAGAAGAGACAGAGAAAGGGATGCTCGCTCCCAGAACAGGCCCCATAATCTTGGCCACCGACACGTAAACAAGGCAGGGAACAAAAAAAGTGTCACAGCCATTTTACCCTAATGTATCCGGTCCTCATTGGGGACAATTTATCCTCTGTCCTGCCCTGATGCATGAGGGCGAGTGTGTGTGTGTGTGCGTGCATGTGTGTGTGTGTGTGTGTGTGTGTGTGTGTGTGTGTGTGTGAATGAAGACATACTGTAATTGCACATATAAATAAAAATGTATTCATATTCCCAGTGGCGTATCCCCAGACACTTATGTTCAGTGAGATGTCTTCATTGTCTGTTCTGGTAGTTCTCATGAATTATAAATTAATGAGCTAAATCTGCTGCAGTTTGAACCACGCCTACTAGGTTCAAAACACATGGGTGGGATATACTGTATCATAGCATAATTACCATAAGTCATGCTTCACTTGTGGTCAGCCGAGCCATCTTTGTATGTAGTGTCAAACATGCCTATGTCAAAGAGATGACTTGGGCAGATAGTGGATTTGGAATGTAACAAGCATTCTGATGGCATCATAGGCAATAATGCCCAGTGAATCAGCAGTGTTAGGAGAGTAGAGTTAGGCAGATATCTACATTTGGCCAAAATATGACTTCAAACAGGCAGAGGACAGAGGGAGTTCCCCTCATACTTCACTGGGACAGTAAACAAGAGTCTCAGTCGACCGAGCTGGTAGATAATAGGATAAAAAACACTTCCTACAAGTTTCAACAAGTCACATTTAAGACCTTTTTAGACCTATTTGAATAGAATTTTAGACCTATTCGCGACACCATATGATAGCTTTTTGTCATCCTCGAGGTGATGAAATTAGGGATTTCACTGCCATACAGACATAGAAGGAAGCGAATTGGCATTTTTTGGGGTTCCAGCTTGATTCATTTCCGCGTAAATAGATGTGGTCGGACTGATTTCCTTGCAGGATCTAATTTTTAAGACCTAGCACCTCATTTCTAGACCGAATAGCTGACATTTTAGGCCCTTTTAGGCCTTATGGGTTGGATTGCTGGATTTTAGACTTTTAATACTTTTAAGACCATCGCGGGAACCCTGAAAAAAGGAGATAAGAGTTGGGCGTGAGTCTTTACCGAAGTCGCTGTCGGAGCCGTCAGTCCCGTCCCCGCGCGGCCGGCAGGCCGGGGCTCCGCAGGCCACCCTGGCGCCGGGGTCCATCAGACACGCCTTGGCGATGGAGGTGACCAGGTACTCATCCTCCGTGTTCCTCCAGCCCCACCAGCTGATCTCAGGCTGGCTGCAGCGGGCGATCACCGCCCCGTTCCTCTGGTGTCTGTAGAGAGAGAGGGAACACACACATGAGAGTATGACCATTCCGCTGGTGTCTGTAGAGAGAGAGAGAGAGGGAACACACACATGAGAGTATGACTGTTCCTCTGGTGTTTGTAGAGAGAGAGGGAACACACACATGAGAGTACGACCGTTCCTCTGGTGTCTGTAGAGAGAGGGAACACACACATGAGAGTATGACTGTTCCTCTGGTGTCTGTAGAGAGAGGGAACACACACATGAGAGTATGACTGTTCCTCTGGTGTCTGGAGAGAGAGGGAGGGAACACACACATGAGAGTATGACTGTTCCTCTGGTGTCTGTAGAGAGAGAGAGAGAGAACACACACATGAGAGTACGACTGTTCCTCTGGTGTCTGGAGAGAGAGGGAACACACACATGAGAGTATGACCGTTCCGCTGGTGTCTGTAGAGAGAGAGAGAGAGGGAACACACACATGAGAGTATGACTGTTCCTCTGGTGTCTGGAGAGAGAGGGAACACACACATGAGAGTATGACTGTTCCTCTGGTGTCTGGAGAGAGAGAGGGAACACACACATGAGAGTATGACTGTTCCTCTGGTGTCTGGAGAGAGAGGGAGGGAACACACACATGAGAGTATGACTGTTCCTCTGGTGTCTGTAGAGAGAGGGAGGGAACACACACATGAGAGTATGACTGTTCCTCTGGTGTCTGGAGAGAGAGAGAGGGAACACACACATGAGAGTATGACTGTTCCTCTGGTGTCTGTAGAGAGAGAGAGAGAGAACACACACATGAGAGTACGACTGTTCCTCTGGTGTCTGTAGAGAGAGAGAGAACACACACATGAGAGTACGACTGTTCCTCTGGTGTCTGTAGAGAGAGAGAGAACACACACATGAGAGTACGACTGTTCCTCTGGTGTCTGTAGAGAGAGAGAGAACACACACATGAGAGTACGACTGTTCCTCTGGTGTCTGTAGAGAGAGAGAGAACACACACATGAGAGTACGACTGTTCCTCTGGTGTCTGTAGAGAGAGAGAGAACACACACATGAGAGTACGACCATTCCTCTGGTGCCTGCACTGCCCGGGCAGGGACACACTCAACATGAGACGACAACCAACAAGGCATGTTAGAATAGGCGGACGACAGGAGATAGAAACACACACTGTCTTTGGGTTATTGTGAACTGATTGTATTTTTAAAAAATATTTTTGGCCATTTAGCAGACGCCTTATTCCAAAGCGACTTACTACAATCGATACGTTTGACTAAGCGAGTGAACCGTCAATCCACCAGTCGTAGCAGGAAGAGTAATCTAGCTCAGGCCCGGGGCCATTGGCAGTCGTCGTGATAGAAGAAGAAAGAAAGAAATATTTGTTGTGTCACCGTACCTGTAGACCACCACGGGGATCCTCTTCCAGGACCGGAAGGATCCGACGCTCTCCAGCTCCTTGTCGGTGATCCACACTGGGACCAGCAGCTTCTGGGGGTAACTGGAGCACAGCCTGGGGGGGGAGAGGAGTTAGCTATACGTTACAGTGCTGACAGCATACCATTACGTAATCCACACTAGAAAAGAGGAGAGGAGGGGGGGGGTGTTTCACTACTGCCAGTAGACAGACGTGAGAGTCTCTAAAAGCTTCGGGACAGAGAAAAGAATCATTCACAGTGAAGCGAGGGACATTATTAAAGTCAGTCCATAAAGACTGTCTGCAGCTGTAAGGGGGGGTGTGCTTAGTGAGA
The DNA here is from genome assembly GCF_963989245.1 of Nansenia antarctica. Classification (NCBI taxonomy): domain Eukaryota; kingdom Metazoa; phylum Chordata; class Actinopteri; order Argentiniformes; family Microstomatidae; genus Nansenia; species Nansenia antarctica. Next base: position 16,202,278 of record NC_137693.1, read on the forward strand.
GGGGGCTTTCAGATGGCGGAAGATAGATGTCTCGTGCGTGCGTATGTGCGCGACACGGAGCCCAGCAGGTCCAGACGTGTTTTAATTACCCAGCTACCCCTGTGTGTCTGTCACCCTCAGCATGGCGCTCTCTAAGGCCCCCGGAACGGACTGTGCGCCCTTTACCGCCTGATTTATTTACCCAGAAGGCACCAGGGCCTGACACACAGGTACAAGCACCTCTAGAGGTGGTGGGAGGGGTGTGTGGGTGTTGTGCAGGGTGTATTGATGTATATGTTTTGATCTTTTTAATTCATTGTCTTATTATGTTGTTAAATGTTTCTCTATTTATTTTCTATATGTACCTATTCTTGCCAAAAATGTTTTATTATTACTATCCTTCTTTCCTTTTTCTGTGTTTCTTTATGTAAAGCACTCAGAATTGCCCTTTGTTGTATGAAATGTGCTGTACAAATAAACTTGCCTTGATGTGTGCTTGTGTGAGAGCGGTGCATTGTGTGAACAAAGAGTGACCGCTGACAGAGTCCTTTAGTCTAAGAGTTAAGGGAGGACCGCACACACACACACACACACACCCTTCAGTCTGTCAGTGAGACGACCGGGCCTCTACTCCCTGTTCGACTGCAGCCATTCTACTGCTCAGACCCGTCACACACACACGATCAAGAGCTGAGGGCAGACAGAGTTCAAACACTGACGGCCTCAAAACTCTCTTTGAAATGAGTCACTCTCTAACCCAGCCTCCAAGCACCGAGACTGGAGCCATCTAAAAATGTTCATTACATTTTTTCATTGATTTTAAATGTAAATAGGAGAGGGGATCGGCTGTGGATAAGGGTGTCTGGGGGGGATACTTACTTGTAGTTGCTGTTGATGTCAGACACCCTCCACGCGTTCTGCATGTCGAAGCCCATCCGCCTCACCTCCATGTCCAGCCTCTGACGGACATGATCACCTAGGAGACCGAGAGGAAGGAGGGAGAGAGAGAGAGTGAGAGAGTGAGAGAGTGAGTGAGAGAGTGAGGGAGTGAGAGACCGAAGAGAGGATGATCTGAGATGAACAAAATCCATGCCTCCGTGTCACATGCTTGAGATTAGGGCTGTCAATGTTAACGCTCGCGATTAATCTGGAAACGCGTAAAAAAAAGACACAAATTAATCGTATTACCAAGATATATACATAATAGAACTACAGACATTAGATCCTGCATCCATTCCAGAACCTCCACTAGCAGTGGTCGAGGGTATCTCATATGTAATAACATGTAAGCGCAGTGGGTCCGCCGTGTTTCATATTACTGAGAAGAGATTGGATTTGACCCCCGCGGTGCCTCCAGATGAGATGGAGCCTGAGCCCAGTGACTGGACCGCTGAGCCATCCTGACTGGTGTTTAATAATGGAGCTTCTGTAATGGAATCCTCAACGGACCTCCATCTAATATCTGTAGTTCTAATATGCATGTATCTTGGTAATATGATTCATTTGTGTGAATGTTAACGTGTTAGCATTGACAGCCCTAATATATATACACACACACACAGAACAATAATATAAACGCAAAATATAAATATATATAAACACTTTTTGCTCGAGTCAAAATCAAAGATTCTTTCTCTAGGTATACAAAAGGCCTATTTCTCTCAAATTGTGTTCGCAAACTTGTTTAAATCTGTGTTAGTGAGCACTTCTCCTTTGCCGAGATAACCCATCCACCTGACAGGTGTGGCATATTGTGACGTTAGAATTATAAGGTTCTATCCCCATTTTTGTCAAAATTTAGTTTTTTACATAATCTGACCCATTAGGTGTTTATTAATGCCTGTGTGGTGTTATTTTTGAAATGTTGACATTTTTGAGTTAGTAATTAATAAAATACAAAGGTTCCATCTCACAAAACATAATGGAATGTAAAAACTTTGACCCTCAATATCTCTGAACTACCCTAAACGGAGATAGAACCTTATCATTCTAAACGGAGATAGAACCTTATCATTCTAAGCTCACGATATCCAGATGCTGATTAGACAGCATGATCATTGCACAGCAGATGTGCCTGAGGCTGGTCCGGTGTGTGGGTGTGTGGGTGTGTGTGTGTGTCTGTGTGGCTGGTCGGGTGTGACCTGGGCTGACCTGGGCGGCAGAGATGGAGGTGCTGGTCCTCGTCGTCGGCGCAGCCCCCCAGACACCAGGCGTGGTAGGCCAGGGCGAACAGGTCCTCCTGCCGGGCCGGGTGGGCGGTGGCTCGGTGCAGACGCTTCAGCCACTCCTGGCACTGCTTGAACGTGGAGAAGTGGCATCTGAACACACACACACACACACACACACACACACACACACGGATCAGGAACAGAAAGGAGGGGATAAGTCAGGGATGGTGAGAGAGAACATCCTGTCATTCATTCTCAATCTCCCTCCTTTTCAGAACCCAAATGATAATGCATACGGTGTGATACGGTTCTTCTTCTTCTTCTTCTTCTCCATTATTAGGTAAAAGCCATGGGAACACTTCAGGGGTCTGAGGGACACCAGAGGTCGTCACAGCCACAAGTCGTCGTCACAGCCCTACGCATTCCCCTGCTACTTTGTTTTCTTGAAACTCAGTCTTTAAGAAAAGCATCTTAAAGCCGACTTCATGATGTCATCAATGTGTTTATTAACGTGTGGTGATGATAGCAGCGTCTTTGAGCCTCGGAAAAACGCTATATAAATGTAATGAATTATAGCAGGTCAGTGGGTTCTCTCTCTACCTGACGACTTTGGAGTCCTTGCAGATGATGTGGAGCTGGAACATGTCTCTGCTCTCCACGCTCTCGATCAGCCTCAGAGGCACCTGTAGGGGGCGACAGAGAGGGGGCGCTGAGTCACACAGGGAACCTCAGACTAGACAGCACACCTCCTCTACTAGCTGCCTGTCCCCACGTCTAGCACACAGTAAGTAGACTGCAGGCAATGAAAGGGAAAACTGTTTCACACAGCAAAAAGGTACAAACAAAAGCCGACACTCATGGTAGACTTACCTTCCGTGGGGGTCTTCTGCCCCCCTGCATACCTCTGTTAGGTATTAATAGAAACAATTCACAGCAATGCCTACATTGAGTTTGTTGACTCCATATAATCAACAGCATCAATGTCATGTCAGAAGAACATTACCAAGTAGCAGGTTATTACATCGTCAAGTCGCTAGTCTCCTTTAACTTAGGAACAAGTGGAGACCTATCCGAGTCTACGGAAGCCCAAGCCTGCCATACAGAACGCACATCTCATCCAGACAAACAATCAACTCAATCATCGTTACTAGACACTATTAAACAAACGCTGGCACCTAACACACAACGACTGAGCAGTACTAAGAGGCCAAGGCTGGGTTGTCTGCAGTGCAATCTATTCTAGAACGTTCAGTCACTCGCTCATGCTCGACCCCACTGGTGTTCAGCAGCTCTAGCTCTGTTATGGCAGAGGTGCTAATGAGGTCACTCCAAAACAGAAACAGTTACACAATCGTCGATGAGGCGTCGACCTTCATTTGACCTAACCGCTCAGCGTCAACATATGACTGCGGGTCATCTGACTGGGTAGTTGAGCGACCGTTATCATGCCATAATACAGACGAGCTTCGTGTCTTAAAGCGCACAGAGTGTCCGAATAAACCCCAGAGAGGGCGTGTTCGAGCTTCACTTGAGGGCGTTCGATATGGTACAGTATGTGGGCAGATTGTGAGGATGACGTACAAACATGCCCGCGTGCGTTTGAAAGTTCAATCACAATTTGTCCTCAGTGCACTTTAATCCAGGAGCCGTCTGAACAGAGGTGGACTGACAGAGCTGTCTAGACTGGGAGGAGCAGGAGGGGGGACGTCACATGGTACTCACAGAAATCTCATTGTCCACACCTGGGTAGGTCTACAACACAGTGACACCAGGGAACAGAGAAAGGGGGGGGGGGGGCACAAGACAGGGGAGGAAATGGAGAAAGAAAAGCTATTAAACTAAAAACAAAAAGGAAAATGAAGGGTTAAACGTAGAGCTAACGCTAACATCAAGAGTGGTAGAGAAAGTCAGGCAGAGCCCATAGCAGAGCGATACTTTTTTTGCACACCGCCAAGTTCAGAGGAAATGATGGCGGAAAAAAAGACAAACAGAAAGGAGAGTAAAAGGACAAGGGAACACAGCTTCACAGCAGGGGAATATGGCTGAGGGAGTAAGATAAGGGAGAGGGGGGGGGGGGTGTCTGGCTAGCGTTCATTTAAAGTTCAACTGTGCCTCTGAGGTCAGTGCTGGACTCTGCACAACGTCAATCCTACATCAGCTGATTCCTTGAAATGTTGCAATACAGAAATCCTCCGACAAAAAGCCTCTTGAACGTGACGCCATAACTACCTCCCCACCGGTAACTACCTCCATAACTACCTCCATACTACCTCCCCACCGGTAACTACCTCCATAAATACCTCCCCACCGGTAAACGAAGAAAAAAATTCGAAACATTTTGAAATCACCTGGAAAAACGATTTTAGTTCTAGCAGATGTGTTCGTGTTGAGCAGAGCCCTGTGCTAGGTAGGTGGCTGGAGTTCTGGGAGGAAGGAGGGATTTCATTGCCAGCGAATGCAAACAATCGTGCTGTTTGTATTTGGGCAAGGTTTGACGTCAGCGGGGAGAGAGGGCCCGCTGGATGCCAACGCCGGCGCGGCGCGGAGCCTCTGAGACCCAGAGGTCACGTTAGAACCCTCCAGCCTGGGAGATCAGAGGCGGCCCGCCCTCTCCCGCGGTGCCCCGCACGGGGCCGGCTTACAGCCAGCCAGGCCCACAGGCTGGGGAAGGCTTTAGCCTACTTGTAGTAAAGTGCACTTGGTGTGAAACAACATTAGGATTATTTGCCTTGTATATTTATTTCCTTTACGATCCTCCTCTTGCTGTATTTTTTTTTATGCTGTATGTAAAAGCACTACCTTCATTATACTTTCTTTTATTTCTTTTGTTTCTTTTTTATTACTACTCGATCTTTTCAGTTTGTAAAGCGTCTTTTGAGTGTCTAGAAAAGCTCTAATGTATTATTTTTATTATGATTATTATGATTATTATTATTATAATAATGCACTTTGAATTGTATGAAATGTGCTATACAAATAAACTGGCCTAGCCTTGTAAGCAGCATGATGTGCTGTACACAGTTTATATGGGAAATGATGGCATGTTCTCAGTCTAACAAGCATAGCCTCCCTCTCACGCTATAGGCTCCCTTCATCCTCAGCTCTCTGTTCTGTTCTCAGGGTTCCACTCGGACTGAATCCAGGCATGACTACCCCTGTTGACTTGATTCCAGACTGCCGACTCTTACATTGATGATGGACTCCTTGAACTTGATGTGGAGCCTGTAGTTGGAGATGGCGATGATGGCGTCATCGGCGCGGCCCAGATACTCCACCCCTTCCCCCTGAAGAGCTGGGAACGGCACCTGGGGGGGCAACCAACACCAACACACAGTTACTAAAACATCAACAGACAAAGTTACAAAAGACATCAACACTAGCCCTGGGGGGGGGGGGGGTAGTCCACCAACATCGCTAAAGGAGAATCCAGGCTTATTCTTGATCAGCCTCCTGAGACTTACAGAGATAAGCCTGGATTTTCCTTTAGCGACGTTGATGCAATACTCCCCCTGGTGATGAATTGCCCATGGGTGTTTTATGCATTTCCTCCAAGGGTATTAGTCTTCGGATGATTGTGGTGATCCCTGTAGAAGACAGGCTCTCGCTGTCATCTAAACTGGGTTTATGCTGTTGAGGAGCTCCAACACCGAGCTCTGCTTCAACCCAGAGAAGGAACAGCTTAACACTAGAAGAGCCGTGATGGGGTCACAGTGACCCCTGTGAGCAAAGAAAAGTGATATCTTTGCACTCGATCAAATTTCAGGACCCTCCTTTCATGACTTTTCCTAGATATGTGCGTTCTACCACCCAGTATCCTTACATTTTCTAAATCACATCAGGATAAGCTAATATCAAGCTAGTTTGCCGTTTTTCTCTGTAGGAAGCAGGCTAAAAAACAAGACAGTCAACTAGTGGCCGTTGTGTGTAAGTAGCAGATTTACATTATAAAAAGGGGGTCTATTAGACCCCCGAGGCGGCTCTACTAGCAGGTAAAAAAGGCACGGCTGTTCTAGTGTTAACTGGGCATGATCATCCCCAAACCAGGTCTCCATGGCTGGGTGCACTGCTGGAGTAAGCATGGGGCTTTGGAAGTCTTTAGCCCAGTGTTACATTTGAATCTGATAGTGTTCCAGGTGCTTTGGGCTGGGGTTGCTGGCGGTCTGTTCTGGTACACAGGACCCCCCCCATAGGGAGGAGAGAGAGCCTGTCTGAAACCCCCCACTACAAACAAGAGACCTCACAGACAACAGTCTGTCTGTGTCGTGTCCAGAGACTCAGAAGTTGGCCTCACAACAATGAACGGAGGGGCAGAATGTGGACAACGGGAGTTCAATAAGACGAGCTCGCGGATGTCCAATTAGCACACGGGCATCCGTGGCATAAAAGGATCTCTGTGAGCGTGAGCGTTGTGGGTGAGCCTGAGTGAGCAGGCGGGGGGGGGGTGTCTACATGGCTGATGGTACCGTGATGCCGTTGGAACAGTCCATTAACATTCCTGCTACACGACGCCCATTTTATTGGAGCCCCAGCACAGGCCAGGCTCCAGGACGAGACCCCCCGCATTAAGATAATTGGTTCCCATCAGAGGAGAATAGAAGACATTTTGAAGCAGTGCATTAGCTAGCTTTAAAACCCAACCAGGTGGAGAGAGACACAAAGCATGCTCGTGCCCAACATGGAAATAAGTCATCTAAAAATGGGAACGCGTTAGCGAGCCAAAGCGAAACCAAACATTAAACCCTCACTCGTGTTTAATCCATCCTCTTTCAACTCGACGAGCGCGATTCAACGTTCCGCAGCACTTAACCAGAATTTAATAGCGAGAGTTTAATAGTGACAAATGCTAATGCTTCCTTATTTATTTGAACTAGCGAGTAACGTTAGGGCGACGGACGTTTAACAACAGCGTCTGAATGGGATGAAACCGTGCGGAGAAAGAAAAGATAATTTCCCGCTGCCCGGGACAAAGCTCTTCTCTTGGCTGGCTGGCTGGCTGATGAGGGCGGTAATGCAGACATGGGAGAGAGGTCATCATGTCTAACCGTCTCTCTCTCTGAGCAGAGCGTTAAGTGATCCGTGAGTGGCTTTGTCCTTCCCATAACCAGGGTCTTCTTGGCGAGCGAAACAGAACATTATAATCATTCTATTTCTGATGCGCATACTGTTACCACAGTGTTGCCCGGAGACCACATAATACTGCATTGGCTCATCACACATTATGTGCTGAGTCACTCTAGGAGCAGAGGACCTATCGGAGCATGAAAACACAGGGCCGGCGGTCTGAAGGAGCGCTGTGGTAAGACGTCTGAAAAGCAGCTCGGCTTGAAACAACATCATTACCCAACGCATGACATAGGAAAAAGGCACAGCCAGTAGTGTACAGAAAACAAGTCAACAGCATGAGTATATGACTGTGGGGACCGAAGGGAACATCTACTATTAACATGTGGATGTTCTCATCCGCTGAAAATGACGTTAAGAGCAACTTAACCAAATGGACCTTTCAAAAATAGAAAAAAAAACTGTCTCCTCGCAGGCTTCCTAAAGGAGTCGTCTCACGTTCCTCTGGGCGGTGCAGGTTAAACGCTGACTGTGCATCACGACCGCCGGGGCCCTCCAGAGACCCTCCGTTATGGAGATTAAAAACCCTGATGTCTTATTCATGTTCCCACCGCTGCTCATCTTTCACAGACAGAAGTGCCTGGGTGGCTTACTGGCCAGGCAGCACAGGGTGGGGCGGGGTGGGGTACAGAAGTGCCTGGGTGGCTTACTGGCCAGGCAGGACAGGGTGGGGCGGGGTGGGGTGCAGTTGGAGGAGGGGGTAGGACATGTGGCACTGCAGTTCCCACACTGACCCTCCAGTCTGCAAGGTGCACAGCACCATATTTGCTCCAGAGGCCCCGCCCCCGCCCTTCCTACACCGCCCCCGCCCTTCCTACAAAAAGGAAAACACCCTCTCCCCCTCCCCTCCCCCACGTGTCCCCAGCACTACCTTCATTATACTTTATTTTATTTATTGGGTTTCTGTTTTTATTACTACTCGATCTTTTCAGTTTGTAAAGGGTCTTTGAGTGTGTAGAAAAGCTCTATATAAGTCTAATGTATTATTATTATTATTATTATTATTAAAACAATGCTATGTGCTCTGCCCTAACAGTGAGTATTCTCACATAGGTGTTTCTCCTTCTCCAGGTAGGATAGGGGCAGTGGTGCAGTGCAATGGCGATAGCATCGTTATGGAGATCTGTTGCTTTCGTATTCAAACTGGACAGGGTTCCAGGGCTGTCTGGTACTGAGAACGGCAGAAGTACCAGCTGTTAGGTTCTGTTACAGCAGTACCAGGAGTATGGCAGCATGCTACTCCACTGTTGAGGGGGAATTAACCAGTCCTGCTGAGAGTGTGGTAGTTAACATGCTGTGCAGACTTGGAGCACATTAAACAAGCTTCAAAACGTAGGTGGATGAGTCACTAGCAGGCAGCTAGCGTAGCAGAAGAGATTGTGTCACGTTTTCCCCTCTACGCAGCCTCTGGCAGGGCACATAAAAAGATGGAGAGAGACCGAGGGAGAGAGAGAAGGGAAAAAAAAGAGCAGTGACTAATATTTTCTGACTTGGCGTGTGAGTCGTGCCTTCCAGTCAAGCTCCCGCTCCAGAGAGAGGAGAGGGGAGGGCCTGTCAGGGGAACCGTCACAAGAGCAACCGCACAGAGACGCCGAAAAGTAGAAGAAGAGTGTGACTCCTGAATAAAACATAGTTCTGTAAGTCTCATAACGCATTCAGAAGTCTGCTCTGTGGAGGCTGTGGAGGGAGACACACTCAGGACAGTGTGGATCGGCCCGAACGAGAAGTACGCTTCTAAACTGCTTTATGAAGCAAACCCATTCTCTTCCTGTTCAGAGTTCTGTGCTCTTCTGTGGCAGATCCTTAGAGTCCTTACCTCCTGGACCTGTATAATGAGCCACAAGAAGGGCTGTTACTGGAGCCTATGACATCCCCTCTGTGACACTGTGGTCGATAACGGACCTTGTAAGGCATGCTGGGATGGGATCTAGTGACAGGTCATGGCAGGATTAGCCTATGCAGGGTGAACCAATGCAATTACTTCTAGTCTCTGTAGAGGAGATTGTTTTTACCTCACATAGTGAGTTAAGAGTACTCGAGCAAGTTTCTATTACTTATTGGTGTGCCAATTAAAAATGTGGAACCTTCAAAGATCGACTCAGTTTGAGTTTTTAAAGGGTACCATGCCCTCGTTAAAATGAAAAACTAAGTGTGCAGTAAACGTGTTTGTGCCCAGAAAATATGCACCCCTCCTTGTGTGAATTAGTGACAATTATTCAGACGTATGACTCAAAAGTTACCATTTACATTTGTACATTTTTGGCCTTTAGCAGACGCCTTATTCCAAAGCGACTTACAATCGATACATTTGACTAAGCAAGTGAATCATCAATCCACCAGTCGTAGCAGGAAGAGTAATCTAGCTCAGGCCCGGGGCCATTGGCAGTCTCAGTGATAGAAGGAAAAACGTAATATATATAGACACTGGAGAACAGAGAAACAGTAAAAGGAGGCAGTAGAAGTCATAGGGGACACAGTAAAGGGGGAAGCAGGTGTCTCAGGAGACGCAGTGCTGGGGGTAGTAGATGTCTCAGGAGGAGCAGTTAAGGTGTAACCTGAAGAGATGGGTCTTCAAAAGTTACCGGAACGTGGAGTGCTTATTTGATTCATTATCATTATCTTCTTCTGACTGTTAATCTGAAGGCAGTCCACGGACCTGAGGGGAGCTGAACCGTCACCAGAGCTTGTAGTGCTTATTCCTTTCCAAGGATGACAGTATTATCTGAAAACAGTCAGTTGGTCAAAAAGGTGCGGCCTGAGGTGCGCTAACCTCTTTGCACACTATTGTGACGTTTTTAATAATAATAACCCATCAGTTTAGCCGCACCATCAAAACATGAATCAGCGTTACCTTGAAACTCCGAACAATCTCTATGGCGAGATGTCCAAATGGTGTCAGAGAGAAAAGTGTGTGACATAGGAACGTCGGACAGACACCGACCCATACTCCCCTCCCCCCGATCCATACTCCCCTCCCCTCATCTCACTGCAGGGGACAACAACTTGACGCCCTTTCCAAAGAGCAGGAGTACTTCACCTCTGTTCAGGATCCAAGGCTGCAGGTGAGAGCCTAGAGAGTTCCTTAACCCAGAAGGGCTCCAGGTCTGCAGATCCACACAGGCCCTGTCCACCCTGCTGTTGTGTCTGGTCAGACCTGTATACCTGCATGACCTGACCTTTTGGTATGACCTGACCTCCTGGTCTCTTCAGGTTACATGTTAACTATCCCTCCTAATACCTCCTCATCCCATCTACCCCCCTGTACAGTTGTTCTACTATAAAAATAAAAAAAAATGCTTCCTTCTTTTAGGGGCCAATGGCCCCTGGTCGTAGCACAGATTAGCCTACTTTGTCTTATGATGACTGATGGATAGATGATTCACTTACTTACAAAATGTATTTGTGGTAAGTTGCTTTGGATAAAGGATCTGCTAAAAGCCCAAAATGAAAATAGGCTATGTAGGCTATGTTTCAAAATAAATGATAGGCTAGTAGCAATAAATAAAAAGGCTTTCACAATAAATGGGCACACTTCAATAACACCGTGTCTTTTATGTTGGTCGGTGGTGCAGTACTTTAGTAGTGCAATACCGCGGATCTTTTGGAAATGACACATAAGAGTGCTCATTTCATCCGGTGATTACATGAGGCTATAAAACCCTCGTTTCAAGATGAAAAGGAGACCGTCATAAAATGCCGATGGGGAGACATTTCTCTACACAATCCTAAGGAGGATAGCCTAAACATTCATGTTTGGTCAGTTTAACAGGCTATCAAAGGAGTACACGTGTGGCTCTTCTGAAGAGCATTCCCCCATGTCAGGTCATGTGACTGACTAAAAGGTCACCGTGGGTGGCGGCGGTAGCCTAGAGGTTACAGAGGCCCGGCTAGCGATAGGAAGGTCACCGCTTTGATCTTCCCGCCTCAGGAGGGAGCTGCATGTGCCCTTGAGCAAGGCACATAACCCCTAAATGTTCTAGGGACCACCGACTATGTGCCTAGAGCAAAAAAAATACCCAATTCCAACAATTGACTGACTGAGTGGATTGCATGGAAAATAAAACATTGGTCTTCTTCACCATAGTACCATTAGAGGAAGTCAAGTGAGAAAATGAAACTGCGTCTAACTATTCTGTCCGTGTCTGTTCCTAAAAAATACAATAACATTGCTTGAGTAAGCTGCATGAGCCTCTTTTAGTCCTTTCAGCCTTACTTGACAATGACCAACCCTATCCTTCACTCTAGGCTGTGCCTCTTTACTGTGCTCATGACATTGATGATTGGTGACAGGGCCTCACAGTAAGAACAGGGTATTTAAAAGGTAAATGTTCTGCCTTACAATGGCCTCTCATTCACCCATTCACACACCAAGCTACCATGCAAGGCGCCGGCCCGCTCATTGGGAGCAATGTGGGGTTCAGAGTCTTGCCCAAGGACACCTCGACACGTGGACAGGAGGAGCCGAGGATCGAACCGCAGATCTTGCGATCGTTAGACGCCGGCTCTATTCCTGAGCCACAGCCGCCCCACATCTTTAGAGAATAGCACACGGTGTACTGTGTTCCTTAGATAGAACAACATGAACATAGAACGTTTGTAACAAAAGGATTTCCAGTTGCAACTGACTCCCAAGGTCTCCGTCGAAAAGTGCTTGACCATGTGACAGTAGGATCTATTAAAACCTGACTTAATATTCCCACGGTAGATTTCAAGTTGTGCTTAACACTAGAACAGCGTTCCTTTTTTACCTACTAAAAGAGCCACCTCTTTACAATGCTAAGCTGCTATTTACACACAATGACCACTAGTTGGCCGCTTGTAAATTAGCCTGCTTCCTACACATAACTGCTAAATAGCTTTATATTAGCTTATCCTGATGTGATTTTGAAAATGTAAGGATACTGGGTGGTAGAACACACATATCTAGGAAAAGTCACTAACCCTGAGTGCACAGATATATAAAAATAAAAAAAACTCACAGGCTAGCCTCACGGCTGATTTAAGTGTTAAATCACCAATGTTAAAAAAAGTACACACATTGGAGTAGAATGTGAATCTCATGTCATAATGTCCCCCTGGGTAGAGAACCGTCTTTCCCAGAGGGCCTAGAAGAACAGCATGTGTGGAGAGATCTGATCAGCGCGAGGCCGGCGGAGATAACATGAAAGCCCAATAAAGAGGCTGACCCATAGGCGGCCTTTCTCTAAATTAATGAAGCTGTATCGTACATCTCGAAAACAAGAACTGAAACAAAACCTTTTCACTTCCTTCATTCTCATATTGGTATTGTGGGGGAGATCCCAGCACTCAGTCTGGTTGTCAGTCATCATGGGGTTTTTCCAAATTCTTATTTTGTCTTTAGAAAAAAGCCAACAGCCTGAAACTCCACAGAAGGCCAACGTAATCTGACACTGTGCTCTCCTCCAGAGGGTTCTTTCCTCAAGAAAACACCTTCCAAAAAAAGAAAAAAAAGAAAACACCTTCCTCAACAGATTAGCTATGTGGAACCCGACCCTCGCCTGGGCTTATCTAGCTGGCCTGGGTGGGTGGAGGTGGGTTAGGGTTAGTGTCCCTGTGGTTTGGCCAACGAAAACAAGGTCAAAAATGGGGAAAAAAAGACACACTACTACTGCACACCAATCTAAAACAGGAGAATGTTGAGTACGATACTGTCGTTTTGTACGGTAGGTGATGCTAGACATTGGTCTCTGGTGAGAGGTCTCTGGTGAGGGGGGGGGCGGTCGGCCGTGGAGCTGCACTCACCTGAAGGCCCTCGTCCTCCTTCACCAGCTCCTTCTGGGGGAACAGGTCCTTGGCCTGGATGTACTCCAGACTGGGGGGGCCCTCTTCACCCTGGTAGACACAAAATGGTAAATGGTAAATGGACTGCACTTATATAGCTATGCACTTATATAGCGCCTTTTCTACTGCTCCAAAGCTGCTCCAAAGCGCTTTACAACGGCCTCTCATTCACCCATTCACACACACATTCACACACCAATGGCGGCAAGCTGCCATGCAAGGCGCCGGCCCGCTCACTGGGAGCAATTTTGGGGTTCAGTGTCTTGCCCAAGGACACTACGACATGTGGCCAGCCGGGGCTCGAACCGCCGATCTGCCAACCTTGTGATCGTTAGACGGCGACTCTACCTCCTGAGACACAGCCGCCCCACAACACAGCCGGTGAGACCACCCTCCCCCTCGACCGCTTCACGCACTGACAGCACATGGCTTCACCATCAGAGATATGACGAGAGGATGATCGATCGATCGTCACAACACACAGAGACACATACAAGTCCTTTTGATGAACCTTTTTTTCCCCACATTGCATAACTAGTGTGAAATTCAGCTCAGCACTGTCAGGGCATGGACACATTTATGATCAGATCACTAAAAGGTAAACGGTGCACACACACAACATTGTAGTTTGTCTGAGCTGGGGTACATTTCAGGCCAGGTGGTAATCCGCCATCGTAGGTAGTGTGTTGACAGGCATCACATAGCGGATTAAATATTGACCACGAGGGACCTTGTGAAATTTCACTGCCGAATTGGGGGTAAGTTGAAACATCTTAGCTTTGGCTAATTCAGACAAAGGTGGTGGGGGGGGGGGGAAACTAATTTCAATTTTAACATTTTAGTCTCACAGAGGACATGGGATTGGTTGGGGTCAGGCGGTGATATATGGTTGAAGTCCTTCAATAACCACAAAGTAGCTTTGGGGACTTGGCATCAGTTGAAGCATGGCACACGTCAAACATTTACCCAGCGCATGATGCCAGGCCTGTAATCTTTGACACAGGGTGCCACAGTCTTGAGTCAACAAAGGAGTGAAGACTGGATTGGTCACCGCTGGGCTGCAGCACACAGCTCAGTCTGAAACATCCAGATTTAATCAGGGCTGTGTCGTTCAGTCGTTTTTCATCTAAGAACATGTTTAAGCAAAAGGGACAAAGGGACATGCTGATGCTCTGAGATGATGTGACAGTTGAGGTGCTGGTAAATGTGTGAAAAATGCATCTGTTCCTCTCTATTAGTAGGTGTCAGTATGTCCAGTGTGAGCCACAGAGTTGCGCTTTTAGTAATGTTTTCAGAGCTGGTGGAGGTACTCACTACACATCAAATGTTGTCCCTACATGCACAGTTTACTCTTTTGGAAACAAAACTGACTTATTCCATATTTTCTTTTTTTGACTAAGGTCATTCTGAAACACAAGGGTCTAACAAACCTGTGTTTAGAAATAGGAGGAACATTTAGTCCCGTCAGTGTAAATCCCTCCATCCAAACCTTCTGCAAAGTGGTTGAAAAAGGAATCCTGGATAAATAGCTAAATAATTTCTCTCATTCGAACATGAACCCCGATGAAAGATTGGCCAGAAGAACTTTCCAGAGACAATGACATCATTGTTAAACCTGCTGATAAGGGGGGTGCGATTGTCTTGCAGAACATGGCTAATTATTAAAAAGTGACACTGCAACAAGTGTCTTATCTTGATATGTGGATAGAGTTACATAATGGGAGCCTCATTACCACACTGTACAAGACAAAAACTGACCGTAACACTTTTTTCTAGCTAGCAGTGCCCAGTGCCCAGAGCTCTAAAAAAAATGTCTTACCTCGGCTAAAAGTCAATTTTACAGACTGACACCCCTTTGCCATTCTGATGAACTTCATAGAGAAATGAACCAACGCTTCCTAGAAAGGGGTTATTCTACTATGTGTAAATGAGGCTTACCATACTGCATATCTAAACCTAGATCTGCCCTGCTGAGAAAAAGTGTCAAAGAAGAAAAACGTTATTCAGTGTCTTGTATCACCACTTCCACTCCTCAGGCCTGCATGGTTAAGAACACGATCCTGAGATATTGGCATATCTTGACCACAGATCCAGCCCTCACCCAACATGTTACAGATCCACCTCTTTTTGTTTACAAATGTAATAGTTTGTGACCTAACCTGTGAAACAAATTGGTTAGAGACAACATGTTGCCTAACCCTAAACAGACCCTTCTGGCTCCCCTTAAACAGGGAAACTACCCTTGTGGCAACTGTGCCCAGTGCCATAACGCTCATAAAACCAACTGAAACAATTCTAGTAAGGGGATTTATCACATGTAATACTAAAACGTGTTGTGTACTTAAAACGCCTGTGTGATAACATCTATATTAAAACCAACCGCCCCCTCAAACAAAGAATCAGTGAACACCAAAGTTCCATAAGACACAAAGTGAGCTACCTTGTAGCCTGTCGTTTTAACAACCCCTCCCACCCCGTGTCCTCTCTTAGGTTCCAGGGCATAGACAACCCCTCCCACCCCGTGTCCTCTCTTAGGTTCCAGGGCATAGAGCAGATGACTCTTCAGAGAGGGGGTGATGTTTAACAACCCCTCCCACCCCGTGTCCTCTCTTAGGTTCCAGGGCGTAGAGCAGATGACTCTTCAGAGAGGGGGTGATGTTGACAGGAGGTTATGCCAGAGAGCTTTTTTGGATCCACGCCCTAGAAAGTCTACAACCCCTAGGTTTGAATGAGGATTTCGATGCTATGTTATGCTATGAATGAATTACTTTAGACCCTATGGGCCGGTTTCAGAGACAAGGCTTAAGCCTAGTCCTGGACTAAATCACACTTTCAATGTAAAATCTTCATTGAAGATGTTTTTTAGTCTAGGATTAGTCTTAAGCCTTGTCTGTGAAACCGGCCCTAAATGTTCTATGCTATATGATGGCTACTGCCTGATGTCTGCATATGGTAGCATTTAGGGGTGGGCATCAATGATCGACGATCGATAATTGATTGATAAGGATCTTGGTCGATCACAACATATTTTGCTCGATAATCATTAATACATTTAGTGGAAATTAGTTTGTCCACGTTATGTGTGAGAAATGAACTTTGCATTTGCCTTCGCATTGAATTTCGCAACGCAGTACGGCATGATGCAACAAGTTACGCCGCTCATTGCAAACACTGCGCAGTGACATATAAATACAACACGACGACGACCACAATGAAATACCACCTGCAAACAGTACATCCGACCCTGATTGCTCCTTCGCTACCTTCTCAGCCCTCCATCACGTCTCATCTAATACGCGGGAGGTGTGATGCACAACGAGAAGAGAAAGTAACGATGGCCATCTGCAAATTAATCGAAACAGATATTCTGCAGCTCAGTTTTGTCGAGGGTAGAGGATTTTGTGCGCTCATGCAAATAGTCGAGCCAGCATATCCTATTCCATCGCGACGTTCCATAACCAGGCGCATAGAAATCAAGAATAAAGTTTTTTCCCCAAGGAAAACATGCTTGTTATTTCTGCCCTAGGCGTTGTTTTAATGAAAAAAAAGCTTATCAATTAATCGATAATTGATCGTTAATTCTTGTGATTATCGAAAAAGAAATGTTGATCGTTTGCCCAGCCCTAGTAGCATTACTCTATTGTTTTTTGTTCTGTTATGTATATATATTGTAAATATTTGATGGTGTTTCTTGTCTCACTTGTGAATTTTGCTTTTCTAGTGACTAGAAAATCTAGTCCACTAGATCTAGGACTACAATTCCCTTGATGTCTAGCCACTAGGTTAAATATTTGAAACAGGTGTTGTGCCAAGTGATGTTGTTTGAACCCTTTATACCACTGCATTCACTTGTCACTGCTTTATGCCTGAAGAAGGTCTATGACCGAAAGCTTGCAATGAAATACTGAAATTTGCACAGATTTGAGTGTGCAGATGCTGCTTTTTCACTCTAATTGGTGGATTAACAGAGGCCTACATAGAGTAACAGATACTTTGAGGACTAAAAGAAGCGTAACGGGTGAAATACGTCCCCCAATGGATAATGAAAACTATTTGGCACAGACATATAATATTATTATTTATAATAATACATGTGATGATCTGATGCTGTGGAAATGGACACCACACACAATCCCAAGTCTAGAAAATTGCAGAATTTCCAGAGAAACTGCAGAAATTCCCCGAAATTCACACCACAACTACCACCACCACAACAACCACCACCACACCACTTCTGCTCAAAAGGGGGATTTCAAGGTAGACTTCCCCCAGACAGACAGCCTGTGCCCCTGGCAGACAGCAACCAGCCAGGCTAGGATAACTAATAATAGAGAATCGTTTTTTATTCTCAAAGTCAAAACTTGAGGTCACACAGGTAACCCAGACAAATCCTAGTGAACACCATCATGTTTCTTCCTTACAACGCCATGGTAACCTGGCCAGCAGATGGCTGGGGCTGGAGGGACAGTAGGAAGGAGGTGACCTTGAAAGGCGAGTCGTGACAGTCTCAAAGCATCAGATAATATGCAGCCAGTAAGAGAAGTGGTTTGGGATTTCACAACTTTAGGCTCAGTTACAAATGTCTATTTATACCATCAGAGGGGGGGGAAAGAGACACAACTAATGTCCATAACAATAGCTCTTTATCAATGTTGGCACAAGGAAATGTTTCTACTGGAAAATGACATTTATTTCATTTCTAAAGAAGCTAACAAAGGGCAGCCATTATGCCAGGGAGAAGGAGCACAGGCTTATCACCGTCTTGTAGCAAGTCCATTTAAACAGCAAATCTATGTAAAGCAACATCTTATCTTATTTTACAACTATGCTGCAGAACTGACTAGGTTTTGTACTTGCCCCTTTATCGGGAAAAGCGGAATTCCATTTTTAAAGAATAAAATCAGCATCCGAGGGAAGGAGCAGAAACGTGTTTACGCTTGTTTAACAATATTTATTCGAGATTAAATGTATAAAGAAACCATGGAAGGCTTAATTCAATAACTCATTGAGTATGGATGAGGATCCTAAGGCACATTCTACAAATACAGAGCTAAGACTCAACTCTCAATGAACTGGAAGTGAAATGTGACAAAACTCAATGATCTGTCATCTTATTGGTGGTTAGACTGAGAGCCAACACACACTGTGCCTCCCCGTTCCTCCAGCAGGAGGTTACAGCTATAATCCACCCCCCCCCCCCCCCTCTCTCTCTCTCCCTCCCTCCCTCCCTCCTCCCATCCCATCCCGGCTGTCCCAGCAGCAGGGGCTCAGCTCTCTCCATCCCTGCTGCTCCTCAGACACAGTGGGGAGGAGGGGGGGGGGCAGTGGGGAGGAGGGGGGGGGGGGGCAGTGGGGAGGAGGGGGGGACAGGGGGACAGTGGGGAGGAGGAGGCCACCAGGACCAGACCAGACACTGCCAGCTGAGACACACACCGCCACACGGGCGGCTTCACTCCACACGCAGCGGGCCTCGTACTGGCCTTATATCACTAATGAATAATAATATCAATAAGTCATCAGTCTTGCCGGTCAGTCAGTCACTGTCAGTGAAGTGTTGTTTGTTTGTTTGTCCCAGTTTTCAAAGGGGGCGTGGCTTAGCGATAGGTCCATTACAATGGTCTACAATCATGAAGAGGAATCGGATTGTATTAACGAGAACATATCTGATGTCCATAACCAACACTTATTTATGATAGATCTATCTAGATTTAATCTGCTAGATTCATCTGCTTAAAAACTCAATCTAGCAGACAGTCTGTATCAGCCATGGGACCTGAGAAGGACATCCGCCCCCACAAAGCAGTAGGTGTTAACACCTGCCATACTGATTATCACATGTAAAAAACCTTAATGACTGTCAACAAACAAGAGAAAAACATAGTCCCTCCCTCGGGGTAGAAGGGAAGGGAGGGGGTTCAAATGTAGACCCCCTGTAGACCCCCGGAGAAGCTTGTCAAAGTTCTAACTATCCCCATCTCTCGAGAGTCTGTCCTCCAGACCCCTCCAGCCTGTCCTCCAGACCCCTGCAGCCTGAGGCCGAGGGGGGTTCACTTCTCAAGGACGACGTCTGACAACCTTGGACCAGCCGCTCCATAACGCTACTGGAAACTAGAGCACGACTTACAATGCCCATTTGAATTGCAAATTACCTGGTACGGCATCTATGAAATGTTGGATTTTTGCTTGAGGCAGGAGAAGAGAGCGAGAGAGAGCGAGAGGGACAGAGATGTTGCCATGTCCCTGGTGGCGTCTCTTAACAGACACACCATATGGGAAATTGCAACTACTGCCTAACAAGACAGCCAGCACCATTACCTGAGCCAAGACATGTGGGTAGACAGGCCTAGACTAAAGACGAAGGCTGTGTCAGTGATTACTAATAGGAGTTGGGAGGGAGAGGTGATCAGGGTTGGGTCTTGGGACAACTTGGGTTAGGGGTTCAGCTTTACCCCCTCAAAGTGGGGTTAATGTCATTAGACTACATTAGAGCAAGTCTATTCATCTGAATAATAGGCAGTGGTGCTTCGAAGAAGAAAGGACATCAGAGGGCTCTCTCTCTCTCTCTCTCTGATTACCACCCAACATCTCCTCTGTCAAAATGCAATGTCAGCTAATGACAAACTAAGCAGCAGTCAATATTCCAATTGTTTTTGAAGACAAAGCAACAAAGCTCACTCAAAGTTCCCTTTTCCCCCCGAGGAGTAGGTCCATAAGCTTCTCCTCTCAGGATGTACGCTGGCCTATCAGCCACAACCAGGTCTTTTGTCAACCCTGTCTAAAATGTTCACCCCTCCCTGGTGGATTCAAATCGCAGTGTCCCCTGTGATCTCTCCTACAAGGATAACGGCCGACTGCGTGGGCCGACTGGATGAGTCAGCTGATGGGCCATCCATCCTGCCTGCTCTGTGCCGAGACGCGGAGGTGACGTGACGCTGGCAGCGCCCGACAGTCAGGGGCACAGGGTGTGTGTGGACCTGGAGGGTTCAGACCCGAAACGCAGGTTGGATCTCACCCAACGCCTGCCTGCGCCGAGACAGAAGCTCATTTGGTATTCTGGTCGGGTAAGGCCGGCCGGGGACGAGCCAGACAGGTGCGATACATCACTGACTGAGGAGCGGCTAGCGAGCGCACTCCCAGATTTAATGGCAGTCTCTAGGAGGCAGCACGAAGTCAACCCCTCTCAAGTGCGCCGCACACGACACGATACACCCAGTCTCTGCTCTCTCTTTCTCTTTTTCTTCCATTTTCCCTTCTTCACGCACAACTCAACCCTGTAGATGACTCGGCAACTTTTTTGGCTGGACACTCTTAATGCTGCAGGTGCCTCCGTGCCCCTGGTGTGCTTTTCTGCTGTGAAGCCTGCCAGCACAGAGTGTACTTTCACTAACCCACCAGCCCAGGCTGCTGTTAATGCTGCACTACAAACCCATCACAGAGGCAGAGGCGGACTCCGTTGCACTTGACAGGTGGGCTTAAATGGATGCTTCTGATGCTAAACCGAAAAGGCACACGCTTTCTAAATTTAGAATGAAGAGACCAAGCTTCAAAAAGCCACTTCCTGCCAGGCCCAGATGGCACAGTGTCGGGCTTAAATACAGGGTTTCACATTTAATACCTTTTTAGACCCTTTTATTAGACCTCTTTAAATATATTTTTTGACCTATTCGCGACATGATAGCGTTTTGTCATCCTCGAGGTGATGAAATTTGTTTTTTTTGGGTTCCAGCTTGATTAATTTCTGCGTAAATAGATGTGGTCGGACTGATTTCCTTGCAGGATCTCATTTTTAGACCGAATAACTGAAATTTGGAGACCTTTTTAGGCAACCTCAGCACATATGTTCAAGTCAAGACTAAAAACCATATTTTTAATATTGCCTTTAAATGACTAAATAAATAAATAAAGATTATATAATTATAATGATTAAAGCACTTTGAGCTGCAACGTTAGCAGGAAAAGCGCTATACAAATAAAGTTATTATTATTATTATTATTATTATCACCAGAGCCGACCAGACAAAACACAGTGGAAGACATGTAAACAACTATCCGTTGTATACTCCCAGATACGATCGGCTCAGATTACAACAACAACAACAACAACAACAACAACAACAACAACAGAGAACCGCTCTGACGCTGCAGGCAGGAAGATGGAGAACAGCAGGTGTCCGACGCAGTTTTTGCTTTGTCACAGCTGAGAGCCTGCCTCCCCCCCCCCTCCGTCTGACAAGCACTCACAACTCTGCACCTGATGAACATGCAGCAGCCTCTCTCTCTCTCTCTGCCTCTCTCTCTCTCTCTCTCTCTCTGTGTGTGTCTCTCTCTCTCTCTCTCTGTCTGTCTCTCTGCGTGTCTCTCTCTCTCTCTGTCTCTCTCTCTCTGTGTCTCTCTCTCTCTCTCTCTCTCAAAGAGAAAGAGGGATAATGGTGGATCCTCATGACTCTAACACAGCAGAGGTGATACTATTTAAGGTAAAAGAGGTTGTGTCTCTATTTAAAGGAGCTAGACATTAAATCTGGGCCCCCTGAGGTCTGAAGGCGTAATTGTCATGACAACAAGCTGGTTGTTTACCAATTCTAGCACTAGCTAGCCTCACCAAATCAGCTTTCCAGGAGATTGAGATCAGACCCTGGGATGTCAAATGAACAAGGTAAAAAGTATCTGCGCTGGATAGTTTTGATTTGCCTACTAACGAGTTACAATATGACAAGTGGCTGTACCAGGCAGGAGAAACACAGGACAGTGAAAATGTTGTGTAACTCCTTTAATTCACTAAAACAACGGTGTCCTAATCCATCTGTAAAAATCCGGTGAGTGAAACTGTCTTTCCTGGGATTACTGTGCATAAAGAGAGAGCGTGGGAGTCCCTAGGGTCTTAGTGTAATGTTGGATTATTACTTTTCTTCAGATTAGCGAATCCCGATCGTATTCCAGAAGCATCCGTTGGTTTTAGTAGATGGGAGTTGAGTTGCAGGTGACGACAGCCTTGCACGGACGCACTGGGGCAGAGAATGTCAACGACGCACATGGCCTTCAATGTGCAGCACTTCACCCGACGCTAAAACCGTCAGTCAAAGTCACATTTGCACAACGTGTCAGGGGCAAAAAAGGACAGAGGCAGAAAGTGAGAGGGAGAGAGAGAGAAGACAAGAGGGGGAGAGAGAGAGAGAGAGAGAGAAGAGCAGCACGAGAAGACAGGGGGAGAGAGAGAAGCAGTGACAGATGGCACCAGAGAGAGAGAGAGAGATGGTAAGATAGCGGCAGAGAGAAAGAGACAGAGCGACATACAGACAGGGGGAGAGAAAGTGCTTGCGGGGGCTGAGTTGGCGAATATTGTTAGACTAGTGTCCAGTTCAGGGATGGCAGAGCAGAGAGTCAGTGATGAATCATACCCCCTCACCTCCCTTGCCTCCTCCCCTCATCTCAGAAAGTGTTAATATTTCATGGACCGGCATGTTCTAAAAGAGAACTTCTTTTGCACAAGACTGAGCTGTACTTCAAGGGTTGGTGATGCGGATTTTCCCCTGTGACTTAAGCCTCAGTACTTCTACAAAATCACACACCAAAAAACACCAATGCATGCACGCACACTCACTCACACAAACGCACTGAGCAGTGTTTATACGTTCTTCTGTCGAGACATGTTGTTCCATCAGGCCCAAATGGATTACCCATCAATCAAAGACACGTCGTTTGGACATTTGGAGTGACCTCAGGGTCAACTGACTCAATGTTTTTTGAGCTCCGACCAAACGCACACTAACAACCAGGCAGATTCTTTCAACATGGACCCAAACCAACACAACTGATAAAGAATTGGATCGAAGCAGACAGAGAAACCAATGATAACGCTGTCCAAATAGACTACGCCCAGTCTCTTCTCACAGACACTATATCTCTGACACAATGTCTGTTATGCTTAGGTGATATTATGCGGGAAAAAATACCCGGAAAAAAATATCCAGAATGTTCTCACTTGTGATATCTGACTGGTACCACAACCGGACAGCCACTGCTGGCTGCTCAACTGCCATTACACAAGCTGTTTTATGGGGCGCTTAGGTGGCGTAGCGGGTTAAGCGTCGACCACATAACCGCAGGGTTCCCGGTTCGATTCCGGCCCCGGACACATCCTGCATGTCATCCCTTCTCTCTCTCTCTCTCCCATCCTTCCTGTCAAACCTCTACTATCTCTATCCTCTTCTCTCTCTCTCACCCATCCTTCCTGTCAATCTCTTCTGTCTCTATCCTTCTCTCTCTCACCCATCCTTTTCCTGTCAAACCTCTACTGTCTCTATCACAATACAAAATTAAAATATGAGTGGGACTGCCCCCACTCAGAAAAAAACTAGTTTAAAAACAAAACATGCTGTTTTACCGAGTGTGGAGTGTGCCGAGCCCCCCAGAGTCTGTCAACACAGACTGCGTCGCTACACAGGTGGCAGTGTGACCAGAAGCTTCCGTGGGAAGAAGAGAGGTGTACAATTATACGAAATGAAAGAACTCCAGTTGGGTTGGAGTCACTAATCCCAGTCATTCTCCCATCAGCCCTCTGTGTTTACCTCCCGGAGCCTCTGACAGCAGTGTGTCTGTGGTGACGGATGGCACAGTGACGGGGGGACGGGGACGGGTTAGGGGACTCATCACAAGGATCTATCTGCTGGCAGGCTCTCATTGAGCCTCACCCACTAGGTGCCAGACAGGGTGGCATCCAATCTGTGGGAGCCATATCCCAGGTGCCAGCCTGGCGGGGTGCAGACGCTCCTCACACGGCCCCACTGGCTCCGGTTGCACTCCTGATTCATTTAGCCAGCGCTGGGGAGGAGGCCGTAATGGTGCCTGACTCATGGAAAAAAAACTTCCCAATTCAATCAAGGCTTTTTATGGTTTCGTTCGGAGAGACGTCGATACGGAAAGGCGAGAGAACGAACCCGACACGTGGAGAGGCGGAGAGGAGGAGGAGAGGAGATGGAAAGACGTAAGGCTTTTTGACAAAAGGTTTTTGATTTATTTATTTCGTTTTACGGGTTGTGAAATGTTTTGAGGACCGAAAACACAGAGAGCGGTCGTAGTTGTACAGATGTACGTGTTGGACGTGCACATGCACAGGTACTGTCAAGTAAGGTACCACAGCGAGAAATTCAGTTTTTTAAGGACACTTTCGAAAGAGAAAGGTTAACATGGTTGATACTGAATTATACAGACCATGGAGGAGGAGAAATGCTGATTCCGCTGAATCACTGACAGTAAAACACAGCCGAGTGTCCACACACACACACACACACACACGTTTCTATCTCGGGGGGGGCTCAGCCAGTCAGGCCTCAGCAGACAGGCAGGGGATGGGGGGGGGGGCACTACTGCCCTTCATCCACCTGTCAATAAAACCCCTGGGTGGTACAAAGCCACACACAGGCTGAACACAAAGGCTTTTCGAAAAAATGAATGGGAGGGGGATAAAAAATATTGAAGGGAACTTGTCTCCATGGCGATGACGACAAGTGTGACAGTTTGTCTTCACCCTCGTACACTCCCCCCCTTGAGACAACGGCCCTGTTGTGTGCACTGTGCAGCCAATCAGAGCTCACTACGGAGGAGGGGTTGGAGTAGGGCCCTGTTTAATAAAACAAAGGTCAGAGGTTAACCTGAGGACCTTGGGGCTGACCTGGGAGCCTCACAGACCGATATTCTAATCAATATTCTATCTATAACTCCCTCTTGCTTCCATTGTCTTACCATTGTGCCAGAGCTGGGAAAACTGCAGACAGTGCAGAGCACTGCACAGACTAGCCTACCTACCTACCCTCAGACCCTACCACCTGTCGTACATTACTCATTCATGTATTTATAACCCCCCTCATACATCACTATAGCCTCCCTCCCTAAGCCTTGCTCTGTCACACTGCTCTAACCGGCAGCGGTAAAGGCTGGGAGAAAGAACAAGCGTGCGTAGAGTCAGTACAGCAGTGGCTTTCTCTTCCTAACGCACATGTTCCCGTATATAAATATATATATATATGTGTGTCGTATTCTCTGGCAGGCCTCTACTCTACTCGATAAAGCGAGAGCTGAGAGAACCGTTCCAATTGGTCGAAAAGCAAGCAGGTCTCCGTTGTCACACGTAATCAGAAGGAGCTAGTCGCAAAAACAGTCGTGTCTGTACGGCACGTGGTCGGCGGCGGTTACTTAACAGTTTGAGGGGGGGGGGGGTGGGGGGGGCAAACGCATGCCTCGACCACGACACCCACCCTGCACCCCCCGCCACTGACTGACAAGCACTCACACACACAGAGACACACAGAGGCAGACACACACACACACACATACACACACACACAGAGAGAGAGACACACACACACAGACACACACTCACACACTGACACACACACGGAGAGAGTAGTACATTTACGCACACATATAATAGCCTACGCATGCACAAAGAAATATAGTACACACACACACATAGCGCGGCGTGCACTGCCAATGAAAAAAAAACTGAGCCACTTACAAAGCAGTTGAGCATAGAGCAGGAGACCCTGACCAGGCTCATGGTGAGGAGAAGCCGGGCCGTGGCGCCGGACAGACAGACAGCAGCACGACCAGAACACCAGGAGCCGGCATAACCATCCTCACCCCCGCCAGACCCTCTCCTCCTCCTCCTCCTCCTCCCCCTCCCCCTCCCACCCCCCCGCACGTAACCCCAGGAGGTGCTCGGAGGACACAAGGCCCACCCCGGTGGTCACTCAGCCCCTGAGAGAAAAAGGGGGGACAGAGAGACCCTGTGGAAAGCGCCCCCCCCTAGTCGCTTCAGGAAAAGGCCAGTGGAAGCGGATAGTCCATAAGAACACAAAGTTCTGATCGAGCACGAGCTGAGAGAAGAAAAAAAAGGAGAGGGGGAATGAATAGAGGAGAGGAAAAGGGGGGGAGCGTGCCGTGCGCTGCGGGAGCACCTGCTTCACCAGAGAGGAGAAGAATGAGGATACCGTGAGAGGAGAGAGAGAGAGGCGGAAAGAGAGAGAGAAAGAGAGAGGGGAATTGCCTGATGCTAGGCTCCACCCCTCTGCCTCTCCTCTCTCTACCACAGTCACGTGCGAGCATTGCGCTCTCTCTTTCTCCCCTCCCTCCCTCTCTCCCTCCCTCCCTCCCCCACTCCTTCTTCATTCACCCTTCACCGAGATCTCCTCATAAACATGCTGCTTCCTAAGCAACCAGGCACATCAGCACACGGTGTGCAGTGGTAGATGCACACACACACACACACACACACACACACACACACACACACACACACACCAGAACATGTCTTCACAAGACTATATTTAGCACCTTTCACACCCAGAGGAGAGGGATCGCTCCCCTGCATTGACACATCGGTATCAGCAAGCACAGACAGACAACGTCAAAGGCGTTGAGAGAAACACACACACCCACACGCACACACACACACACACACGCAGGTGGGGGGCTTACAAACCCAGACTGGCTCTTACAGTATCATGAAACCATCTTGTTGGCAGTGATTGAGCCAGTCCGGCAGGAGAGGATGAGAGAGAGCAGAGGGAGGGAGGGAGGGATGGGATGGAGTGAGCCAATGCGGAGAGCTCCAGTGACACAGCATTCTACAGCAGCGCTGTCCTCTCTCTCTCCCTCCCTCCCTCCTTCTTCCTTCGAGTGTCTCCTTGTGCAGCCAGTGAGCTGCAGGACACCACTGCACCGTGCAGGGAGACAGAGCGCTCTCTCTCTTCCCAAGGGGGAGGGGAGAGGTGTGTGTTTGAACACAGTGTCCCCTAAGGCAGAGGGACACATACAGCCCCCATCCCCCCTCACCCATTCTATACCACAGTGGAGTCGTGACATTGGGAGCCTGCCTGCTTCTGTTTATTTTTTTATTTATTTTTTTAACCATTCTGTAACTGTGTTAGAGCCGACACCCAATGAAACATTTCTATAGGGTTTCAACCAAGTACACAGGACAACAATATAATAATGTTCCGGTCAAGGTAGTCAACCTCTTTACTTAGAAGGTTCATTTCAGAATATTTTGAAGCCAAACCCCGTGGTCTGAGCTGTCCCTGGCCTGCCTGTGGTCCCCTGTGTCCTCTGTGACGTAGCAGGGGAGCCTGGCTCTGCTCAGAGGAGCCTGGCTCTGACGTGCCGTGGCTCAGAGGCTGTGACGTGCCGTGGCTCAGAGGCTGTGACGTGCCGTGGCTCAGAGGCGGTGACGTGCCGTGGCTCAGAGGCGGTGACGTGCCGTGGCTCAGAGCAGACCAATAGCGTGGTGGTATAGGCTTGGGTGGTTTTCTTTTTTTTATACCGGGAAAGCGTCCCCCATCCCCCAGCCAAAACCTTTTGTCAGAAAACCCATTAACCTTGGGGCGCTTAGGCGGCATAGCGGGTTAAGTGTCGACCATGTAACCGCAGGGTTCCCGGTTCGATCCCGGCCGCGGACATACCCTGCATGTCATCCCTTCTCTCTCTCTCTCTCTCCCATCCTTCCTGTCAAAATATCTACTGTCTCTATCAATGAAAAGAAAAATATGAGTGGGACTGCCCCACTCAGAAAAAAGAAAAAGAAAAAACGATTAACCATAATTGCAAGCAGGCCTCGCCATGTGTGATGTTCATCCTTCCACTGGATAAATGGCGCAGGTTATTACCAAGACGCAGTGGCATTCCGATTCGGCATTGAAATGGTAAATGGTAAACGGACTGCACTTATATAGCGCTTTTATCCAAAGCGCTTTACAACGGTCTCTCATTCACCCGTTCACACACACATTCACACACCAATGGCGGAAAGCTACCATGCAAGGTGCTGGCCCGCTCACTGGGAGCAATTTGGGGTTCAGTGTCTTGCCCAAGGACACTTCGACATGTGGCCAACCGGGGCTCGAACCGCCGATCTGCCAACCTTGCGATCATTAGACTGCAGCTCTACCTCCTGCGCCACAGTCGCCCCATTCAACAACCATAGTAAGCCGTTTCAGCAAATAACCCCTAACAACATACACTAACAACATATACTAACAACATATACTAACAACATATACTTCAAACCTGCGCTAGGCTACCTGTGTCCACACACTCTCTCTCTCTCTCTCTCTCTCTCTCTCTCTCTCTCTCTCTCCCCCCCCCCCCCTCGGCCATTGCTGGAGCGCAGCAGGCGCGTGCCATTACAGTGATTAATCCTGCTGACATGGGTTGCATTCAAGATCGGCAACGTTAAAATGTCAGACTGCCGCATGTTAAAACGTACAATGTTCGACATTGGATAGTACAGCATATTCATTTCCGGGTGTGCATATGTCATACGAAGATTTAAATAAAGAGACGATAAGACCCCAAATATGACAACTATTTCCAAGTGGTTTAGGGTCCTGACGCTGTCCATGCCAGGTGCTGAACCTCACCTGTCTGTGGTTGACCCGTATGACCAGCTGGCGCTGTCCTGTCCTGTCCTTTGTATAATATAATATCTGCTTGGCCCTCACAAAGTAGAAATAGCAGCAGGAGCCTGAATAACAACAACCACTAATCAATGAAATGGCGTCACTGCCAGACAGTAGATTTTGGACCAATCAATAAATATCCTAGATTAACAAATAACGTTTCATTTTCATTAGCACTGCAGGGATATGCTGGACATTGTTGTCGTGACAACCAAAGCAACATTACCTCGAACCTTAATTACATTCTAGAATAGTATTGCGTATCACTCTGTGTTTTGTCTCAACGCTCCACAAGAGCAAAACCACAAGTAGCCTACGCCTTGATTTAACACTCAACAACGCCAAACTACCAGCAGAGAAACATCAGGGCCCTGGAGGATGAGGGGAAGAACGAGAGGGAAGGTTTAGAGAAGGGAAGGAGAGATGCCATCGAGTGGGGAATGGCCACCTTCAAGGAAAAAGACAACCTAATTCTCTCTCTTCAGCTCGAAGGAGGCCAGGAGAGAGGAGACATGGGTGGAGAGAACAGCATGAGAGACGTGGAGGTGAGGGAAATGTTCCGTCTCAAAGAGAAAGACAAACAAATCAACCATCTCCTTCAGGCCATGGAGAGGTCTAAGACCAAATTGAAAAAATTCAGAACCTCCAGAACCTCTGTACCTCACAGCAGAAAGAACTGGAGAGAAGAGAGGGAGGAGAGAGAGAGATTAGCCAGAGAAGCAGATGAAGATGGAGGAGAAAAAAAGAGAAGGCCACCCTAGAACAAACCATAGAGTCTCTACAGACGCAACTGGACGAGCTGTCCAAGGCCCAGAAGGACCTCCAGAGCCTCTCCGCTGCTCAGCAGGAAGACTGACAAAGGTAAAATCGAAGGCTTTGAGTGTAGAGATGCAGAGAAGAAAGCCATGGCCGAGGGTAGAGAGGAGAGAGGGATCTACGCTCTCTGCCAGACACACCACTCTGCTCCCTCCAAAATGGCTGCCGTTAATGTCCGCCGTCAGGTCCTCTTAGAGAAGTGGAGGAAGGAGAGGAGGGAGACGGAGGGGAGGATGAACAAGGCAGAGGAGAGGAGGTGTCTGACCAAGGACAAAGAGTTGGAGATCTTCTATAGAGACGTGAAGGAGCTGCTACGGCTGCTGAAGCTGAAGGGATGTGAGCGTGAAAAGGAGGGAGAGAGAGGATGAGAGATCAGCTCGGCATGACGGCCATAGAGCTGGAGAAAGCTCCATAAACGTTGGGTCAACAAACCATTGTCGTAATTTCTACATGTTACATGATTGCAGCCGACATCCGTAAACGTTTGTTCCAGCTAAACCGAATGAAAAGGATAACCCAGGCCCCACCACGGCTGTCCAGAACAGCGCTCTCTCTCTCTCTGTCTCTCTCTCTCAGCTCCAGATATGGCCTCCTGTGTCTCCAGAGCTATTTTAGGAAAACAGGGCAGCCACTTGTCCAACCAGAGAGCCTGCAGGTTGACAGCTCACTGGCAGCTAACACATGATCTGGATGACTCAGGGAGGGGAAGCTATTGTCTCCATCATGCAGGGGCGATGTTTCTTAGATACTCTGCAGGATAGCATAGCCACATGGGGCAGTGTGCTGGAGGTTCATTGTAGCTAGCCACAGTGAATCATTCCATCTTCAGGATTCCTTTGGCTGTCACAGATTCCCTCTGTCTGATACTGTCCTTTGGGGAAGGGGAGGTTCCTCCATCCATCTCAAATACCAAAACATACCGGCAATATTCCCATGGTCCAAAGAAAGGGTGTCAAACACGGTCAAACACCGCTGGGAGGAGGTGTCCTTCAAGGAGGGGTTAACACAACCACTAACGACCTGGAATAACCCCTGAGGCTGAAACTGAAGCCGCTGCCCAGAGTCTCTAATGTCCCTTCAGTCAGTGGACTGAACCCCAGAGGACGGACACACAGACACACACACACACACACACACACACACCCTCCTCATGATTTACATAACCAGGTGACATCACATGGGGCAGGGACACAAAAGCTCCCATGTTTACTGTAGGTCCAAACACACACACGCCTCATGCCTCACAGTCCCTCAAAGGTAGCACCGCGGTGCATTGTGGGTACCCCGAGCAGGGTAAAATAACCCCATTGTCCTCCTTTTCCATGCTCATATTAACCTGTTGACAATGGGACAGGCTGAACCGACAGAAGCATGAACTCAATACCTCCCGTTTTGTTTTAGCCACACAAAGCGAACATGGTACATTGAGGCTGGAAAGCGATTACACGCTGCTTCACAAGGCCGGATTAAAGGGATTGGATAACCTGTGGAAAAGACTGCTGGAACACACCGCTTTCAATCCTACCTGACATGCTTTCCACCTCTCGAGGATTGATGGGGTGGGCCGGCAACACAAAACCCCACACCTGCAGCAAAGCCACAAGGCCCTAATGTGATTTTGGTGATTTTGTCTGGATATGGTTGCATGAAATATAGGGGGTTTTATTTATCTATTTCTATGTTGTATTTTTTTGTATTAAAATGTATTATATTATAATGTATTATTATTGAATTGTATTGTATTATACTGTAATGTATTGATTTTGTGTGGACCCCACTAATAGTAGCCATTGGTTAATGGCTAATGGGGATCCAAATAAACGAACAAACAAATAATGTAATAGCACTGGATTTTGGGTGTTTATACGATTTGTAATAATAATAATAACTTTATTTGTATAGCGCTTTTCCTGCAAACATTGCAGCTCAAAGTGCTTTAATCATTATATAATCTTAATTTAATTCTTTTTTAATTTAAATGCAATATTAAAAAGATGGGTTTTTAGTCTTGACTTGAACATATTTGCTGAGGTTGCATCCCTAATGTAAACTGTACAGTACAGTGCTGAGTGCATTGAATCCACTGTGTCTGCATAGTAAGTGCAAGAGACAGAATTAGACAGCATGGTGTCATTTTCTTAAAATTGTAACCAAAACGGTTTCCCTGTTCCGCTTTACGTTCATCCAATACTAATGTGAGGACTTCAGACAGGAGAGGGACAGCCATCACCCTGCCCCCATCACCCTGCCCCCATATCACCCTGCCCCCATCACCCTGTCCCCATCACCCTGCCCCCATCACCCTGCACCCCCATCACCCTGCCCCCCCATCACCCTGCCCACATCATCTAATTAGCGCTGGCACACAAAGGGCCTATGACGCCACGGGAGCAGAGTGACATCTTCTCTACCCAGCCGACCAGAACACTGGGGGGGGTTACAAGTCCTACCGTGATCTGTTACACTTCCCATTTCTCAACTCTCACAAATAAAAGGACGGTCCCTGTGCTTTGAGAAGCTGTCCACTCACCCTGACTGACATTCTTCTTCCCTACGCTACAGAGAATCTCTATCAACAGTCCTCCTGGCTGCACACGGTTTATTAGCCATCCCAGAGAGAGGAGTGGACCACCCTGTGTATACATGTAGCCCAGTCCAGAGATAACAGATCACACAAGTATGACGTAAGGGATTAAATCCAACAACCAGGGCATAAGGAGCCAGTAAAGCCAAGCAGGCACATCCACCATATAGCAGATTATTATGTGGCATTATAGACATTATGGTAATAGAGGAGGGGCGGGGCTGAAAGGGCTTGCTGTGGAAAGGAACATTGGATCCCTACGGTCACAGTCATGTTCAAACAACACTTTAGCTTTTCTCCCAAGGCAATGTAAACACCAATGTAAGTGAATCAGTATGGCTTTTATTACATCCAATGTACAGGTACACAACAGTCAAATTCTTTGGCTTAGGTTCTTCAACATTGGAATTGCAGCAAGATACAAAATCACAATAATAGAATGAAGTAAAAAATAAGTAAAGTACCGTATTTTCCGCACTATAAGGCGCACTTAAAAGCCCAAAAAATAAAAAAATAACGACAGTGCGCCTTATAATCCGGAGCGCCTTATATATGGATCAAAATGTAACAATTACATGACCAATATTTTTTTTTTTAATAATAATAAAATGTTTCAGTACGACTGGTAAACTACAAAGCCGCACCGCTTGCAGCATTACGGTAATCAGTAAACGACGGCCGCCATCTTGGAATCTCCGCGAATGCTATGCTATTGTTATGCTATCATGTGCTCTGAATGGATGCCGTACTCACCCAACTGTTCAATTCGGACACTGAAGAAGAATAATTCAAGGGATTCGTGGACGAGGAATGAACTGAAAAAGTGAGCTTTACGTGTTATACATAACTGAACAATGTTGAGTTATGCACTAACGTTTGATTTAGTGGTATCAGACTGTTTCTTTTACTACGTGTTTACTGAAATAAAGTTTGAATGTTTGACTGAATTGAATTAATGAACATCTCATCCCTCTGTCTCCATGTCATTGTAGAACACCCATGCCTTTGGAATGTGAAGCTTGAGGTCTACAAAGACAAAGACATCTTAAATGAAGGAGGAGAACCTGACGAGACGGAGGATAACATCCTGTCCTTTTCTTCACAGTTGCCCGTG
This sequence comes from Nansenia antarctica, assembly GCF_963989245.1. NCBI lineage: Eukaryota > Metazoa > Chordata > Actinopteri > Argentiniformes > Microstomatidae > Nansenia > Nansenia antarctica. Next base: position 16,235,314 of record NC_137693.1, read on the forward strand.
TATCATAGGCTTTAGATTTTGAACTTAAGATCACTCTGATCATTACGTTGTTATGAACCCCAAGAGAAGAGAGAACATTATCGATGGCAGTAGATACGTTTCCGACGACACAGTATACCTAACGACAATACTATCAGACTGTTTCTTTTACTACGTGTTTACTGAATCAGGGAAAAGTTCCCCTCCACGTTTGGGAGAAGAGTGAACAAGGCTGGGAGATATTGTTAATATTGTTAATATGTTATTGTTAATATTGTTAATATTGTTAATATGCACATTAACGTTTGAACAACGTTACCATGGGAGTGAACGGAGTTGTCAGAACGCTTAATAAAGTTTGACTTTATCTGACTGTGTTGTTGACATTCCCTTTAGCACAGCTCCATCTAGTGGATGCATAACGCAACCCCAGTCAAAAAAAAAAAAAACGACAGTGCGCCTTATAATCCGGTGCGCCCTATATATGAAAACATTTCTAAAATAGGCCATTCATTGAAGGTGCGCCTTATAATCCGGTGCGCCTTATAGTGCGGAAAATACGGTAAGTCATAATAAACTAGAATAAAGTAATAAAGTGATGGTAGTCGTACTACAGCGGAACCAGTCGTACTGCAGCAGAATCAGTTGTGCAAAATGCTGTGCAGGGTACAATATCATGAAATGCAATATGACACAGATATGATATAATACAGGTAGTCATTCAAGCAGTAGTCAGGTAGTGTTCAGGTAGTGTTCAAGTAACCAGCTAGGGTGCAGGGGGAGACAGTCTTTGGTTTTCTTCCAGTGCATTTTCCCAGGAACCTGATTGCTTGAACGAAATAACAAAATGTTTGACATCCTCTGGGTTTCAGCCCCGAGGCTACGGTACCGTTTCCCCGATGGCAGTAGCTCGACCCGTTTCTGGTTGGGGTGGCTGGGGTCCTTGATAATCCTGAGGGCCTTTCTGACACACCGGTCACTGTAGGTGTCCTGAAAGGAGGGAAGCTCACATCCGCTGATTGTCTCAGCTGTCTGCACTACCCTTCTCAGCTTTTTTGCAGTTTTGGGCAGTGCAGTTCCTTTACCAGGCAGTGGTACAACCTGTCAGGATGCTCTGGGTTGTGCCTCCTAGTAGCCCCCCTAGGATCTTCAGCCTTAATCTGCCTGAGATGGAAGAGGCGACGTTCTGCTTTTTCACCCCCTGGTTGGTGTGCTCATCCCAGGTGAGGTGGTTGGTGATGTTGACCCTCTCCACAGCAGACCCGATGATGGTGATGGGGTCTTGTGCCTGCCTCTTTTTCCTGAGGTCCACCACTAGCTCCTTGGTCTTGTCGGCGTTGAGAGGGAAGTTAGTTAAATTGGCCTGGCTGTACTACCTCACTTCTGTAGGGATGGAAGGGCAGCGCTTGAATACAGTTGCAGTAATAACACATTTATCTATACCTTTTTATTCATTGTCTTATTATATTGTTAAATCTATTTATTTTCTATATATATGTATCTAATCTTGTAATTTGAAATTATCCTCCTTTTTCAGTTTTTTTCAATGCTGTATGTAAAGCACTTTTAATTGCTGCGTGTATACAGAACTGCGTGTATATGTGTAGACAGAACTGCGTGTATACGTGTCAGAACTGAGTGTATATGTGTAGACAGAACTGCGTGTATATGTGTAGACAGAACTGCGTGTATATGTGTAGACAGAACTGCGTGTATATGTGTAGACAGAACTGCGTGTATATGTGTAGACAGAACTGCGTGTATATGTGTAGACAGAACTGCGTGTATACGTGTAGACAGAACTGCGTGTATACGTGTAGACAGAACTGCGTGTATACGTGTCAGAACTGCGTGTATACGTGTCAGAACTGTGTGTATAAGCCAAGTCACACTAACCCAAAACAAAAAGGTATTCTGGCAGTTCTGTTTCTTTTAGGCTGTAGCTTAAGCAATAACGATAGCCTGAAGATCATACAGGCTACTCACGACTACAATAATAACTTAAAATACAATACAGAATAACTGCCTGAGGGGTACAGTGAGCTTTTGCAGATTCAGCATTCTGATTCAGCATTCTGATTCAAGCAGGAACCATCAGCTCCTCCTAATCAAATAAAAAGTTGGATCATCAAGTACTGTCACCGTCTGTCACACAGAGAAGAAGCACAGCAGTTTCCCTGGAAGAGCTTTTGAAATGATCACCGTAAAACATCCACAAGAGGGCATCCTTTGTAATGTTGTGCCAACACTGGCCAACACAACGAGGAGCAGGTAGATTCACCAAATAGACCAGACTGTCCAAAGACATGTGGGCAGATGCTAATCCAGAGCATAGTAACTTCTTAGCCTGTCTTAACCAGCCTGACTGCAGGCCCCGGTCGGCCACACCCACCTCTGAGTGCCCCATGAGGCCGATATAGTGACACCAAGGCGTGAGCAGCAGCTAATAGATGGGAGACCAACTCTGCTGATGGTGGAGCTGGACGGGCTCCAAAACGGCAGCATCCCAAATCCCCCTGGTCGGGTACAACCTCCACCCGCTCTGCTCCCAACATCAAAGAGTCTGCAACATCTGCTTACCTGCCCAGAGCACTTTTACACACCCTGTAGCAACTCCTGAATGAAATAAACAGGAAGATAAAACCCGGGCCCTGGTGAGGGAGGTATGTGGGACAGAGGTGAGTGATCACCGTAAAGCCTGCCCCGCGGGACTAGCAGGGTCAAGCTTCAGACTCTCTTCAAAGACACTAACGTTGTTTTCAATTGGGTCTACCGAAAGGTTCGAGACGCGTGTCAAGAGCTGTTAACGCAGTCCCCGGCTTCAGCACAGACCCGTCAGGGGCGGTGTTGCCAGATGGGCGGTTTTCCAGACCAATTGGGCTAGTTTAGGCTGCATTGTGCTGGTAAAATTGGGCTTGGGCTGGTGGACAGAATTTTTTAATATGTATTATGATATATCATATGCTATAATATTTGGGCTGTTTTTTTTTTTTTTTATCAATTTGGGTGGATTTTGAGCACTGATTGGGCTGGTAAACATCAGACCAATCTGGCAACACTGGTCAGGGGTGAGCCATGGAAATGACATCAGATACAACAGTTGGTTTAGCCAACGTTAGTTAGTTACAATAAAAAACAGAAACCGAACAAAATTCGATAGAGGTACTGTTAACTATCCTACTGCAGCTAGGCTACTTCAGCTAAACAACTAGCTTAGCGACAATAAAGTTGTACATATGCTACGAATATATCCCATGAAGACGAGCATGCCGAATGATTTTATAAACGCTCCACATCTCTGATGATACCTTTAGTGGTCTATAGCTCTGCTGTAATGTGTTTTTTGTCAGTCGGTTAATGCTTAAAAATGATACTTCTGGTGTGCTGTTTCAGCATCACGACACAACCCACACATCAAGACAGACTTTTGTCTGTGGGACACTTCAGGCAGTGGTGGTGCAGAATTGTGCATCCTTCCTCACTAAAAAGAAACTCCTGACCTTCTTTTCCAATTCATTAGGTCGTGTCTAGAAGGAGCGGAGACATGCTGTGACCAAAGCTTTAAAATCGATGCATTTAAAACCTGCGACGCTCTCAAACACATGAAGTTGTAATCTTGAATGGAATGTTACCTCAAACGTTGAGCAACATCCATTTAGTTATTGCATGCATGTGAAAGACGTCCAGAGAATCCCTTCTAGTGGGAATACTCCTTAACATTCTACATCGTTAAAGTTCTAATTGAGCAATATACGAGGCACCACACAACAACAAAAGCTTAACCTTCCAAATGTTTGTTTACCACTGGTAGTGGAGTGTGAGAGGAGCTGGTAGTGGAGTGTGAGAGGAGCTGGGGGTGGAGTGTGAGAGGAGCTGGGGGTGGAGTGTGAGAGGAGCTGGGGGTGGAGTGTGAGAGGAGCTGGGGGTGGAGTGTGAGAGGAGCTGGTAGTGGAGTGTGAGAGGAGCTGGTAGTGGAGTGTGAGAGGAGCTGGTAGTGGAGTGTGAGAGGGTCTGTACGAGGTGTCATTGACTCACCATGCTGTCAGTCAGGGTCTGTACGAGGTGTCATTGACTCACCATGCTGTCAGTCAGGGTCTGTACGAGGTGTCATTGACTCACCATGCTGTCAGTCAGGGTCTGTACGAGGTGTCATTGACTCACCATGCTGTCAGTCAGGGTCTGTACGAGGTGTCATTGACTCACCATGCTGTCAGTCAGGGTCTGTACGAGGTGTCATTGACTCACCATGCTGTCAGTCAGGGTCTGTACGAGGTGTCATTGACTCACCATGCTGTCAGTCAGGGTCTGTACGAGGTGTCATTGACTCACCATGCTGTCAGTCAGGGTCTGTACGAGGTGTCATTGACTCACCATGCTGTCAGTCAGGGTCTGTACGAGGTGTCATTGACTCACCATGCTGTCAGTCAGGGTCTGTACGAGGTGTCATTGACTCACCATGCTGTCAGTCAGGGTCTGTACGAGGTGTCATTGACTCACCATGCTGTCAGTCAGGGTCTGTACGAGGTGTCATTGACTCACCATGCTGTCAGTCAGGGTCTGTACGAGGTGTCATTGACTCACCATGCTGTCAGTCAGGGTCTGTACGAGGTGTCATTGACTCACCATGCTGTCAGTCAGGGTCTGTACGAGGTGTCATTGACTCACCATGCTGTCAGTCAGGGTCTGTACGAGGTGTCATTGACTCACCATGCTGTCAGTCAGGGTCTGTACGAGGTGTCATTGACTCACCATGCTGTCAGTCAGGGTCTGTACGAGGTGTCATTGACTCACCATGCTGTCAGTCAGGGTCTGTACGAGGTGTCATTGACTCACCATGCTGTCAGTCAGGGTCTGTACGAGCACGCAGGGCTCTCCACTCGGACTCCCGCTCACCTCCCCTCTGTCGGGCTCCGCTGCGTCAGCGACGTCTCCTGCCAACAGGAAGCCGGAGGACACACACACACACACACACACACACACACAGTTTAGACATGGAGGATGTGGGAAACAAGATACAATCAAAACTCATCTTACAAATACAGTAATTACAGATTACGCAGAATCTTCTTGAAAAAAAAGCTCATTGAGATCAAAGCCAAGGACCTATACCAAGGACCTATACAAGGACCTATACCAAGGACCTATACAAGGACCTATACCAAGGACCTATACAAGGACCTATACCAAGGACCTATACAAGGACCTATACAAGGACCTATACAAGGACCTATACAAGGGCCTATACCAAGGACCTATACCAAGGACCTATACCAAGGACCTATACAAGGGCCTATACCAAGGACCTATACAAGGACCTATACCAAGGACCTATACAAGGACCTATACAAGGACCTATACAAGGACCTATACCAAGGACCTATACAAGGACCTATACAAGGACCTATACAAGGGCCTATACCAAGGACCTATACCAAGGACCTATACAAGGGCCTATACCAAGGACCTATACAAGGACCTATACCAAGGACCTATACCAAGGACCTATACCAGGACCTATACCAAGGACCTATACCAAGGACCTATACAAGGACCTATACAAGGACCTATACAAGGACCTATACATGGACCTATACAAGGACCTTATACAAGGACCTATACCAAGGACCTATACAAGGACCTATACAGTCAAGGACCTATACAAGGGCCTATACAAGGACCTATACAAGGACCTATACCAAGGACCTATACAAGGACCTATACCAAGGACCTATACCAAGGACCTATACAAGGACCTATACAAGGACCTATACAAGGACCTATACCAAGGACCTATACAAGGGCCTATACAAGGACCTATACAAGGACCTATACCAAGGACCTATACCAAGGACCTATACCAAGGACCTATACCAAGGACCTATACCAAGGACCTATACAAGGACCTATACCAAGGACCTATACCAAGGACCTATACAAGGACCTATACAAGGACCTATACAAGGACCTATACAGTCAAGGACCTATACAAGGGCCTATACAAGGACCTATACAAGGACCTATACCAAGGGCCTATACAAGGACCTATACCAAGGACCTATACCAAGGACCTATACCAAGGACCTATACCAAGGACCTATACAAGGACCTATACAAGGACCTATACCAAGGGCCTATACAAGGACCTATACCAAGGACCTATACAAGGACATATACCAAGGACCTATACCAAGGACCTATACCAAGGACCTATACCAAGGACCTATACAAGGACCTATTAAATACAGGGCTCTACAGTGCGACCATTTCACTCGCATTTGCGACTAAAAATACATCTGTGCGACTAGAGAAATAAATTCACGAGCACACGTGCGAGTACCGTTTTTTTTTTTTTTTTTTTTTTAATTCTAAAAATAAATCTGCGCGAACCGTGTGGCCACATTTTAAGCCGTCAGCCAGCCCGCTACGACCACGGGAAGTCATGTTAAAAGTGAAGTTACTTCTGTTAAACTGGCGCTAAGCTAACATCGCTAATCGCTAACTTCCTCCTGGGCCTTAAAGAGACAAGCGCCCTTTTCTCATCTCAAGCTTCATTAGCTTCATTAGCTCACCACATCTACAGATTTGGTCCCACACACTCCAGATTTGAACCCAAGGTTACAACCAGGGTTAACTACCCAGGGTAGAAAGTAGAAAGCTCTCAGACCTTCAGAACCCATTGAAAGTAGTGGAGGTACTCCAGAAGTCCAAATGCATCTCTAATCCTAGGAAACCCTAGGAAGCAAGTTGCCTAATGGCATGAAAATGCAACATGTTGTACTTGAGTGTGGCAGAGAGGTGGGACCCCCGGGGATGGTGGTGTGCTAACAGCTAGCCGCCGCAGAGGCACCGTGCTGGGCTGGCCACCTCCACATGTCACCACCCCGGGCAGCATGGGGCTGGGGACTGGTCATCTGGATGTGGGGTAGTTTAATACCCCTAGATGTGGAGTTGTCTGGCCACCGTGTGTGACTGATGTAGCCTGACCCAGCAGCAGGGAGGTGGGCAGCATGGAGACAGACCTCTGCATGGCCTGGCTGGGCTGCTAGCTGACAGACCTAGCCCTAAAGCCTGGCTGGGCTGCTAGCTGCTAGCTGACAGGCATGACATGGATGAATGAATGAACATGCTGCTAACCAGGAGAACTTGACACAGCTAGTCACCATAATACAATGCCATCAACTCTGCGTCTAGTAGGGCTGTAGGCATGGGCCAATGTGTGATTTTGGTGCAAAAATTGCAAAATCACTAATAAAAATGTGTTATAATTACATTTTTCACTGTGCTCCTAAATTTATTTGTGTGCCCCTAACATTTTTCATTTAGGAGCACATGTGCTCCTAGTGAAAAAGGTTAGCGTAGAGCCCTGCCTATACCAAGGACCTATACAAGGACATATACAAGGACCTATACAAGGACCTATACCAAGGACCTATACCAAGGACCTATACCAAGGACCTATACAAGGACCTATACAAGGACCTATACAAGGACCTATACAAGGACCTATACAAGGACCTATACAAGGGCCTATACAAGGACCTATACAAGGACCTATACAAGGACCTATACCAAGGACCTATACCAAGGACCTATACAAGGGCCTATACAAGGACCTATACAAGGACCTATACCAAGGACCTATAGAAGGACCTATAGAAGGACCTATAGAAGGACATATACAAGGATCTATCTTGACCATAGATAGCAGCTCTAATGAGATATCTACAATGGAGCCAACAGGAGCCACACCCACACAAGGCAGATAGACATAGCCCAGGCCTACAGGTTAACCTGGCAGTAAGGCCTCTCCAGACGCACGCTCAGGTAAACTCAAGCTACTCCTGAGTGTCCATTAGAACGCTATACTCCTGAGTGTCCATTACAATGCTATACTCCTGAGTGTCCATTAGGAAGCTATACTCCTGAGTGTCCATTAGAAAGCTATACTCCTGAGTGTCCATTAGAACGCTATACTCCTGAGTGTCCATTAGAATGCTATACTCCTGAGTGTCCATTAGGAAGCTATACTCCTGAGTGTCCATTAGGAAGCTATACTCCTGAGTGTCCATTAGAATGCTATACTCCTGAGTGTCCATTAGAACGCTATACTCCTGAGTGTCCATTAGAACGCTATACTCCTGACCTCCGGTAGTTGCGGAGAAGACGTGGTTTTGTCAATTGTCACCTCCACTGAATCTTCAATAAAACTGTGTTATAAACCTAGCTTGTATCCCCAAAAGTCAGTTATACTTATAACATCAGCCGTCTCCAAAGGCGTTTCCGAGAATTGGAATTGGAAACGGAAACGACTTTGGAGGCGGCTGATGGTAGGGAAATGAACATCCAATCCAGCAGCGACAGACAGCTCTGGTGGACATTCCTGCAGTCAGCATGCCAACTGCACCCTCCCTCAAAACAAAACAAAAAAACAAAAAGTAAACAACAAGTAAATACTAGTATTTTAAACTTGTGATTAATCATGATTACTCTATTGCGATTAAAAAATGTAATCGATTGACAGCACGAATATATATATATTTTTAAGATTAGTTTTATCATTTTCATAAAAACATATGGTTGAAAAGAGAAGAATGCTATAGGCTGCTCCACATGGGCACCATGGCAGACGCATGCATCAGGGCTGCCTGCCATGTGACCTTTGACCCAGGACGACACGCCTTCTAATAGGATGAACACTGATTTACGGGAAAGGGAAACTCGAGATTCCTCAAGTTGAGACCTTGATGCAAAGCAATAAACAGCACACCAACCGGCCACTCAATGAGATAACTAAGGGATATAATATTCACACAGGAAACAGAAGCGGTGTGAGAGCGACTCCTAGGCCGAACACTTCTCAATGGGTGTTCCGGCTGGGTGGTTCGGTCTCCCAGCAATAACAAAGACCAAGAAGCGGATAATAATTCCCACAATTAACATTCACACATGCTGAGAAACATGACTGAGGTCGTCAACAAACAGAGGCCGACATGTAGGGATTGTGTCACAACAATAAAACACGCACTACAACTGTACAACTTGTTTAAGTACCGTAAAGTTAGCAGAAGCCTAGTTTAGGCTATCTGAATGCATCCCAATATCCTATAGTAGCCCTATACAAAGCAACAAAGGCACTTAAGTGCTATAGCCTAACACTTTGGCAATACTGTCATTCGCTCGTTACACGCTCCACAAACACGCAAAAGCAGACTAGAGCACGCTGACTCCAACTTCAAAATGTGTATGACATAACATACAGAAACATAACACCAAGGAGGTCTATGACATTCACATAGCCATGTTGTTTCCCCCTCCGTCTGTGGAAGAAAACAAATGCTTCCTCTGAGCGCTAGCCTGCCATACCACCACACTGCTGCTCTGTGACACACCCCCTTTCTGCACACAGCTTTGCAAACAGAAGGGAAACCCTTACGATTCAGGCTGTTACAAACCTCCATTTCAACATGACATTTCTTACCTCGGTGAAGGTGGTAAGAAGGTTTAAGGGTACGAAAATCCTGCTGTTTCGTAAAAAAAACGTATTTCCCTGTCTAAAGTTGAAGTGGAACTCCTTCCCTTGCAAAGTTGTAGCGCTCTCTGTCTCCTCAACACACTCTTGTCTTGTTGCAGGCTAATCCAGGGCATATTGTCCCTCCCTCCTGCTCTCTCCCTTTCTGACTCTGTGCCAGAATACTCAGAGGGAGAGAGCCACACTATAGGGCACGGCCCGTCTCCGTTTCACCTACTGTACCACCCTTGTCTCAAGCAGCCATGTTTACAAAATAGGTCTAGACCTCCTAGCCTAAGCATGTCTCGTCTCAGCTAAGTCTAGGCCTGGACCTGCTATTAGAATCAAATCAAGAAATTAGAAGCAGATTAACAGTGGACTATCTACCTTTAAGGCAGGCACATTGCCTTTGATTAAGTAAATAAACATAGACCAGATGCACTGGTCAAAATTGGGTCACAGTAATTTGCTTTTCATCAAACAAATAACAGAGAAGGAAAGGAATTCCTAAACATGGCTAAACAGCCTGCTAGACCAATGCTGAGAGTCCTGCTTATCATGCAAAAAGGACCTCTATCAATCCCTGCTGACATTCCAATCGCCACACCTTCTCCTGGTGTAAGCAGGTTTATGCATGTCAGAGAGACCTCGTTTGACTTTAACTAAAGCTGTAGGGTATGCCTATTCTTTTCAACAGCCAACATGACAACCATTTAGGCTAGTACTGGCACTGTTAGGTTTACCTTATACCCTGCAATCTAGCTAGGGTGACCTACTAAGATATGTATTGACTTAGGAAATATTTATTGTTAATATCCATCAAGTTGGAAACTATTCCTACTTGTTGATAGGAAATGGAAAATGAAGGTGATAATGACAGCAGGTTAGGGTTTAGGGATGCACCGAAAGTTCGGCCACCGAAATTATTCGTCCAAAAATGGTAAAAAAAAGGCACATTCGGTGTTCGGCGGAATGGGTGACAAGAATGCAATGTCTTTACGAATACGAGACGTTTTTCTGATGACGAGATCAAACAGTGCAAGCAACCCATGCTGTTCTGTGAATGAGACGAGCATTGAGTGATGACAACCTACTGCCAAGTCATATAGCCTAATTATTATGTGACAGCTGCTGGTGAAAGGGGTAACAAGCCGATACCCGATATAATGTTCAGACTTTTATTTAGAAACATTTTTTAAAAAATCAGCGTTTTGACGAGCAACGACGAACTCGCTAGTCAACTAACACAGCTTGTTTTGTGAGTCTGCTAACAATGTAGTGTTATAGTCAGGGGTGCACATAACTGGTGCGCCAGTGCGCATGCGTCGCCAAAATGCATGTTGCGCGGAGGATCAGCGGCATGAACGCGCTCTTGCGCACCAACAGCTGGAAGCGCTGGGAGAGGAATTGACTTCCTCAAAACTCCTACTGCTAACTGCTGACTGCCCGTTAATACCAATACCATATCCTTTCATGACCACAATGTACCCACCGACGACGACCACGGCGACTCCCCTCACGAAAACATTCGGAAAGTATCGTAACTTGTACTTTCATTCCGCGTATCGCGCATCGCATGGTTATCACGCCGACACGTGAAAATTCAGTCCCGAACGACTCGTCGCTAAAAGGAAAAACAACACCAAGGCACTTCACGTTTCTTTTCTCTGAAGCTTTCAAACGTTCAGACGTTTGTTTTACAGCTTCATTATCGCACCTCGACCCCTGACCCAGGGAATATGGTTGGGAATTATATTAGAAGAAGAAAAAAAAAGACTTTGTTGCACAATCAAAATAATGAGCTATTTAAAGTGATAGCCTACAACATCCTCTACCATGGTTGAAATTGAGGACAGTATTAACAACAGTCAAGAGAGCAGTGATGATGATGATTAAGCTTGTAGCATAAGTAAATGCTTAGGCTGTAACTTTTTGTTGAAAGTTGATTTCAGTGTTTACAGAACAGAGCAGTGCTTAAAGAGATATCAGTTGATTTCATTGTATTTAAAGAACAGACATTCAGTTAGTGCTTAAAGAGATGTCAGTTGATTTCATTGTGTTTAAAGGAGTCTGACAGACTTTCATGCTTAAAGAGCAGTCATTTGATTTTTCATTTGTTTCTTTTGTTTTGCACACAATCATTTGTTCGTTCATCTTATTTTTGAATAAATGTCGTTTTGCTAATATAAGTTATCCATGTATCCCTTTTTTATCCATCCTGTGGGACGGGTCGTGACTCGTGAGCTCGGGGAGCACCAAGCAGCATCCCTAGGTGCTCCTCTGAGCACTGGCCCCAAAAAGTTATGTGCACCCCTGGTTATAGTAAACTAGGTACTAGTAGTGAGTAATCCACCGAATCCATTGCATTGCAATATTTTGGCTTGACTAGCGTATGTAATTTTCAACAACGTTGAAATGTATTTCCGTTTAAAAAAAATAATAAAAGTCTGTTTTTCTGAACATTTTGATTGGTGGTTTTCACCAGCCGCTGTCACAATTTTTACATCTTTCATAAAATGAGGAAATATTACATAACATAAAGTATAGGCCTATACAATTTCAAACACAACAATTTAAACTCGTAATTTTTATCATTATCATTTTACATGAATCGTACAGCATAGAAGCATGAATAAAAAGCTGTTTGTTTGTTGTTTAATTTATGCAATGGTACAAAAATTGGCAAAATAAATGAAATACTGCCAGTACGCAGTCGGCCAAGTGTTTCCTTTAATTTCGGTTTCGGCCAAGAACTTTCATTTGGGTGCGTCCCTGGTTATACGTCTTATAATTACACCCAACTGCTCAGGAATCCATTTTCATCCTAACCCCAAAAACTAGCACACAACTTTTGTTTATGAGCACTAAGTTAGTGAATTTCCAAAAGAATCAATGCAGCGGGTCGAAGAAATGTCTAAAGGGGAATTTAGTCTAAAGGGAACAGACAAACGGCTTACAAAGGCTCCATTGATGTTCAGTCACATAATAGGCCCACCTCTGAACTAGCAGCAACAATTCTCGACACAGATTGGGACCACCATAGTTTTAGATCTGAAAAGAGGACCAAACTCTCTCTGAAAGGTTTATCAAGTCAAACATTAGGCTACTGCGAACGATAAGAAATGTGACGTGACAACGAAAATAAGCATTTGAAATGCAGTGCAACTGGTAGGCCAGGCCTGAGGTAACAAACAATTAGCCTACAGAATGGAGAAAAAAGTCTACAAACTAGCAAACTGAATCTGATAAGTCACAAGTTAGGGTGTCTTGTTAACATGCATGCAATGATGCAAGACAACAGACAAGTTTTCGATATTCAGGCCATCAGCAATCATTAGGAAATGTCTACTGAAGGTACACTTTTGAACTGTAGGCTAGTGGATGTGGCTCATTTGAAGAATCATTTCGGTCACCTCTTACGCACCATTTTGGGTTTAAGAGCAGTGGTTCGAACTTGAACAGAGATTGAATAGCAGGGCTTAAAGTGGGAAAAAATCCTGTGCCTGAAACTTTTTCTTGGGGAGGGGGGTCACAGTTTGAGATATTGGGAGAGCGGGTACAGAAGACAGCTTCTTGTCTCAATGTTTAAATGCATTAATACTGTTTTATACTCAATACAAAATAAAATAATATATTTTGATGTCTTTAAAAGAACAAACTGATTAAATCACTTAAGGCCAAACTGATTGCATCACTTATTAAGCCACTATCACTATAACAATAGATCAATAGATCTACATCAATTAGAATACTGATGACTGACTAGTGACCAGTCAAGACCATTGGACTCCAGGATATCTTTTGAGCTCCTGCATGAGGGCTGATGAGTTGCCGATGTTTACTTTCCTGCTGGCTAGGTGTTGTGTTGTTACTTTGGCCAGATCATCATAAAAAAATCGAACAAGGACATTGAGGATTTTGTCCATGTTAAGATTAGTAGCTTCGTCGATATTAATTGAAAACGTTGCTTTTTTAAGCTTTTCACACAGCCGTTTTTTCAATTCCGGGACAAAGGCCATATGTGTTTAAATAGCTGGCGTGCTGATTGGAAACGGACAGCTTTGTCAGTGCATTTTTGTCTTCTGATAGCTTCTTGCACAAATCGACCAGTGGCTGAGCCATTGTGAAAGACAGATCATGTTCAGCTATAAACGCGCACACTCTGATCTTTTGCTCGCAAACACGGTCGGCCATTGAAGATGGCCTTCTTAAGGCCCGCCCCACTACTCTGCCTCCGATTGGCTAGAAGTCGTTGGTTGGCTTGAGCAATGTGATACCATTGGTAGGCGGAACTGTCTCTTTGCTGAAGATGACTCTTTAAATTACGATGTAAACAAATAGCATGTGATTTTATTTTATTTTATTGCTCAAAATTCCGGAAATCCGGCACCGTGCCGGAGAACTTTAAGCCCTGGAATAGAGAGGAGGCCCTCATGATCTGTCTACGGAGAACCTCAACCTTGTCTTTGACACCTCTGCTGTTTCATGCTAGGTTGTGGGTTAGAGTGACACTTTCACTTCTTTATTTACATGAAAGGAGACATTGTTTTACTTCAAATCTTCTGCATGCATCAACCAGTAGAGGCTACTTCCTCCATATTTTTGAGTCGATGCATGAGAGTTCACAAAGCATACATATGTAAGCCTTCTCTGCGGTCATCCAAATCAACACTCACAAGCTGATAACAGAAATTTCAATGTTTTGAGCAATCATGTGGCTAACTCAGTCCTGTCCAGCACTAGGCTAAATGAGGTACAAATGATCTCAGCAAAAACAAATGTGTCAAAGGGCAAAGTGGAGGTGGAAATATTCAAAACACCCAATGAAGAGGCAATAAAACGATTAGGCTCGGCCTACAGTTCTTTCCTCTTAGCCCAAGACTTTGATAATGTTTTATAGCTGCACTCGAGATAAGGGGAAAGTTGAACTAAAGGCTAGTGAGTATTATATGAAAAAACATCCTGAGGAAGAGGTAAACATTAAGTAAGTACCTGACTTTCAGTAGCCTACCTATAAGACTGAAATCACACATTCAACTGGATGCAAAACTGGAACGTAGTAGACGTGAATTTGAACGAGACAGGTGCATGAGACTGCCATATAATATATCATACCTCCGTTTTACGTATATCATCATATTTTTCACATTAATTTAACAGCGAGTCAACTCGTATTATGCTTACCATTACCAAGTTCACTCGCCAACTAAAGCACTTGATTACCGTAACATACTATTCTAGTCCAAAAGCATTGGCTGATGTGATGTGGGTTAACATGTTTGCCATGTCATGGCAATAAAATCTTCTGATTCTGATTCTAACTAGCCAACTCTTAGTGGAGCAAACCAAAAGTACCATACCAAGTATGTGAGAAACTACTCGCTGTGATTGGTTAACTTGTTCCACGTGAAAACGTCTTGCGTCAGACATACGTAACCCTTTACGTGCCGGACCAGGGAATGTTCAGGCTTCTGTTCACACCTAAGCCTTCCCCCTAAATTCCATGGAATTATACAAGGTCCTGACCAGGGTAATTGCCTGAGACAATTTCCCTGGTCAGTCACATTCACACATACACCGTACCAGGTACATTTCATGGAATCTACGGGGAAGGCTCGTATGTGTGAATGGGGTTATTGTTACAAGTAGGTCTACTTTCAAAGAGTCTTCAACACAAGGCATCATTCCAGCCTCGCAGAGGAGAATGATGCTGTGCACCATCATCTACAGAGATAGTCCTAAAATCAATATGGTTCATGTTTTTATAAAAATCAATATGGTTCATGCAACTGAACTGCACAGTGAGCCTCAAGCGTGTGCTAATCGCTGGTAGGCCTACAGAAATGTATATAGGCCTAGCCTAGGCCTAATCTACAGCAATAATCAATTTCAATCACATACAAATGTTTGCCCAGACATTTTGACCAGACACATACTAAGATTACTACTTTATCATATAAGATTACGATGTACAGACATCCCTTTAACGGAATGAAATAATTCCATCAACATTTAATTTTGTCAACGTTAGAGCTACTGCTCTTGGAGCACTGCAGCATGTGTTTGTTTCAGCCCATCAGACAAAACTGATTCTAATAATAAAAACCATAATTAGCTGAATCAGGTGTAGATTATATTGCTCTAGGGCTGGCCTGGAATAAAAAAAAAAAACTGCCATCAGTGAACCTCTTGCTCAAGCAAGAGACGAGAACAATCACAATTTAGGAGTGAATGAAATGATGGCAACCCTGGGGCTGGGCAGAGTAACAGCATTCTAACCCCTTTAAATATGGTCATTGGTTGGATCACCCAAACACTGCAATATAGGCTACACATACAACAAGTAGACATTGTGCATGTTCAATATTATTTTCAAATATGATCAAATCAGGTCAAATCAGGTCAGTTTAATGTTCTCAGGGGGGGACCCCCCATGTGTGCTTGCTGGGGGAGAGGGGCTTTAAACATGACACAGGGAGGGGCTCAGTGGAAACATGTTTCATGCATGGCTACTATCCTTAGATAACGAGCGTAGGCAACTACTAATCTAGTCTTTTCGTAGTTAGTTGCAAACATTAGCTCACATTGCATGATATTGCACATTGCACATTGCATACAATGAGCTCGTGCAGCCGGGACCCCCACGCCAGACACCGGTATGAGGGGGTGCCTGGCTATCACGCTGCCAAGCGACTAGACCCAGAAGTCTGTCACCAGGGTGGGTTAAGGCTTACCAAAAACGCCTAGCTACATGCAAACAAGCATGCAAAAACCTCAAACCCATGTCTTAAGTGGTAGTCATTCATCTGAGGTCCAATAGCAGTAATACAGCTAGCTAGCTCATGTTCTGACAGCTGATGTGCTAAGCTAGCAGTATTAACTGTTAGGGTAGCTAGATTACTATACAGTAGCACAGTTCAACACCTTGCAACCTTTTAGTACCATACACATCATTGTAACACTCCCCTGTTGGTTTAGTTTAGCTAAGAAAATAAAAATGCAATCGAGTTACTCACTCGGATAAAGGTGGGATCAGCTGATACAACGGTGACTCAGTGCGACTACACGACTTCCGCATTCACTAGCGATGACCTAGGCGTCGACCAATGGTGCCGTGACATATACCTATGACGTCACGGTTTCCCCCCCCAGCGTAGCCAATCGAAACGTACAACAGGTAACAAGCGCGGGCGAAAAGATGGAAGATGTCACCGAATGGCGCGCGCGCACACACACCAGAGCCAATCAGAGCACACACACCCACACCAGAGCCAATCACGCACACACACCCACACCAGAGCCAATCACAGCACGATGGGTGAATCTAGAAGGGGTTCAGCTCACAGAGGCATGGGCTGTGTTCGAAATGGTATACTAGCATACTAGCATACTCAATGACAGGGCTTAAAGTGGGAAATAATCCTGTGCCTGAAACTTTTTCTTGGGGAGGGGGGTCACCGTTTGAGATATTGGGAGAGTGGGTACAGAAGACAGCTTCTTGTCTCAATGTTTAAATGCATTAATACTATTTTATAGTCAATACAAAAGATATGTCTCAATGTTAAAATGCATTAATACTGTTTTATAGTCAATACAAAAGATATGTCTCAATGTTTAAATGCATTAATACTATTTTATAGTCAATACAAAATACATGTCTCAATGTTTAAATGCATTAATACTGTTTTATAGTCAATACAAAAGATATGTCTCAATGTTAAAATGCATTAATACTGTTTTATACTCAATACAAAATAAAATAATATATTTAGATGTCTTTAAAAGAACAAACTGATTAAATCACTTAAGGCCAAACTGATTAAATCACTTAAGGCCAAATTGATTGCATCACTTATTAAGCCACTATCACTATAACAATAGATCAATAGATCTACATCAAGTAGAATACTGATGACTAGTGACCAGTCAAGACCATTGGACTCCAGGATATCTTTGAGCTCAGGTTTAAGAAACTTGGCTTCCATTTTAATAGACTCTTACTAAAGTTAGCGAGATAGCGGGCTCCTAAAAATGAACGTCTCTACAAGCTAACATTACACTCATTCAAACTTCTTAAGGCCCGCCCCACTACTCTGCCTCCGATTGGCTAGAAGTCGTTGGTTGGCTTGAGCAATGTGATACCATTGGTAGGCGGAACTGTCTCTTTGCTGAAGATGACTCTTTAAATTACGATGTAAAGAAATAGCATGTGATTTTATTTTATTTTATTGCTCAAAATTCCCCCGCACCGGAAATCCGGCACCGTGCCGGAGAACTTTAAGCCCTGCAATGAGTATATACTGCATACTGCCTACTAAATTCATAATAAGTATGCCAATACCAGTCGACCGAAAATCTAGTATACATTCCTTGCATACTCAAATTTCACAGACTCTACAGTGTGAACGCACTGCATACTCAAAATCTACGTCATATCTAGTATGAGTAGTATGCTAGTATGCCATTCCGAACACAGCCAATGATTGTAGCGAGCTGCTCCCCATTGGAATCGGTGGCCAATAGAAAATCACAGCGCGGCACAAACTGATCACGTGCTATGGCAGACACGCTGTGCTACTTTCATTTTTTCCCCTTGCTTCTTCTTTTCTTAAAGCAACCATGACTTTAAATTAAATCCTTATGCAAAAATATACTCCATCTCCAACTCGAATAGGTATACAGTACAGGCCAAAAGTTTGGACACACCTTCTCATTCAATGCGTTTCCTTTATTTTCATGACTATTTGGTACATTGCAGATTCTCACTGAAGGCATCAAAAGTAACTATGAATGAACACATAGGAATTATGTATTTAACAATAACGTGTGAAATAACTCTAAATATGTCTTATATTTTAGATTCCTCAAAGTAGCCACCCTTTGCTTTTTTGTTGTTAATAAAATATATAATAATAATATTAAATATAATATGTGTTAATAATCATATGTTATTATATATATATATAATATTATTATTATATATTTTATTAACAACAAAAAATATATATTTTATTAACAACAAAAAAGCAAAGGGTGGCTACTTTGAGGAATCTAAAATATAAGACATATTTAGAGTTATTTCACACTTTTTTGTTAAGTACATCATTCCACATGTGTTCATTCATAGTTTTGATGCCTTCAGTGAGAATCTACAATGTAAATAGTCATGAAAATAAAGGAAACACATTGAATGAGAAGGTGTGTCCAAACTTTTGGCCTGTACTGTATATTCCAGCCTTGCACTAACGTATTCCATTTGCCCTATATCTGCCTGATATTGATTAGCTGTCATGGTGGCCAGCATATGTACACACACACAGGCACGTACGCACACACACACACACACACACACACACACACACACACACACACACACACACACACAAACACACACACACACACACACACACACACACACACACACACACACACACAGGGATATAAGTTCCTATAGTCCACCACACCTCTGCAATTATAATTCTGATATGTAAAGACTTATTTCTGAACTTTAAAACACCAGTTGTAGAACTATCACATTGGGCTTGTGAGTAAACATCTAGTATATGATTCTAGTAGGTGTGTCTCTCACATGTACGTGTACGGCTGCAGACTAGACTGTGTCACTCCCTGTGTTCACAACACAGTAGTTAAGGCCTGGCGCTATTTTCGTTCTGCAGCCTTTGCCTCTAATCAGAGGGACTGACCACATTATGCTCTGTCTATCATACCAGTCAACAGTCATACAACCCTTCACCTCACTTTAAAATATGTCACAAGCCTGAGACCTTTGACCCTCTCAGCTTGGGAAATCCCACCCTCCTCTCCTGTACCACAGGTGTGTGTTATGTTATTATTTACTGTCCATTCAACGACACAGAGAACATGTCTTTCTGTGATATCAGTTGTTTTTTTTATCACATGGAGTCAGATCAATGATTTTGAGGAATACATGATGTCGACTAGAAGGTTCTGTGTATCAATCGAGAGTGAGGATGATACTATGGCTCCATCTAGTGGTAAAAGGTGTGACACAACAAATGTCTCGTACTGATGCTGTCTAGTTCCCTCCATAATATAACTATAACATAACAGAGCTGTCTAGTGTTGATTCTAGGCTTCGCATTTGCCTTTGGAATCTGCTATTGGTGCCTGTCAATATGCCGGGGCGGCTGTGGCTCAGGAGGTCGAGTCGCCGTCTAATGATCAGCGGTTCGAGCCCCGGCTGGCCACATGTCGAAGTGTCCTTGGGCAAGACACTGAACCCCAAATTGCAAATTGGGCTATAGAAGTCAGTCCATTTACATGAAGACCAAAAAGACGTCAATGAAAGACCAGGAAGCCATTATGAGGCTGCAGTAATAGAAGAATCTATCAGAAACAGCCCAAACCAACAGCTTGTAACATCAGTAAACAAGAAACACTGGTTTGCAATGGTGAGCTCAGCAATTGTAAACAGGCTGGTATGTCAAGAAAGACTTCTACACTGGATGACAAAGAAAGAACACAGATTAGAAACACTCTCCAGGAGGTAGGCGTGAATGTGTCAGTGTATATATTCCAGCATGTGTATATTCCAGCCTTGCACTAACGTATTCCATTTGCCCTATATCTGCCTGATATTGATTAGCTTTCATGGTGGCCAGCATGTGTACACACACACAGACACGTACGCACACACACACAATGTGTCAGAGACTACCAACCGCAGAATACGTCACCAGCAGAAATGCAAAGGCTTGACTACAAGGTGCAAACCACTACTTACCCTCAGAAAGGATGGTCAGGTTACAATTAGCTAAAAAGAACCTACAAAGCCTGCAGAGGTCTGGAAAACGCTCTCCTGGACAGATAAGACCAATATTATCATGTACAGGGCTTAAAGTTCTCCGGCACGGTGCCAGATTTCCGGCGCGGGGGAATTTTGAGCAAAAAATAAATTTAAAAAATCACATGCTATTTGTTTACATCGTAATTTAAAGAGTCATCTTCAGCAAAGAGACAGTTCCTCCTACCAATGGTATCACATTGCTCAAGCCAACCAACGACTTCTAGCCAATCGGAGGCAGAAGCCTTGTTCGATTTTTTTTATGATGATCTGGCCAAAGTAACAACACAACACCTAGTCAGCAGGAAAGTAAACATCGCCAACTCATCAGCCCTCATGCAGGAGCTCAAAGATATCCTGGATTCCAATGGTCTTGACTGGTCACTAGTCATCAGTATTCTACTTGATGTCGATCTATTGATCTATTGTTATAGTGATAGTGGCTTAATAAGTGATGCAATCAGTTTGGCCTTAAGTGATTTTAAAGACATCTAAATATATTATTTTATTTTGTATTGAGTATAAAACAGTATTAATGCATTTTAACATTGAGACATATATTTTGTATTTACTATAAAATAGTATTAATGCATTTAAACATTGAGACAAGAAGCTGTCTCTCTATTTACAAACAGAAGCCACAAGCTACCGGTAAACTTATTAGCAACGATGGCGAAATATGTACTAGGGATAGACATAGGAACTACTTCAATCAAGGTCGTCTTATTCGATATTTGTTCAAAAAAACGTATCGGAGAGTTTCTCTTTGCCAACGACGGCAGATGTCGTCATCGATGAATCACATGTAGTGGTACTAACTGTGTTCAAATAGTTTCCTGTTTATCCAGTCTGCATTTAATTGTTTCTTCTGAAAATGCCTATATGCTTTCCAATGTAGGCTAAAGAACAAGATACTGGACAAATAATAAAAACTCTGAATGAGTGCATCGCCTCTCTGACCAGAGACAAGCTTCAGAATGTAATTCAAGTTGGGGTGTCTGCATGCATGGTGTTTTGTTCTGGAAAGCAAAAACAGGTAGGCTAAATATGGTACCCAATATGTTCATTAGATTTTTAAGAAAATCCCAGTGCTACTTTGGTGAACCAAATCCTGTCTTATCTACCACCCAGGGTGTGATTGGTCCAATGGAAACCTCTTTTGGAATTATTGAAATTGTCATATTAATCCGATCCAAATAAGTGTGTGTGTGTGTGTGTGTGTGTGTGTGTGTGTGTGTGTGTGTGTTTAATATATATGTTACGGTACATGTGGGAAAACTAGGGTTAGGGTTAGGTGCTAGGGTGACTTGGTACATGCTGGCATGTCTAACCCTAACCCCAAACCTACCCCTAACCCTAGCACCCTAGCACCTAACCCTAACCCTAGTTTTCCCACATGTACCGTTTTCTGGTACATGTGTATATATATATATATATATATATATATATATATATATATATATATATATATGTTACGGTACATGTGGGGAAACTAGGGTTAGGGTTAGGTGCTAGGGTGACTTGGTACATGCTGGCATGTCTAACCCTAACCCTAACCCTACCCCTAACCCTAGTTTTCCCACATGTACCGTAACATATATATATATATATATATATATATATATATATAATTTGAATACAGGCCAGGGTTTCTGGCTGATTTTACAGTGGCAGGAACCATCCATGACTATGTGGTATCCATGCTGTGTGTTACGATGGGGTAATGTGTTTGGACCCAGGCACAGAGTAGAACAGAGTAGACGGAAGCAGGAGTAAAATAATAACGGTACTCTTTATTTTGAGTAAACGGAACAAATAATAACCGCACAGTAAGCGAATAAACAAAAGAGGAGAAAACAAGTCTCCGATAAACGTTTTAAATAATAACAGGAACAAGGCAGAGCAATGTACTTACAATCGTCAACTATACTTATTTCCTAATCCGGCGAGGAACAATAAGGCTAAGAAGAATCGTATACATATAACAAACGCAACATGAAGTGAACAACCGACAACCAGAGGGGAAACAGAGGGATCTAAATAGCCACAGCCAAACAACACACACCAGGTACAAATCAGTTAATTAGGACAGACAAATGCATACATAAAACACCAGAGGGCGCCAAAGGGTCGCTCCACAATAAGGTCGCTTCCCCAACCCTTACAGTATCCCCCCCCGACGAACGGCACCTGCCGTTCACCTGGGTGCCTCAGGATGTAGTTGGCGGAAGTCTGTAATTAGTTTTGGGTCCAATATGTCCCTCTGAGGCACCCAGGACCGTTCCTCCGGCCCATACCCCTCCCAATCCACCAAAAACTGTAAGCCCCTACCCCTCCGCCGGCAATCCATAATCCTCCGTACTGTATAAACAGTCTGTCCATCAATGATGTGTGGCGGGGGAAAAGGGGGGGGTGGTGGGGACATGGGGCAAGTGACGAAGGGTTTCAGTAGGGACACATGAAAGGTCGGGTGAACCCGCATGGAAGGTGGGAGTAGTAGTCTATACGCCACCGGGTTCACCCGCCGCACCACTTTGAACGGACCCACGAACCGGGGCGCTAGCTTCCTGGACTCGACCCGGAGGGGAAGGTCCCGGGTCGAGAGCCACACCTTCTGCCCCGGGCGAAAGATCGGGGCCGGGCGACGCCTGCGGTTGGCCTGAAGCTGGGACCGAGCCGACGCCCGCTGAAGCGCCGCCCTCACCCGCCTCCAGGTCCGGCGACAGCGACCGACGTGGGCTTGGACGGAGGGCACCTCCGCCTCCTCCTCCTGCTCAGGGAATAGGGGGGGTTGATAGCCATATTGGCACTGAAAGGGGGATAGGCCAGTGGATGAGCAGAGGAGGGTGTTGTGGGCGTATTCCGCCCACGCCAGTCGCCGACTCCACGTCGCCGGATTGCCGGAGACGTAGCACCTCAGCACGCCTTCCAGGTCCTGGTTGACACGCTCCGTCTGCCCATTGGACTGTGGATGGAAACCGGAGGACAGGCTGACGGAGGCGCCGAGGCTGGTCGCGAACGCCTTCCAGAACCTGGAAGCGAACTGAGGACCCCGATCCGACACCATGTCCTGCGGGAGACCATGCACCCGGAAGATGTGCTGCACCACCAGGTCGGCCGTCTCTCGGGCCGAGGGGAGTTTGAGGAGGGGGATGAAGTGGGCCGCCTTGGAGAAACGGTCCACTACCACCAAGATGGTAGTGAACCCGTCAGAGGGAGGGAGACCTGAAATAAAGTCAAGGGAGATGTGGGACCAGGGGCGTTTGGGGATGGGGAGGGGTCGGAGTAGCCCCGCTGAAGGCTGGCGAGATGTCTTGCTGCGCGCACACACAGGACAGGCTGCCACAAAGGCGCGCGTATCCCTCTCCGCTGTGGGCCACCAGAACCTCCTGCGAATAAAGTCCAGGGTCCTGGCAGCCCCGGGGTGGCTAGTGAGGGGCGACGCATGCGCCCATTGCAGCAGCCGTGAGCGCGCAGTCTTGGGAACATACAGCCTCCCCGGGGGTCCTCCCCCCGGATCCGGCTCCCGCCTGAGCGCCGCTCTCACCACTTTAGCGATCCCCCACGACACAGGGGCAACAATAAGGGTCTCCGGAACAATGGGGTGGGGTTTTTCCTCCCGGTCCGCCGGATCGAACTGCCGGGAGAGGGCGTCCGGCTTGACGTTTTTGGACCCCGGCCTAAAGGAGATGGAAAATTGGAAGCGTGTAAAAAACAGCGCCCACCTGGCTTGACGCGAATTGAGGCGCTTAGCCCCCTGGATGTAGGCCAGGTTCTTGTGGTCCGTCCACACCACAAACGGCTGTGCGGCCCCCTCCAGCCACTGCCTCCACTCCTCCAAAGCCAATTTAATGGCCAGCAGCTCCCGGTTTCCTACGTCATAATTACACTCGGCCGGGGACAGCCGACGTGAGAAAAAAGCGCAGGGATGTACCTTCCCATCCTTCCTGCACCTCTGGGAGAGCACCGCCCCCACCGCGAGATCTGAGGCGTCCACCTCCACCAGGAATGGTACTTCCGAGTCCGGATGGGCTAGGACCGGAGCAGAGGTGAACCGTTGCTTGAGGTCCACGAAGGCGGCCTCCGCCTCCGAGGACCAGGCGAACGTACGGAGGGTAGACCTGGTGAGGGCAGTTAAAGGGGCAGCTAGGGCACTAAAATTGCGGATAAAGCGTCTATAAAAATTAGCAAACCCTAGGAACCGCTGTAACTGTTTCAAAGAGGAGGGGCGGGGCCAGTCTAACACCGCACTAACCTTGGCAGGGTCCATGCTTAAATCCCCCCGTGTTATAATGAACCCCAGGAATGACACTGTGTCGGCGTGAAAGACACATTTCTCTGCCTTGACAAATAACTGGTGGTGGAGGAGGCGCTGAAAGACTTGACGGACATGACGTTGATGTTGAGTAATGTCTTTGGAAAAAATGAGGATATCGTCAAGGTACACAAAAACCGAATGACCAATCAAATCCCGCAGTACGTCGTTGACTAGTGCTTGAAATACTGCGGGTGCATTAGCGAGACCAAAGGGCATGACTAAATACTCATAATGTCCGTTAGGCGTGTTAAAAGCCGTCTTCCACTCGTCCCCCTCCCTCATCCTCACCAGGTTGTATGCATTGCGTAAATCCAGTTTGGTAAACACCCTTGCTCCTTGCAGTGACTCAAAGGCGGTATCCATGAGGGGCAGGGGATAGCGATTCTTTATGGAAATGTCATTTAGACCGCGGTAATCGATGCAGGGACGCTGTCCCCCGTCTTTCTTTGCCACAAAGAAGAAGCCTGCGCCAGCGGGCGAGGTGGAAGGACGGATATGACCCGCGGCCAGTGCTTCCTCTATGTATTTATTCATGGAGAGATTCTCCGGGCGAGAGAGGGAAAACAGGCGTCCCCGCGGCGGCACAGTACCCGGCAGCAGATTGATGGCACAGTCATAGGGTCTATGGGGGGGTAATTTCTCGGCCCGAGATTTACTGAACACTTCCCCCAGGTCCCAATATATCTGAGGCACCCCTGTCAGGTCGGGGCTGGAAGGGGAAGCAGGGCCAGGGGAATTAGGAAGAGGGGTGGAAAGGGGGAGAGGCGAGAACTGGGGCTGCAACGGGGATGCGAGAGTCGTGGGCGGAGACTCAGTACGCACTGTGACGGAGCCTGCTTCGAGGGAGAGTCGACCTGTGGACCAGTCAATGCGGGGGTTGAGAGAAGCTAACCAGGGGTGACCTAACACAATAGGGCAATCAGGAGAGGCCACAATAAAAAATCGTATGAGTTCCCAACGACCCCCTCCCACCTGGATATGTACAGGCATAGTGCGCTGGGTAATGATCCCCGACCCCAATGGCCGGCCGTCTAGGGCTCGAACAGGAACGGGTTCTTTCAATTCTTCCAAAGGAACCCCCCACCCCCAGGCCAGGCCTTCGTGCATTAAATTCCCCGCTGCCCCTGAGTCCACCAGAGCCCGAACTCGCTGGGTACAGTGTCCCCACCGCACCTTAACAGAAAAAAAGGTTCGTGGGTCATTGAAACCCGAGGGTATGTCCCTACCCGCTAATACCCCTCCCGATACTAGCGGGCTGCCCCGTTTCCCGAGGTCCCTGGACAGGCACTGTAGCGGTGACCCTTGCGACCGCAACGGAAGCAGCGCCGCTCGTCCAGCCGACGCCGCCTCTCTGTGCTGGAGAGGTGTGTTGCGCCCAACTGCATGGCCTCCTCCTCCTCCGTGGTCTCCTCCGGGAACCGCCGAGTCGCCTCCCTAGCAGGAGGAGGTTGGAACGGAGCGCCCCTCGACGAGCCCCTCTCACGTGATCGCTCTCGGCGCCGATTGTCCACACGCACCGAGAGCTCCACTACGCCGTCTAGCCGCTCTGGGAGGTCCCGGAGGGCAAGTTGGTCTTTCATCGCCTCCGAGAGCCCCTGGGTATAGAGTACGGCCAGGGCCTTCTCCTCCCAACCCGCCTCCCTAGCTAGAGTGCGGAACTCGATGGAATAATCCGCCACCGAGCGATCCCCCTGTCGACACGCCGTGAGCCGCCGACCGGCTTCGTGCCCCGATATCACCCGGGAGGTGTCGAATATTTTGCGTAACTCCCGGGTGAATGCTGTAGCGTCGGAGCACGCCGGCGACTGACTCTCCCACTCGGCCGTGGCCCAGGACAGGGCACGGCCCGTTAACAGGGTGATGATGTAGGCCACTCGGGAGTGCTCGGTGGGGAAGGACAGGGGCTGCAGGGTGAAGATCAGTGAACACTGAGTCAGGAACTCTCTGCAGCCCTCTGGACGTCCATCATAGCGTTCGGGAGGAGGTAGTCGGGGTTCCCGCGTGGTCACCGGCGGTAGAGGAGGCATAGCTGCTGCTGCTGCTGCCGCTGGTGGAGTGGGGTTGGCCTGAGCGGCCACCAGGCTAGTCACGGCGATGGTCAGCTTTTCGATCTCCGCAAACATCGCCAGCTGGTTCCGCTCCTGCTGGGCTACCATAGCCCCCTGGGTATTCAGCACCGTGCGAATCTGCTCTACATCTGCTGGGTCCATAATGGTCGGTTGTTCTGTTACGATGGGGTAATGTGTTTGGACCCAGGCGCAGAGTAGAACAGAGTAGACGGAAGCAGGAGTAAAATAATAACGGTACTCTTTATTTTGAGTAAACGGAACAAATAATAACCGCACAGTAAGCGAATAAACAAAAGAGGAGAAAACAAGTCTCCGATAAACGTTTTAAATAATAACAGGAACAAGGCAGAGCAATGTACTTACAATCGTCAACTATACTTATTTCCTAATCCGGCGAGGAACAATAAGGCTAAGAAGAATCGTATACATATAACAAACGCAACATGAAGTGAACAACCGACAACCAGAGGGGAAACAGAGGGATCTAAATAGCCACAGCCAAACAACACACACCAGGTACAAATCAGTTAATTAGGACAGACAAATGCATACATAAAACACCAGAGGGCGCCAAAGGGTCGCTCCACAATAAGGTCGCTTCCCCAACCCTTACAGCTGTGTGGTTTGGAGAGATGTGCAATGACTTCCCAGAATGCAGCCAGCTGGGGCTACTTTAACACTGCCACCAACCAGTGGAACACGGACATGTGAGTATATACTGTCTAAAAATGGTGCTGTCCTACTACAAAGTATGCATGGGTTAGAGTTTGTTTTACATCTATGGACAAACGTGTTATGCCCCTCTCATTAGATACACTGGAAACTACTACTACTACTACTACTACTACTACTACTACTACTACTACTACTACTACTACTACTACTACTACTACTATTTAACTCTTTGTATTTAATGCGTCCAAGTTTAAAGGGTGTTACCACTAATTGTGTGTGTTGTTGTGTGTTAGCTAACATGCGTGTGTGTGTGTGTGTGTGTGCACGCCGTAGTCTGAAGGATGCTGGCTTCCCTGGGTCCCTGCTCCCTGAGTGTGTGTCACTAGTCATCAGTATTCTACTTGATGTAGATCTATTGATCTATTGTTATAGTGATAGTGGCTTAATAAGTGATGCAATCAGTTTGGCCTTAAGTGATTTAATCAGTTTGTTTTTTTAAAGACATCTAAATATATTATTTTATTTTGTATTGAGTATAAAATAGTATTAATGCATTTTAACATTGAGACAAGAAGCTGTCTTCTGTACCCGCTCTCCCAATATCTCAAACTGTGACCCCCTCCCCAAGAAAAAGTTTCAGGCACAGGATTTTTTCCCACTTTAAGCCCTGCATGTACCAGATTGGTGGTAAGAGGTACATTTTGGGGGAAACATTATCTGCCCAAGATTTACAACATACCACCTCTATCTGTAAAACATGTGGGGAGAAGGGGGCAGTGCTATGGTATGGGTGCTATGGTTTGGGTATACTGTATACTGGAACTGCCACAAGAACTGGCTAACTGTCTTAATTGATGATGTTACTGCTGACAGCAGCAGCAGAATGTATTCTGAAGTGTGCAGAAATATCTTGTCTGCTCGAGTACAAGCAAATGCCTCCAAATTCATTGGATGGTGCGTCATCATACAGTAAGACAACTGAAGATGTCTGCAGTAAAGGCCTGGCAGAGCATCACCATACCCAGCGTCTGGTGGGGTCAATGGGTCGCAGACTTCAGGCAGTTATTGCATGCAAAGGATTATATGATCATACCATTTTTTTTCCAATATTTTTGGAGCTTTGAAATATGTTTAATTAATTTAACATTTTAATTTAACATTTAAATTTAATTTAAATTAATGTTAAAAACATTTTTTAAACCTTTCTAAATGGTGAACCCAATCTGAAAAAACAACAACATTGAATTCAAGTTGAGAATCTCTACACCATGACCCTATAGCAAAACATTTTTTTAAATGAAATCCAAACTATTGGAGTATATAGCTAAAAGAAGACAAAATCCTTCCTCTTTCCAATACTTATGGAAGGGGGGCAGGGCATAGGTAGATATGAATATTGAGTTTAGTTGTCGGTACATGTAAATGATGTTCTCGCCTTGGGGTGTCACAAGGAGAAATATCTAACCGGTCTTTCCCTTGTGGCCAGACTGTTAACCACCTACGCTGAGAACAACACGCTGCTACGCACATACTGAAGGCAGAAGGAGATCGATATTGGCCAAGATAAACGACAACAACTGCCAAACAGAAGAAGATGGGGGCAGTGCCTCTGGGTCCCATGGCTCTGGTGGGGGAGGAAGGCAGGAGGCGGACAGGGGGGTGTTGACCCCAAAGACCAATCACCATGGGCGCTCAGGCCAGTACTTATCTGTGGGCCTGATCTGCGAGCGCTCTAGGTCTTCTCTACTGATGATCAGTGTCCATCTACAGTCACGGCATGGTGAGTGATAATGCCATGACGCTGGGGGGGCTGGGGTCAGAGACGGGGTGGGTTCAGAACTGTACAGCTATCAGTCGTTTTGACTAGTTTACAATAGAGAGTTGCTTTGGTAGATAAATCAATCTGAGGTCATTGTTGACCATTCACCAGAAATCCATTTGGTTTCATCTCACTGTTCACCTCAGAGTTAATCAGACTCAGACAGTGAGTGATATAATCTATAATCTATTTTAGTCCTGTGTCCTGGAAAATATGATCAACATTTTTGATCTACATATTTTCAGCTTTTGATAGTATTTGATTTTAACATCAATATAAAGATGCCATTTCCTTCCATGTGTTGAGTGATTTCCATCCCTCTAGGACCAAATGTATTGAAGAGATTTATCATTTATCATTTCTAAATGACATTTTGAATGACGCTTTGTGGGAAGAGTCTTACAGTCAACAAGACCCACATCCACATCCACTGAATGCTTCATCTGGAGACAAGATGATCGATCATATTTTCATTTCTCTTTTCAGACGACCTACACAGATAAAGGAGAGAAGGTAATCATTACATCATTATCAGTAAACACAGCAAGTGGATACAGTGATGTTGTTACGTAAGAGCCAGTGCCCTACAATTAGAACAGTTATTTTAATTCACACATTAATGGCAAAGCAGGAATAATTCTTAACAGGCAGACAGTTAATATTTAAATAATACATCTTTGTATCTAAGAGATATTTAATACATGGGATTTCTCTCTCCTTCTCCTTTAGCCCGAGCGGGGGAAATTTGTTAACTTCCATCATGTGACCTTCTGGGTGGGCAATGCCAAACAGGTGAGTCCCTAAACCTGAGTGTTCTCCTGAAATGTTCTTAAAGGTACAGCGACACTGTCATATACCTGTCATATCTGAGACGTAGGCTAATATGACAATTCTCTTCAGAGTTCACGTCACATTGTATGAGCCTCACAATGAATGATCCAGTGACTCCCAGACTGCTGGGAGAGCTAGGGTTTAGGGTTAGGGTTACCATGGTCGCTAGGGTTGTCATGGATGAACCTTTGTTTTCTGGAGAGAGGCTCAGGTCGTTGGTCTTGTGCTTAGTTGACATTAGGCTCTGTGAAATGTGATGTGTTTACAGTCCAGGGTCAGACTTGATTAACCACATAATAACGAGAGGGTTTCACAAATGTTAGTATCTGAAATGGCTAATTTGATCTTTGAAGATCCATCGATGAGCAATGAGCTGGTGTTTACTGGGTAAACAAATAATTTCGACTTCAAAAGCTAAAATGTTCCCTCAGTTCACAGTTCATTCAACCATGCTGAGAAAGAACAGATCAATCTACGAATTGACAGAATTGAGCAACACAGTTGGCAGCAACAGCAGCCTATATGCCATGTCGCTAAAGCCTCATCTATTCAGCTTTGTCCAAGACTAATACAATAAGTGTATGATGTCTTTCAAAATGACGCCTTTTGAATCAAAGTCTAGTCTTTGCTAACGTAGACTTGTGTTCTCTCTGAAGGCAGCGGTGTTCTACTGTGATAAGATGGGCTTTGAGCCTGTGGCCTACAAGGGTCTGGAGACAGGCAGCAGAGAGGTGGTGTCTCACGTGATCAAACAGGATAAGGTACGCACTCTCATACCCAACTATTGGATGATCGGTCTTTTAAACCCTCTTATAAATACACATATGGTACAGTAATGATTGTATATAAGCACTGTTCACAGGAACCCACATAACAATACTTGCATACAAGTGGATGAGCGATATATACCATAACGTTAGCCCTGATACATTGACCAGCTCTGCTTTCTTCCACCCCTACCCAGATACTATTTGAATTTCAATCTGCCCTGAATCCAGGAAATGAAGGCAAGTGTTTCGTCTCATACAGTTTTATTGGATATGGAAAGTGACCCATGCAGTCCATGATTAGTCATATGAGTTCAGATGATTCTGACTGAGTTTCTCTTTCCGTTAGAAATCGGGGAACACCTGATTAAGCACGGGGACGGAGTGAAAGACATCGCTTTCCAAGTGGAGGACCTTGACTTCTTAATCAAGGTAACAAGTGAAATGTACCTGGAAACGTATTTGTTGACATTCACATCAAATACAGTCCTATACATATGACTTCCATGCAGTTAACAGTGTAAAAGTATCCTTTGTCTCTCCACAATAAGAGAAGGGTTGTGGCCAAGTGCAGTTTACACACATAGGAACAATGTTCACCACTCTTTGTGGTACTATAGCTGGGATGTCCAGGCATGTGCGTGTGCGTGTGCGTGTGCGTGTGCGTGTGCGTGTGCGTGTGTACACACACCTGCAGACTCCTAACAGTGGCATTAGCCACACAGGCCTGGCAGGGTCCTCTGAGGACAGGCTGAGGGTTGAATGGCTCACAATGAACCCTGTTCTGCAGGTTACACAAAGAGTTTGCATAAGCTCTGCTCTGGGTCTGATGCCCGGGGGGAAGTTGTCATTGAATGTGCAGGTGGATAGCAGCCTTCCCCCTCTTCCTCTTTCGTTGTATCAAAGTAACCATGGGGATATTTCCCTACATCTGCCCCCACCGGGACAGTCTGTGGTTCTGTGATCAAGTAACAGGTTAGTTGTGTTTGGAGGGGGTCTGTGTTCTCTGACCTGGTCGTGTCCTGGTCTGTTCACAGCAGAAGCTAGGAGGGCTTTTAGAGGACAGGTTAGTTAGAGCTTACCTCTGGAGTAAGGTGAACAGATAGGAAAGACTATTTATTTTTGCCTATTCTTATTCTTATTCTTTTAATCTTAGCCTACTTTTATTCTCTTTTTAAGATAGGAAAGCCTATTATTTTAGCCTACTTTTATTCCTATTCTTTTATTCTTAGCCTACTTTTATTCTTTTTATTTTTCCTAGAAGTTCCTAATCCCTTTTTTTGTTTGGGGGGGGGGGGGTAATGTTTATTTAATGATTGTTTGATGTTATTGTTGTCTTGTATGATAATATCTAAGGACCATGTTGGAAATAAGTGTTCACACTTTCACATGTCATCCCTTGGATCACAGTTTTTACTCGATCCATGAATAAACTCAATCAATCAATCAACCAATCACAGAAAGCTAAGGAGCGCGGGGCCGTGGTGGTCAGAGAGCCCTGGGTGGAGCAGGACGGCGACGGCAAAGTCAAGTTGGCGGTGGTCCAGACGGTGAGTCCCAGCTGGCCAGCGCTAACCACGTTAGCCATGGCAACATTCCTTGAGGGAACTATGAAATCAAATGAATAACTCTGTCTCACCCATCTGCTACCAGTATGGAGACACCACACACACACTCATTGAATACCTCGGACCGTACAAAGGCCTGTTTCTGCCCGGATACAAAGAGCCTCTCTTCAAGGACCCCCTGCTGCCCAGACTGTGAGTGGGACAAGTGACAAGTGATTTAAAAAAAATACATATATATCAATCATATATCTTTACATAGCCTACAGTAGGTAACTTTATGACTATATCTAACCATTATAGCCGCACCTCTCCTACAGTATGTGTGCATTGACATTGTAGTTCAGGTCTCTTAGTTCAGGGATCAGACTGTACGGTAGAGGCCAGGTCTCTTAAGCCTCCTACACACTGTGTCATGTTGGGCTGTCCCAGACGAAAGATCACCAGTCGTGTATGTTGCCTGTTGCCATGGGAGCCGGATGCACGCTGATGACGCTCCCTCCTAGCCGACGATTCAAGTGTGTGGCTCGTCGCACAGTGTGCACGCATCACGTTGATGGTTGTACCCAAGATTATTAGTTCCATGTCGCACAGTGTGGCTTGCAACACTAAACGTATAAAATCGCAAAAAATCTCACAGTGTGTAGGAGGCTTAGACACAAATGCACTCACTCCTGAAATAACTGTTCACGTTTTTTCTCCCTGTCCCCCTCTCTCTGTCCCTCTCTCTGTCCCCCCCTCTCTGTCCCTCTCTCTGTCCCTCTCTCTGTCCCCCTCTCTGTCCCTCTCTCTGTCCCTCTCTCTGTCCCCCCTCTCTGTCCCTCTCTCTGTCCCTCTCTCTGTCCCCCTCTCTGTCCCTCTCTCTGTCCCTCTCTCTGTCCCTCTCTCTGTCCCCCTCTCTGTCCCCTCTCTGTCCCTCTCTCTGTCCCCCTCTCTGTCTCTCTCTCTGTCTCTCTCTCTGTCCCTCTCTCTGTCCCTCTCTCTGTCCCTCTCTCTCTGTCCCTCTCTCTGTCTCTCTCTCTCTGTCCCTCTCTCTCTGTCCCTCTCTCTGTCCCTCTCTCTGTCCCTCTCTCTGTCCCTCTCTCTGTCCCCCTCTCTGTCCCTCTCTCTGTCCCTCTCTCTGTCCCTCTCTCTGTCCCCCTCTCTGTCCCCCCTCTCTGTCCCTCTCTCTGTCCCTCTCTCTGTCCCTCTCTCTGTCCCTCTCTCTGTCCCTCTCTCTGTCCCTCTCTCTGTCCCCCTCTCTGTCCCCTCTCTGTCCCTCTCTCTGTCCCCCTCTCTGTCTCTCTCTCTGTCTCTCTCTCTGTCCCTCTCTCTGTCCCTCTCTCTGTCCCTCTCTCTGTCCCTCTCTCTGTCCCTCTCTCTGTCCCCCTCTCTGTCCCCTCTCTGTCCCTCTCTCTGTCCCTCTCTCTGTCCCCCTCTCTGTCCCCTCTCTGTCCCTCTCTCTGTCCCCCCTCTCTGTCTCTCTCTCTGTCCCCCTCTCTGTCCCCCTCTCTGTCCCTCTCTCTGTCCCTCTTTCTGTCCCTCTCTCTGTCCCTCTCTCTGTCCCCCCTCTATGTCCCCTCTCTGTCCCTCTCTCTGTCCCTCTCTCTGTCTCTCTCTCTGTCCCTCTCTCTGTCCTCCTCTCTGTCCCCCTCTCTGTCCCTCTCTCTGTCCCTCTGTCCCCCTCTCTGTCCCCCCTCTCTGTCTCTCTCTCTGTCCCTCTCTCTGTCCTCCTCTCTGTCCCTCTCTCTGTCCCTCTCTCTGTCCCTCTCTCTGTCCCTCTCTCTGTCCCCCCTCTCTGTCCCCCCTCTCTGTCCCTCTCTCTGTCCCTCTGTCCCCCTCTCTGTCCCCCTCTCTGTCCCTCTCTCTGTCCCCCCTCTCTGTCCCTCTCTCTGTCCCTCTCTCTGTCCCCCCTCTGTCCCTCTCTCTGTCCCTCTCTCTGTCCCCCCTCTCTGTCCCTCTCTCTGTCCCTCTCTCTGTCCCCCCTCTGTCCCTCTCTCTGTCCCCCCTCTCTGTCCCTCTCTCTGTCCCCCTCTCTGTCCCTCCTCTCTATCCCTCTCTCTGTCCCCCCTCTCTGTCCCTCTCTCTGTCCCCCCTCTCTGTCCCTCTCTCTGTCCCTCTCTCTGTCCCCTCTCTCTGTCCCTCTCTCTGTCCCTCTCTCTGTCCCCTCTCTGTCCCTCTCTCTGTCCCTCTCTCTGTCCCCCCTCTCTGTCCCTCTCTCTGTCCCCCTCTCTGTCCCTCCTCTCTGTCCCTCTCTCTGTCCCTCTCTCTGTCCCTCTCTCTGTCCCCCCTCTCTGTCCCCCCTCTCTGTCCCTCTCTCTGTCCCTCTCTCTGTCCCTCTCTCTGTCCTCCTCTCTGTCCTCCTCTCTGTCCCCCTCTCTGTCCCTCTCTCTGTCCCTCTCTCTGTCCCTCTCTCTGTCCCCCCTCTCTGTCCCTCTCTCTGTCCCTCTCTCTGTCCCTCTCTCTGTCCTCCTCTCTGTCCTCCTCTCTGTCCCCCTCTCTGTCCCCCTCTCTGCAGGCCACCAGCTTGTCTGAATTTCATCGATCACATTGTGGGAAACCAGCCGGATGATAACATGGTGCCAGTAACAGACTGGTAAGCAGTGGTGTCGTCTAGTTTTTTCTAGTGGGTATACTGTGATTTTTCCCTCCCAGCCTCATATCGTTCATTTCGGAACGCCATAAAAATACATCTGCGCTCCCTGTCTAACGTTATCTAACATTACTTTTATTTATTTTTATAATATATAAAATAAATAAAAAAATATGACCAGATAGGTCAGTTGAGAACCAATTCTCATTTACAATGACGATTACATGTTATAAGGTCCCAATGGTCCAAAAGTCAAGTGCTTCGTAACACAGACGGGGTGAATTTTATGAATGAAAGGGTGAAAGTTCTGTCATAAAACGCTGTTACGTATCCTCACACATTTTTAAGTGGGTATACGGAAATCCTTGGCCTTTCCTAGTGGGTATACGGCGTAGTCCTGCGTGTCACGTAGACTACACCACTGCTGGTAAGGGTCGACACAGGTAATAGGTACACACCTGGCAGAGAAGGAACTAGGCCGGAGGGCAAAAAACAACCACGGCAATTAGAATAAACCACTACAGGGTCTGAGCCCTGATATACACACACAACACATAACTGTGAAGTGCAGGATTCCTCTAGTACTTCCATTCCACCTGTCTCTCTCTTAGACACGAGAGCTGAAGAGAGAAAGGAAATGAAAGATGACAGCCATTAGAGACCAGTTTAACCCCTCGCTGACTCCCAACATTCCAGGTATCAGAAGTGCTTGCTATTCCACCGGTTCTGGTCGATAGACGACAAGCAGATCCACACAGACTACAGCTCTCTGAGGTCCATCGTGGTGACCAACTATGAAGAGACCATCAAGATGCCGATCAACGAACCTGCACACGGAAAGAAGAAATCCCAAATCCAGGTCTGACTAACAACTCTGAACTCTCGTGGGCAGAATATTAGAATATTAAAATATTCCTGTTTAATATTTCCTATTGTGTGTGTGTGTTTCTGTGGCTCTCCAGGAGTATGTCGACTACAACGGAGGGCCAGGTGTGCAGCACATAGCCCTCAACTCATCAAACATCATCCAAGCTGTGAGTTAGCCGTCTTTTGATGATTAAAAAGAAAGACAACGGAAAATTGCAGTTAATCAGTAGGCAGGCATGATTTCAAAGACAGGAATTGGGACATTCTTATTACCCATCAGCCTTCATAGCCTCCAATGTTTTGACTGAAGCCAAGCAAGTGGTGACAGGTTTAAGACCTGTTGGACTTTTTCTGCCCTGAAACAGGTAGTGAACCTCAGGGCCCGGGGCATGGAGTTCCTGGCCGCCCCTGATGCGTACTACGAGAGCCTACGGGAGAACCTGAAGACAGCCAAGATCAAGGTGAAGGAGGATCTCAATAAGCTGCAGGTAAACGGAGCGTGTCATGTCATCAGCCTTCTCTCATACTGTCTGGTTTCTGAGCTAGTGTCAGTAAGACTTAAGTCATGCACCTCTTTTTTGTCTTGTCTGTGTAAAGGAACTGAAAATCTTAGTGGACTTTGATGACAAGGGCTACTTGCTCCAAATCTTCACTAAGCCTGTGCAGGACCGACCGACTCTCTTCCTGGAGGTCATTCAACGTCACAACCACTTTGTGAGTATATCAGATACAAACTGCGGCTCAGAGAAGGGGTACCCCCCACCCCCCTGAAAAAAATAATAAAAAGAATTACAGACCAATAGCCCCCTTTCTTTCTTTCTCTCTCTCTCTCTCTCTCTCTCTCTCTCTCTCTCTCTCTCTCACACACACACACACACACACAGATCCTTGTAACGCCATAAAACACCTAACACAAAGCAGCCGTAACACCTGTTTCCAGCTCCCACCCAGTGTGAACAGACCAGCGCCTGGGTTGTAAAGGGCCAGTAAATCCATCACAGACGCAGATTAAAGGCCCGGTGTTCTGCAGGGATCTGTGGATTGGGTTGCACCCGGTGGCATTTCACTTTCAAACCCGAACCCCCCACAAACCTGTTAGTACAGGCTCCTCTTGTCATGCTGGAGTCTGGTGGTATGGATGGATGTTGCCTGAAACGGGGGGAGAACGTAGCTAAACCACACCAAAGGAACTCTAGGAGCAAACCACCAACACTTGATCTTTTGATTATCCATGCAAATATTGACATGATTAATTGGGGCACTTCAGTTCACATCTTGTGTGAGTCTAAACTGGTGTTTGAACATAAAACCCTGGGAGAGCGTTTATCTGCTCTCAGTAAGCCGACATCAAAGACGGTTCTCCTTGAAAAAAAAGACGGTGTCAGTGAGAAGATCCCTAGAGCCATTACAAATGACACAGAATAAGGCAGATCTTTCAAGTAATCAGAGATGTGTTTGTGTGTTCTTTCCCCAGGGCTTCGGGGCAGGAAATTTCAAGTCTCTGTTCGAGGCCATTGAGAAGGACCAGGATGCCAGGGGCAACCTCACTGTGCTCACCCCAGAGGGCCAGCCCAAAGCCTTCTACTGACACCCCAGAGGGCCAGCCCAAAGCCTTCTACTGACACCCCAGAGGGCCAGCCCAAAGCCTTCTACTGACACCCCAGAGGGCCAGCCCAAAGCCTTCTACTGACACCAGAGGACCAGCCCAAAGCCTTCTACTGACACCCCAGAGGGCCAGCCCAAAGCCTTCTACTGACACCCCAGAGGGCCAGCCCAAAGCCTTCTACTGACACCAGAGGACCAGCCCAAAGCCTTCTACTGACACCAGAGGACCAGCCCAAAGCCTTCTACTGACACCAGAGGACCAGCCCAAAGCCTTCTACTGACACCAGAGGACCAGCCCAAAGCCTTCTACTGACACCAGAGGACCAGCCCAAAGCCTTCTACTGACACCAGAGGACCAGCCCAAAGCCTTCTACTGACACCAGAGGACCAGCCCAAAGCCTTCTACTGACACCAGAGGACCAGCCCAAAGCCTTCTACTGACACCAGAGGACCAGCCCAAAGCCTTCTACTGACACCAGAGGACCAGCCCAAAGCTTTCTACTGACACACCAGCCCAAAGCCTTCTACTGACACCCCAGCACTGCTCCTCTCCTCCACAACAGTTACACATACAGCCACCACCATCACACACACATTACTCCCAACTATACCTGCATGCACACACCTATTACATACATGCTGATACAGTACATATGTACTGTACAGTACTAATGATCATGGTACATATACTTATACACATGCTGTAGTCCTGTGATTCTCCTATTACAACTGTAGAGCTGTACCAATAAAGCCATGCTCATACTGTAATGTGATCTGATAAACCTGTGGGACAAGATGTTAAGAAGCTACGAAACACCCCTGTTGAGTGGTAATGTTCATCTGTCTTCCATCTTTGACCTGCATTGAACAGGTAAGATGTGGCAATCTAGTTTGGGTTGTTTGGCAACTCTTCAGAATATACACAACATCTGTGCCATCTTGTCACGTGGCTTATGATTGCAGAAGTATGATTTATTGTACAGTACATTGGCTCTAAAAATGGGACTTGGGAGATGTACAATTTTGATTAGGAAGATCATAGAGACTGTATTCAACACCAGAGATTTTATTTCAAAATAATTTATTTGCATATAATTGGAATGAAGCCAGGTTGATACAACTGTGATGGC
This sequence comes from Nansenia antarctica, assembly GCF_963989245.1. Taxonomy (NCBI): domain Eukaryota; kingdom Metazoa; phylum Chordata; class Actinopteri; order Argentiniformes; family Microstomatidae; genus Nansenia; species Nansenia antarctica. Next base: position 16,273,844 of record NC_137693.1, read on the forward strand.
ACTTGTCTGTTTCATATAGATATTGTTCTATAAAGAAACCATATATTGCTTTTCAGACCTGGACAAAAATGGATAAATATATTAGTAAATAAATATATTAGTGACATATCACCATATTGAAATGTTCTATTATATATAAAATACAACACTTTATTTCATTTCTGTTTTTTTCTTTCTCTTTTTGTACACAAAGTATCCAAAATATACTGACAGATCCCTTACATTTCTAGAGGGATTGTGCTCTATTAGAAAAAGGCAGTTTCAGTTCATTATGCATTCAAAGACAAAACACAATACAAACAGAAAAGGACCCTAAAGGGGGATAAAACTACCCGAAACGTTCAGTGACGTGTTACTGATTTGAGTGTTATGTTCTTGTACTAGTAGTTGTGTAGTGTTTTCTTGTACTAGTAGTTGTGTAGTAGTGCTTTGGTTATACGTTCTGAGTTGTTACCTGTTGGAAATCTTTTGAAGCCAAAGTGCTGGTTGTGATTCAGTCATTTTCAGCTCTAGCCAGGGGACTGTTATTTACACAAACAAATAACAGACATACAAAACCTGATTTATTAGCTAGAGAAGCTGTCGCAAAACACATTAGAAACGAGGTATTGGTAAGGGGGGATTGTAATTCAAATCGCTGGGGGGAGGGGAGGTGTGTAATCCATAAACACTTCACTGATTGTCCACTATTTTGACTGCATATTACTTTTATCCAACATTTTTTCTCTTGTTAGTAAAAAAACTGTTTGAGGAAAGAATTTAGATTGAGGAAAGAATAATATGAGGCACAAACGGTATCATGTCGTTGATTGCATTTAAAATGTTGTTTCTTTGGTTGGATAACAGGATCTAAAAGTATTGGGTTATTTGATGATCTAAAAATCATAAAATACTTCAATTCAAAGGTGCCCACTGCCTCCTGAATCAAAACTGAATCAACACGGCTATGATGCAGCTAGAAGACTCACCTCAACCCATCACAACAACGTCATTTAGCAATAATTAGCATTTGATGGATCAGCGTGTTACTAGCCTAGCCAAATCCCATGTTCATTTTAAGTGCTACCAGTGCTCTCTAGCAAGACTAAAGAGCTCCATGTTTGTTGCCTGTGCCTGACTGCAGTCTGACTGCTGAGGGGAAACAGCCTCCTTTCACATTCTCAATGAGCCTCAATGTGTATACAGTAAGCACAATAATATATGGGGGTTAGAACAATAAACATTTAACATGACAGATTTCCACTATAACGGGATTCTCTACCTCAGCCTATAAACATGGTTCCATTCTTCCAGTGTTTGATCTCCTAGAACGTTCCGTCCCAGGATCAGGGAAAGTGCTTGACTGAGTACACCAGGCTTTCATTACTAAGCACTTAAGGCCACAGGTTTGGTCAACGCTTGGTACTATAATGTTCCCAAAGTAAATTTGCATTTCATGGCTTTCCTCCAGTTATTACATAGTAATTATGTATATTTGTTTATTCTATAGCTACAATGTTCAAGAGCACCCTTGGTGAGCTTTAGCTGCTGGTAGACAATGAGTAATGGCATGAGTATATATCCTTGCGGGGGGACATATAATAAGGTTGTGTCGGTCATGTGTGTGAGGGGGTCAGGGGTCAGGGGTGAAGACATGGTGAATGTCCTTGTTACGCCGAGGCTGCACTCAGACTGCGTGTCGCAGGTCCCTTCTAACACAAACCCCACAAAACCAACGGTCAGCTCCAACATAAGTAACCACTGGCAACATGAAAAAGACAAAAGCAAATAAAATAGCTTGTAATAATAACACATTTCAGTCAATCAGGTTCTTTTTAACAATGAAAAACAAAATTACAGACAAAAAAAAACAAAAAACGAACCGAAACACACAAACAAAAACGTGATGAAAACAGCTGCCATCTGTGAATTAACCAACACAAGTCCCACGCTGCCGCCTCAGTGACCTCCCGACCAGCTCACTGCCTGGCGGGATGGAGAGACACACGAACCACCGCTGGGGCAGCTTGTCCAGAGAGAAGCACCATCGCTCTTTCCTATAGCTCCATGGAAATGGCAAGAATATGAGCTATAATAAGTACCTTTGAGAAATAACTGCCCCGTGTCTGTGGGGCCCAAATCTGATGAGGTAGGCTAAGAAAGAGCAAAGACGCTTTGGGTATTCTGTCATTCTAAGTGGAGGAAATGCTTCATCCAGATACAGTCGGTACCAATCTGGTTGAAATGAAGGAAATGTAAGGAAAACTAAAGTAAGTATAGTACCTCTCAGTTATCCAAGTTATTAATCATCCACTCAGCCAGTCAATAGGCCAACAGGTGGATGTGTTTTGGATGCATCCAATCAAGAGAGAGAAGAGAATCACGGGTCACACCCTCAGCAGTGGTCAGTCCCTCCTGGTCACTAAGGAGCCTGGGGACTTGTAATATCATGTTGGTACTGAATTCTTCCTGTAAGTTACAAAACCAAAAAAATAAGGCTAGACATAATAAAAACATGTTGTTTTCCCCTTTGTGATGTACACGTTCTCCCCCACCATCTCCCAGTCTCCATCTTGAAAGACAAAACTATTTTCGAGACGAAACTCATAATCACACATTGAAATAATGTATTTCAACAGCCACTTTGAGCAATCTGAGGTCCATACTTGTACTTCTCAATTTAAATCAACTTAATATTTTGAAACAAAGATTAAAAACAATCATCATCTGACTCATTTTGATCTCTGTTAGACAGCTGAACTCTGAGGACTGGGGACTGGGGGTGGCTGGGTAATGTTGTCTGAACGCAGGTATGTTGTGGAATTATTTGGAAGACTTGAGAAAGATGGCCGACGATGAGTTTGTCCATTCTGACTCGTGTGTAGCAGCTTGTAGTTGGGGACGCACCGAGTTCACACACCAGACTCCTCCTCTGATCCTGGGGACAGAGACAACAGCTTACCTCTCTCACACTCACAGAAACACACAGACGGATGAGGAAACAACCAGGAAATGAAGATCAAATCAGACAGGCCAACACCCTCCCAGCATTTAAACAGGCCCTCAAAACCCACCTCTTCACGTTCGCCTTCACCAGTTAACCCTCTCCCCCTCCCCTGCCCATGTGTCCCCAGCACTACCTTAATTACACTTTCTTTGATTTCTTTTGTTTATTTTTTATTACTACTCAATCTTTTCAGTTTGTAAAGCGTCTTTGAGTGTCTAGAAAAGCGCTATATAAGTCTAATGTATTATTATTATTATTATTATTATTATTATTATTATTATTATTAATAAGATGACCATAGGGCCTACACATAATAGGATATTCCTGGAGGGATATCCAATGCTAGTGGGGGGCAATATATGGGTAAATTGTTGTTTTCATTTCAAATTTGTGCTAAAGTTTGTTTTTCACTTCTTTGAAGATAAGGTTCTATAGAAAAAATTGGGTTCGGGTGGCCCACCCACAAATAAGAAATAAGGCCTCTAAGGGGCGGTGTTTTTAGCAAAATTGCTATAACTTTTGATTGGATTGTCCGATCTGAATCAGTGAGATAATATGGATTCAGGATCAAGAGTACTATCTGATAATACAAGCACATAGCTTATAGAAACATTATTTGTCTGATATTCACAAAAATAGACTGTTGACCATTGACCTGATAAGCTAAAACAAGTTTTTGTGCATATTTAGGCCTAATATTGTGAACCACAATCACATACATCAATAATGACATTTTATTTGTCTTTATTTTGTCTTGCTACTTCTCGCACTTGCACTTACACAGACGTGTGCACTTCAACTGTGCCTGCATGCACTTGCACCGGGAGCAGGTAGGCCTACTCGTACAAATACTTGTACAAGTACACTTTATATCCAGGTGTCTCTCTTGGGCAACTCCCTCAGCCCAATCCTCAAGGGCCTTCTCGGTTCCACTGTCCCCGTAGGCTCGCTTCAGAAGGCTGTTCAGTACCACAACAGTAACTGGATGGGCGTATCTTGTTCTCGTTGCATTGGATGCTTTCGGAAATGATGTGGCTGCTGCTTCTGACTTCACAAGTTTGTCAGTTTCTCCAGAAAAAAAAAAAAAGAAGTTTTAGTAGAAGGCGATAGGGAGAAGGTCTTTCCTTCTATCAGTGGCCCCGGGCCCGAGCTAGAGTACTCTTCCTGCAACGAATGGTGGATTGCTGATTCACATGCTTGGTATTCAAATGTACTGATTGTAAGTCGCTTTGGAATAAGGCGTCTGCTAAATGCCAAAAATGTAAATGTAACAAGCCCAGCTTCTTTCAGGGCTTCAGGCCATCCAGACCCATGTAGACGACCTCCAATGGTGCTCCTATCCACAAAGCCATTTCAATGTGGAGCCCACCAAGCATCACCACCAAGCATCACCACCAAGCATCACCACAAACTTGTCTTGTCTGAAGATGTCAGGGAATGTCCACTGCATTCGTTTGGCAAGGACATAGAGTGGTTGGTCCACTACCATCACAGGGACTTGTGTGGGTTGAGGTGCTCAGTTGTCTTGTTCACCAGTTCCATTCCATGGCGAGTCATTTCTGGGGTGGCTGCTTTCTCATGAGAAAGTGTCAGGAGAGCTTCAATGCTTTTCTCTGGCTGTCCAACTGCATCTGATCGAGCAGTGTGGCATGAAGACCACATTGCTGTAGTGGCATTTTCTGTATCAGAATCAACATAAAGAGTGTCATGTACTGCAGTCATCCATGCCTGTTCGTGCTGTTTCTCTGCATCGAAGGAACTGATCACCACCGGCTGTTTCTCTGCATCAAAGGAACTGGTCGCCACGAGCTGCACAACTTTTACTGGAGGTTGAGTGACAAGATTTTGGCCCACAGGTGGTACAAACATGTACAAATGAGGCAGGATAGATCCTCTGCTGCCTGCTCCTGTTTTCTGTGAGACGATTCGTAGACATTCTTGGTTCAACCCAGGATTCTCTGATGTAGGAAACTGAAAGATTGAAATCCCTGTTCCATGGAAGGATGAGCTTGCAGTACGTGATGTGGGATTATGATCCAAGTTATCAAGGGCTGCAACTGTGAAGATTTGCTGACGCAAATTAGTGGGACAGACTATATCTGCGTTGTTCCTTGTTTGCTGTGCAATAGCCTGTGCAAAGCTAACTTCAAGGGTGAGGACTTTCTTGTAAGACACACTCAGACAATATCTGTGTAGGAGATTGACCAACTTCTTGCTTCTTGTTAGCGAATGCAATCCGAGGGCAAGAAACACTGTATGCGGTGGCTCACAATTAGAGTTTGCAGAAAGAGAGGCCATATTTAACTGACTCACAGAGAGGGTCTCTCTGGAATTGTCTTGTTCTGGCGATGATTTGGGTCCTGCGAGGAGATGACGGAATAAATACTTAATACGTTGTAGAACTGATGATTCTTCGCAACCATTGGGAAATTAACCATCAACCATCATTTTTGTTTTGCCTTGTCAAGTGCTGTTATCCTATAAAGGTGACGACATGATTTGTGCCAGGATGTACGATTCTGCTGAGAGACTAGAGCAATTTACAAGACTGACATGTAGGCATGAGATAAGACAAAGTAAATATAAGGTGTTACTACTGACCATATTTTGGGACAATTAAAAGATAAATAAAATGTCATTATAGTTGTATGTGATTGTAGTTCACATTATTAGGCCAATATATACACAAAACCTTGTTTTAGCCCATCAGGTCAATGATCATCAGTCTATTCTTGTGAATATCAGACAAAATAATGCTTCTATAAGCTATATACGGTATTATCAGATACAGTACTCTTGATCCTGAATCCATACATATCTCTTGTTCAGATCGAACAATCCGATCAAAAGTTATAGCAATTTTGCTCAAAACGGCGCCCCCTAGAGGCCTTATTTTGTATTTGTGGGTGGGCCACTCGAACCCACATTTTTCTATAGACCCTTATCCTCAACTTAGAAGTGAAAAACTAACTTTAGCACGAATTCAAAATGACTGAGTGCTCAGGCAGGCACCCCACTATACGTAAGAGAGACCAGAAGTTCACATCCGTAGTAAAGGCTGATGATTTAGTACAACCTACCCTGATGATGTAAAGTTTGGCAGTACACACAAATGTCTGTGTTGCGGTCTGCCAGGGGTCCGTGGTGGTGGTCAGCCAGAGGGCCGTGGTGGTGGTCAGCCAGGGGTCCGTGGTGGTGGTCAGCCAGGGGTCCGTGGTGGTGGTCAGCCAGGGGTCCGTGGTGGTGGTCAGCCAGGGGTCCGTGGTGGTGGTCAGCCAGGGGGCCGTGGTGGTGGTCAGCCAGGGGGCCGTGGTGGTGGTCAGCAAGGGGGCCGTGGTGGTGGTCAGCCAGGGGGCCGTGGTGGTGGATCCTGCACTGGGCTCTGTCCAGCTGCGGCTCAGAGTGGGCCTGCTGCACCCGCTTCTGCCACACCACATGAGCCCCCCCACAGCAGGGCCAGTCCTCCAGACCCCCGGAGTCCAGGATGAGGGGCACGGGCAGCAGGGCGGGGGGCAGGTCGGGAGGGGGGCAACAGTAGCCCCCCGGGCCCTGCCCGTAGTGGATGTGGATGCTGCAGTCGTCCTGCAGCTCCAGGCTCTGGTGGAAACGGACGGAGGGGCCGTCCAGCACGCAGCCCCCCAGACGCCCGCCCCTCCGGGGGTGGGGGGGGTGTCCGTGGCCCTGGTGACAGCAGGGAGCCGGAGGAGGGGGCTGTAAGGGGGCTGGCGGGACCAGGACGGGGGGAGGGCCTGAGGGGGGGCTGGGTTGTTCATGGTCCTGGCCCACCGCCCCGTGGGGACAGGGTTTGTCTACGGGGTCTGCCTTGGGGCACTGGCAGGGGCTATGCTTTAGCGGGCACACAGGGGGGGGGTCCTTGTCCAGAGAGGAGGGAGACAGACCGACGACGGCGGCGGCCCCGCCCGGCTCCTCGTCCTCCCCCCTCCCCGGGCCCTGGCCGTGCTCGCCCAGCCCCAGGCCCCCCTCCTCGTAGTGGTGGTGTCTGTGGCGGTGGTAGTGCACGTGGCTGAACACCGCCTGCTGCTGCTCCTCGGGGCAGACGCCCCCCCCCCCTCCCCCTCTGTTCACCACCGAGTCCAGAGACCTGGGCCTGGGAGCCCCCCCCGCCCCCCCGGCCTCCAGGCTGTTCCTGCGGGGGTTACGGCCCTGCCCCTGGCCCGGCCCGGGGCCGTAGTACACGAAGGGATCGTAGTCGCTGCTCAGGGAGCTGCGGAAGGTGGACCAGCTGCCGTAGACGCCCTGCAGGGACACGTCGGTGCAGTTGAGCACCGAGTCGCTGGAGGAGCCGTGGCAGGGACCGGAGCTGGAGTCGCTGGCAGGGCCGTCCGCCAGGTAGCCGCTGCGCTCCGTGTGGTAGCTAGCCCCCGAGCAGCTGCCCCCCTCGTCCTGCCTGCCCCCGCCCCCCGCCACCGCGGCCCCCCCCCGGTGAGTCTGGAGGGGGGGACCGGCGGCGGAGGAGGCGGAGGGGCCGTGGTGCAGCCGGGAGCTGGAGGCGCTGCGCTGGGCACTGGGGCAGCCCACGCCCCCCGAGCGGTAGGCGTGGCAGGGCCGCCGGGGGGCGTAGTGAGACAGAGGGTGACCCACCCCCGCCGTCCTGCAGCCGCCACCCCCCGTCCTGTGGGGCCTCCCCCCCCCGAGGCCCTCCCCCCCCGCGGGGAGGTGGTAGCCACCGCAGCCCGAGCCGAGCGGCCGGCTGGGGAGGAAGCGCAGAGTCTGGGGGTCCAGGGGGGGGGAGCCGCTGTAGTGGCCCAGGGAGGGGTAGGGTCCGGAGGGGCTGTGGGGGTAGTGGGGCCGCATGGAGAAGGGGATGGGGTGCCCGGGGTAGGCGTGGGGGTGGGGGTGGGGGCCGGCGTAGGGGTGGTGCAGGAAGGTCTGGCTGTGCTCGGGGGGGGGCTGGAGTCTGCTCCTCTGGGGCTGGCGGGACACCAGCTCAGCACCTGTATAGGACACACAAAAACAGTCAGACAAACACGCTAAACACTCCCTGTTCATTTGTAGATCTACTGCACATTATTTCAAGCAAGAAATCAGGGGCCAGTTGCATAAACATAGATTAAGACTGGTCTAAGCCTTAGACTAGTTTTATATTCTCGGGTTAGACCAGTCTAATTAAGACTGCCTGTTGCATTAAAAATTACTTATTTTGAGGTTAGGACCTTCCCCCATGGCTAAGCTTGATTTAAGAGCTGTGTTGCTATGGGAACGAGTCAGGGCTAGTAGCTAGCTAACACTGTAACTCCAGCGTTAAACTACTTCACTGTAACTCGTCACACGGTAACGACTGCAATGGAAACGGACAATGAGAAGAAGATCATGCGTAAATGTGGATGTGGATGGGAGAAGGTGACGACATTCAGGGGGCTGCGAATCCACCAGGGGAAAGCAAGATGTGGGGGGAAAGGCCAAAGGCAACCGTGCACTGCAGAGACAGGTCAGACAAGAGGGACTGAAAGCCGGGTTGAAAACGACAGTGCCGATGGACCCAACGTTGCTGAAGGCAGGGAAGCAGACGAGGAGGAAGGCCCTCTGGTGGAGGGTGAGCCCCCCTGTGAGCACCAAGGAGAAGTTCCCACCAATCCCTTCAGAACTGAGCCAAGTCAAGTCGAGAGAAAGGAACCAGCCAGGAGAAGCAAGATCAAATGGCCAAAGGCAAACGAGGTGGAGTTACGGCACAAATTGGACACGGACCTGGTCAGGATATTGGAGGGATCGTTGCGAGGAGGGGAAGAGTCCAGGCTTAAACTGTTTCGGGACATCCTATACCAGGAGTGCAAAGACCGGTTTGGCGAAGTCTCCAGCAAGCAGAGAACTGCCTCGAGAGAGAGAAAGGAAGGAGAGAAAAAGAGATTGGCCAGCTGGTGCAGAGACGACGACAACTCCATAAGAACTGGAGGAAGGCAACTCAGGAGGAGAAAGAGGGCCTGAAAGCACCGTGGGGAGAGATCAGGCAGAGGCTGGCCAATCTGCGCAGAGCTGAACGCATCCGTAAAAGTAGGAAACGGAAAGAAAAAGAAAGAGCCAACTTCTTCAAAGACCCATTCAAGCAGACAGCTGCTGGAGGAGAAAAAGAGCGGGAAGCTGGACATCACCAAGGAGCATCTGGAGCAGCATGTCAGGAAACAGTACAGTGATCCTGTAAGGAACGTCCCACTAGGAACTTCTCTGTGCTGGCCAAAAGGAAACAGTACAGTGATCCTGTAAGGAACGTCCCACTAGGAACTTCTCTGTGCTGGCCAAAAGGACGAAAAGCTACTTGATGGAAAATGGCTACATCGACAGCAACTGCCAGAAGGCCGGAGTCCCAGGCTTCCCAGGTTGTGTAGAACACTGCAATGATCTGGGAACAGATCCAAAAGGCCCAGCGAGAAAAGACGGACCTGCATGTCATCTGGCTCAACCTCGCCAATGCCTATGGGTCAGTTCCACATCAGCTGATCAGCTATGCCACGGAGTTTTTACACATGCCCTCCAGTATCAACAACTTGGTAGCAAGCTATTTCAAGGATCTGCAGTTGTGCTTTACCCTCCAGGACTTCATCACCGGGTGGCAGCAGTTAGAGGTGGGAATCTCCATGGGGTGTGCCATTTCTCCCATTCTGTTTGTGGTAGCCTTCGAAATCATCCTTATCGGAGCAAGACAAACTGTGGGAGGGATCAAACGACCATCCGGATAGAAGCTACCACCACTGAGGGGCTACATGGATGACATCACCAGCCTCCTTCAGACAGCACCATGTACATCCAGATTGCTGAAAAGGATGGACGAGCTAATGTCCTGGGCAAGAATGAAAATCAAGCCTGCCAAGTCCCGCAGCCCGTCTCTCAGGAGGGGAGTCAGAAACGACGGCACAATCTTCGTTGCCGGGGGCGAGAGAATCCCAAGCCTGGGAAGACGGTACACAGCAGAGCTCTCTACGACAAGCAAATGGGGAGAGCTGTATTGAAGCAGCTCTCAGAAGGCCTCGCAAAGATCAAAGCCAACTACTGAGGGACACAGGCGTGACAGGAGAAAAGCTCAAGAAGGCAACGAAAGAGCTGGCTGAAGAGGCGGAGAAGGGCAGCTTTTGGCTGTGGCTGAGGAGGAGGGAAAAGGGTTGGGGAAATCTAACCCAGACTCCAGCTGCAGGGGGTGACAGGGAGACGTCCCTGTCACTGCTCCGCCACCAGGAGACGTTCCAGGATTAAAGGAGCGAAACGTCGGTGAATGGTGGTTCCTGGCTGACGACCCTGCAGCTGATCCATGGGCACCTGAGGAGGTGCGTCAGGCAGCAATGCCCAGCAGGTTATTCCAGCTACCTGTGCAATCACTCCAATATTAATACGTTTTCAGCAGAAGAAAAGGGAGATGTCTCAGATCTTCTGCCGCTAGGTGTAGCTGTTTCGGCCGCCATTTTGGTTTTCTGTCAAGTGTTGTAGTTTTATATCAAATATGCTGAGAATGGAAGTCTGTCTCTCTACATTCTGGGAAATCGAGCACTAAGGAAGGCCTTCCCTTCCTGTAAGAGATGTGCCAATAACTTGTTGCACAATAACTTGTAGCGCAGATTCATATGATTGGTTAAACAAGAGTAGTGACCTCATAAGGCAGTCTTCTATAAATGTGTGTCCCTCTCATAGGAGGGGGCTTTTTGACTCTTCTATTTTCTCTCTGAGCTCATGTAACTTTGCTTAATAAAAGGCCTCATTTGAGCCAATTGATTTAAGCTCTTTGTGCTTTATAAGTTCTACTCAATCTACTAAGAATCAATTAAATCCACAACACAAGTGTCTTATTTTACCTAGAATGCATTGGGTGACAGGCTATCGAAGTCAGTCTTACTTTAGTCACTCATAGGTGAGCTTTATGCAACAGGACATTTTTATAGCAAGACTGACTTAAAGTGAGATCTCAGTCTAAGACTGGGTCTATCTTTATTAAAGTGACATCTAAGTCTAAGACTGGGTCTATCTTTATTAAAGTGAGATCTCAGTCTAAGACTGGGTCTATCTTTATTAAAGTGAGATCTAAGTCTAAGACTGGGTCTATCTTTATTAAAGTGAGATCTAAGTCTAAGACTGGGTCTATCTTTATTAAAGTCAGATCTAAGTCTAAGACTGGGTCTATCTTTATTAAAGTGAGATCTCAGTCTAAGACTGGGTCTATCTTTATTAAAGTGAGATCTAAGTCTAAGACTGGGTCTATCTTTATTAAAGTCAGATCTAAGTCTAAGACTGGGTCTATCTTTATTAAAGTCAGATCTAAGTCTAAGACTGGGTCTATCTTTATTAAAGTGAGATCTCAGTCTAAGACTGGGTCTATCTTTATTAAAGTGAGATCTAAGTCTAAGACTGGGTCTATCTTTATTAAAGTCAGATCTAAGTCTAAGACTGGGTCTATCTTTATTAAAGTCAGATCTAAGTCTAAGACTGGGTCTATCTTTATTAAAGTGAGATCTAAGTCTAAGACTGGGTCTATCTTTATTAAAGTGAGATCTCAGTCTAAGACTGGGTCTATCTTTATTAAAGTGAGATCTCAGTCTAAGACTGGGTCTATCTTTATTAAAGTCAGATCTCAGTCTAAGACTGGGTCTATCTTTATTAAAGTGACATCTAAGTCTAAGACTGGGTCTATCTTTATTAAAGTGAGATCTCAGTCTAAGACTGGGTCTATCTTTATTAAAGTCAGATCTAAGTCTAAGACTGGGTCTATCTTTATTAAAGTGAGATCTAAGTCTAAGACTGGGTCTATCTTTATTAAAGTAAGATCTAAGTCTAAGACTGGGTCTATCTTTATTAAAGTGAGATCTCAGTCTAAGACTGGGTCTATCTTTATTAAAGTGACATCTAAGTCTAAGACTGGGTCTATCTTTATTAAAGTGAGATCTCAGTCTAAGACTGGGTCTATCTTTATTAAAGTGAGATCTAAGTCTAAGACTGGGTCTATCTTTATTAAAGTAAGATCTAAGTCTAAGACTGGGTCTATCTTTATTAAAGTGAGATCTCAGTCTAAGACTGGGTCTATCTTTATTAAAGTGACATCTAAGTCTAAGACTGGGTCTATCTTTATTAAAGTGAGATCTCAGTCTAAGACTGGGTCTATCTTTATTAAAGTGAGATCTAAGTCTAAGACTGGGTCTATCTTTATTAAAGTGAGATCTAAGTCTAAGACTGGGTCTATCTTTATTAAAGTCAGATCTAAGTCTAAGACTGGGTCTATCTTTATTAAAGTGAGATCTAAGTCTAAGACTGGGTCTATCTTTATTAAAGTCAGATCTAAGTCTAAGACTGGGTCTATCTTTATTAAAGTCAGATCTGAGTCAAAGACTGGGTCTATCTTTATTAAAGTGAGATCTAAGTCTAAGACTGGGTCTATCTTTATTAAAGTCAGATCTCAGTCTAAGACTGGGTCTATCTTTATTAAAGTCAGATCTAAGTCTAAGACTGGGTCTATCTTTATTAAAGTCAGATCTAAGTCTAAGACTGGGTCTATCTTTATTAAAGTGAGATCTCAGTCTAAGACTGGGTCTATCTTTATTAAAGTGAGATCTAAGTCTAAGACTGGGTCTATCTTTATTAAAGTGAGATCTAAGTCTAAGACTGGGTCTATCTTTATTAAAGTCAGATCTAAGTCTAAGACTGGGTCTATCTTTATTAAAGTGAGATCTAAGTCTAAGACTGGGTCTATCTTTATTAAAGTCAGATCTAAGTCTAAGACTGGGTCTATCTTTATTAAAGTGAGATCTGAGTCTAAGACTGGGTCTATCTTTATTAAAGTGAGATCTAAGTCTAAGACTGGGTCTATCTTTATTAAAGTCAGATCTCAGTCTAAGACTGGGTCTATCTTTATTAAAGTCAGATCTAAGTCTAAGACTGGGTCTATCTTTATTAAAGTCAGATCTAAGTCTAAGACTGGGTCTATCTTTATTAAAGTGAGATCTCAGTCTAAGACTGGGTCTATCTTTATTAAAGTGAGATCTAAGTCTAAGACTGGGTCTATCTTTATTAAAGTGAGATCTAAGTCTAAGACTGGGTCTATCTTTATTAAAGTGAGATCTAAGTCTAAGACTGGGTCTATCTTTATTAAAGTGAGATCTCAGTCTAAGACTGGGTCTATCTTTATGCCCCCGGCCCCAGACCCATAGTAAAGCCCCCCCGGCCCCCCAGCGGTCGTTACCCATGATGTTGTGCATGCAGAGGGGGCAGGTGCGGTGCTGCAGCAGCCAGGGGTCCACACACTCCTTGTGGAACTCGTGAGCACAGGAGATGATCCTCAGGTCCTGGACAACAACACAGGCGTTCAGCTGGGAGAAGCACTCACATGACACACGCACCAACACAACATCCCTGTATGATGATGAAGGATGATAAGGACATTTCCTCTCTCCCTCTCTCCCTCCCTTCCTCTCTCCCTGTCTCCCTCTCTCCCTCTCTCCCTCCCTCCCTCTCTGACCCACCTGTCCGTCCAGGAACTCCTCCAGGCAGATGGCACATACAGGGCTGGAGTTGGAGCTGGCAGACCCCCAGCCCACACGGTGGCGCTGTGAGCCCGCGCAGCCCTGGGAGCTGTAGGTCCGGGTCTCCAGGCGGCTGATAGCCCGCATGGTCTGCTGGTGGACTGAGTCCTGAACACACAGCGGAGGAGGAGGAGGTCACCATCGGAATGTTATTTAACACTTAATCAGCCATGAGTGTGAGTAAAAAAAATAGTTATATCTTTGCACTCGATCAAATTTCAGGACCCTCCTTTCACGACTTTTCCTAGATATGTGCGTTCTACCACCCAGTATCCTTACATTTTCAAATATCACATCAGGATAAGCTAGTATAAAGCTTTTTTGCAGTTTTTCTGTGTAGGAGGAAGGCTAATTTACAAGCAGCAAACTAGTGGTCATTGTGTGTAAATAGCAGTGTAGCATTGTAAAGAGCATTTGACCGCCGGGGCGGCTCTTTTAGTAGGTAAAAAAGGCACGGCTGGCTCTACGGTTAGGGTTTAGTTCTGCGTTACGTAGGAACGGACACACACTTTAGTCTACAGTTGGAGTAACAGAACCATGTGCCTGACCAACCACTAAAGATGACTTTGTTACGAGTGCTAAAAGGTTCATAGAGGGGGAAGGGGTAACGTATAAAGCATTGTGATAAAGAAGGATGGGTTTTTTCACTTACCCAGGTTCTGTTGGACTTGCACTTGTACCGGAACGCAAAAATCATAATGATGGCCAGAATAGCCAGGACTATAGTCAGCAGGATACCAACATCATAGGAGGGCTGTAGAGAGAGAGAGAGAGAGAGAGAGATAGATAGATAGGAGAAAGAAAGAGAGAGAGAGAGGGAGTGAGAGGAGACTCTATGAGACTGGGGAACATAAACTTCACATGGACCTTTGAAGAGAGAGTGTGTGTGTGTGCGTGTCTATATGTGTGTGTGTGTGTGTGTGTGTGTGTGTGTGTCTATATGTGTGTGTGTGTGTGTGCGTGTGTGTGTGCGTGTGTGTGTGTGTGTGCGTGCATGCATGTGTGTATCTTGTGTGTGTGTATGTGTGTGTGTGTGTGCGTGTATCTTGTGTGTGTGTGTGTGTGTGTGTATCTTGTGTGTGTGTGTGTGTGTGTGTGTGCACGTCATCAGACTCACCCATTTGGGCGGCACCATCATGACCTCGATGCGAATCCGCGCCTCCTCGTTCTTGTTGACCAGCCCCATCAGCTCCTCCGCGTGCTCGTCACTGACGAACACCACCGGGTGGGGCAGGGCGTCCGACTCACGCAGCTGTGTGTGTGTGTAGGTGGGGGGGGGGCGGCAGGCATGAGTGGAAAAGGAGGGATGACACATTATGTTAAGAGACCAATCACAGCGATACTACTTTTTGTTACTCGACCGGCATGTTCTTTGGCTCCGCCCCCTCACCTCGAGCACGGCGGTGGCGTCGTCTGTGACATCGAAGATGACGGCCTGAGCTCCTCTCTCCAACGCCAGGCGGGCCTGAGGGGACGCGACACAAGAGAGACCAGAGTCACACGCTGTCTGGAACACATTGAAGCGAGACCTCGAAACCTACTTCTTCTAATCTCCACCTTTTAACCAGGGTTCTGAAACGTCACATTCAAGCACCTTTCAAGGACTTTCAAGACTCAATTCCCTCAAATTCAAGGACCCAACACAACGTAGTTTGAGACAGAACTAGTTGACGAGCTAAGTAAAACATTTTTGAATATATACCTATATTTTTTTAGAGAGAGAGAGAGAGAGAGAGAGAGAGAGAGAGAGAGAGAGAGAGAGAGAGAGAGAGAGGGGAATTTAAGCACTTTCAATGACCCATGTCTATTTTCAAAAACTTTTAAGACCTTGATTTCTTTTTCTCAAATTCACAAACTTTCAAGGATTTCAAGGACCCGTGGGAACCCTGTTTAAACGTCCACCTTAGTTGTTGCTTTATCTTCTTTG
This sequence comes from Nansenia antarctica, assembly GCF_963989245.1. Taxonomy (NCBI): domain Eukaryota; kingdom Metazoa; phylum Chordata; class Actinopteri; order Argentiniformes; family Microstomatidae; genus Nansenia; species Nansenia antarctica. Next base: position 16,289,268 of record NC_137693.1, read on the forward strand.
CTCTTTGTGAAGCGCCTCGGGTGATAAATGCGCTACACAAATACAATTTGATTCGATTTTGATTTGATGTCACGCTTCTAGATGTTTGTGCAGGCTGCCGTCCACTAGATGGCAGTCACACCACACTCTGGCGGTCACGGCCGAACACTAAGGGCCAAAGTCCAGCCCTGCCTTTCACAACCTCACCTGGCTCTACGACAGGACAACCTCACCTGGCTCTGCGACAGGACAACCTCACCTGGCTCTGCGACAGGACAACCTCACCTGGCTCTACGACAGGACAGCTTCACACAGGAGGGCCGTAATGCCAATGCTGTTCTCAATAAAACACTCCACACAACAGACAACACTGCTACCACACAGTTCAACCCCAGACATGAGTTGGAAGGAGAAATGGATTGAGAGAGGCAGAGAGAGAGAGGGGGGGGGGGGCAGAGGACACATGACAGGGTGCAGGTGCCTGCCCTCCATTACTGTAGACAGCAGGGGGCGTGGAGAGAGAGAAGAGAGAGAGAGAGAGGGCAGAGAGAGAGAAGTCAGAGATAGAGAGAGGGCAGAGAGAGAGAAGTGAGAGATAGAGAGAGGGCAGAGAGAGAGAAGTGAGAGAGAGAGGGCAGAGAGAGAGAAGTGAGAGATAGAGAGAGAGGGCAGAGAGAGAGAAGTGAGAGAGAGAGGGCAGAGAGAGAGAAGTGAGAGATAGAGAGAGGGCAGAGAGAGAGAAGTGAGAGATAGAGAGAGGGCAGAGAGAGAGAAGTGAGAGAGAGAGAGAGAGGGCAGAGAGAGAGAAGTGAGAGAGAGAGGGCAGAGAGAGAGAAGTGAGAGAGAGAGGGCAGAGAGAGAGAAGTGAGAGAGAGAGAGAGAGAGGGGGCAGAGAGAGAGAAGTGAGAGAGAGAGAGAGAGAGAGGGGGCAGAAAGAGAGAGAAGTGAGAGAGACAGAGAAAGAGAGAGAGAGAGAAGTGAAAGAGAGAGAGAGAGAGAGAGAGAGACAGAGAAGAGAGAGAGAGAGAGAGAGAGATTGTGGTAAGGTGGGCAGAGGGTCGCAAGTGTGCCATCTCCAGTTTCACACCAAAACAAACATGGCATGGCAGTGAAGCAGGGGAGAGGTAGAGGCGTACGGGAACCTGAGCTCAGACACATGACCCCTCAGAGGCTCGACCAGATGTCTTTACTGGCTCCACCAGATGCGCGTGTTACTTTGTGTGTTGTTCTCTTACGAAAGCGTAATCTCTGGGAAAAAGACAGAAAAAATAAAGAGATCGTAAATTAAAGACTATTAAAGTGTCTTCGTTCGATGTCTCAACACGTTGTCTCAGGAGGACGGCGTGCCTGACCGACGCCCTGCCAGGGTGTTTCATGAAGAGGAGCTGCAACAACTGACCACAGGTCAGACACGGCACAGGACCACGCCTCTCAGGTGAACATGGGCTTAGGGCAGGAGGGTAAGACATGTACACACACACACACACACACACACGCACACGCACACACACACGCACGAGCACACACACACACACACACACTCTGACACACACACACGCGCACAGGCGCACACACAGGCACACACACACATGCGCACACGCACACACGCAGGCGCACGCGCACATACACGTGCACATACACGCGCACACACACGCACACACACATACACATACGCACACACACACCCACACACTTCCACATCTATACACACAGCTCAGGTGCAGCCATCTCTCAGGCTCATTAATCACTCGTTAATGAGACGGCCTTGGAGGAACGGCTCCATTCAACTCCCTTTCTAACACTTCAGAAAACAGAAAGGGAAAGTTAATACATGACTACAGTAGAAACACACGCTTCCTCTCCCTGTATACACAGACCGCCTGCACAACCCCCCCCTCCCCCGGCTTCCTGAGGGGGCATTGCAGGCTAGAAGAGCTGTGAAGTGCTGGATATTTGGTCTGTGTGTGAGTGTGAGTGTGCGTGCGTGTGCGTGTGTGAGTGTGTGTGTGTGTGTGTGAGTGTGAGTGTGAGTGTGTGTGTGTGTGAGTGTGTGTGTGTGTGTGTGTGTGTGTGTGAGTGTGAGTGTGTGTGAGTGAGTTTGTGTGAGTGTGAGTGTGTGTGTGTGTGTGTGTGTGTGTGTGTGTGTGTGTGAGTGTGAGTGTGTGTGTGTGTGAGTGTGAGTGTGTGTGTGTGTGTGTGTGTGTGTGTGAGTGTGTGTGTGTGTGCGTGTGCGTGTGTGAGTGTGTGTGTGTGTGTGTGCCTAATCAATCACATTACAGGGTAAGGTTCAAAGGGCACTGCATATAAGGTCAGAGAGAAAATAAACATCTTGATAGATTCCTTTGATCTCACGGCCAACAATGACGCAAGTCAACGAGCTCATAATTTCATTAGGATTGTAATGGCTGCACGCAGACGAGAGGAAATGGGGCGCGGCAGCACAAAAAAACAGAACTTGGACATGTGGGAATCTGCTTTACCTGGGGGTCAACAGTTCTCTGCCCAGCATGGAGCCCACAGATCCTCTAATGGTGGTCATAAATGCAGGAAAATACTTGTGACACAGACACACACACACACACGCACACACACACACGCACACACACACACACACACACACGCACACGCACACGCACACGCACACGCACACGCACACACATAAATGGTCTCAACCACAAAGCTGCACAAGTTCCCACTAAGGAACCACAAGAGCCATTTCAAGAATACATCATAAATATATTTCTAAACTGGCTACTGTGGTCCTATTATGTCATTCTAGTCTCCCCGTGTGGTGATACTGTCCAAGCCTATAGGTTTCTATGAACCCACAAAACCCGGAAAAGAAAGAGCTCACGCTATGACATGATTAATTGGGTATAGGCCTATATATATTTAACTTTTTTACAGTCCCTTTATCATATGAAAACTAAATTCAGACTCAAACAAGGCAATTAAAAAGGAGAGCCAAAGTAAGTGTCGAAACATTCCTGCCTTGTTATGGTCTGAACTGTAATAGTCAGCGTTGTGGTTAGCAAACATCCATCCTATTCAGATACAACATGATAGGACATATTTGATCAGGTGATAGGATCTGGCATTTGCACCGAACCCCTTGTAGTCTAAGCTTAAGCTTAAAAAAAAAATGTCACCAAAAAATTTACCGAACGAGAGCTAGCCACGTCATTGTCAACGATGCAATGACAATGAATACTTTTTGGACATTTTTCCAAATCAATGCATGCTGTTTGTTTGATGGCGAACTGTAAAATCCATTAATGCTGGTGACCTTTTGCTTTGTTCCGTGTCAGAGAGTGAAATAATTTCAATAGATTCTCCCTGATAGAGGTAGCAGGTATAGAGGCAGCAGATATAGAGGTAGCCGGTATAGAGGCAGCAGGTAGGTAGCACCAGGTAGCACCAGGTAGCAGATAGCACCAGCAGCAGAGTGCTGCAGTCGCTATGTCCCCTCTGGGCTTCCGTAAACCCCAATGACTGTCGCAAACATCAGACACAGACACAGACACAGACAATCACCTGAGGGCCCGGAGGATCTGAGGGCAGAGAACACACACACACACACACACACACACACACACACACACACACACACACAC
>NC_137693.1:16297860-16357860 GCF_963989245.1 Nansenia antarctica
ACCCCCCCTTAACTCCTCCACTATCCTAGTCCCCCCTCCCCCCTCCCTGTCCTGAGCCCTCCATCTCATTCAACAGCTCTTGTAAGCCGCTAGGAATTCACTCTGGGAACAGGCTGTGCTGTGAGCCCTGTCTTTCTGCAGAGCAAACACGCACACACGCACACGCACACACACACACACACACACACACACACACACACAGACGTACACACGTACACACGCACACACGCACACACACACACACGCGTACACACGCACACGCACACGCACACGTACACGCACACACACGCACACGCACACACGCACACACACACACACACGCACACACACACACGCACACACGCACACACGCACAGACACACGCCAGCCAGTGGAGGCTGGTGGAGGTAGAAACAGGAGGATGGGCTCATTAAAACGCACGGAATGGAATAAGGAATGGTATTGTTGAACGTGTTTGATACCATTCCTCATTCCTCATTACAAAGAGCCCGTCCTTCAAACGTGTCCCTCCCCCAGCCTCCCCTGACGGCAGCACAGTGACAGAAGGAACATAGGGAAAGAGAGAAGCTGGAAAGCAAAGCTGTGTTCTATGTGGGATATGTAGCTTAGCATAGTGACAGACTGGTGGGCTAGCCCACTCACACCACCTCCTGACAGCAGCGGTGGTTCTCCCAACAGTTCAAACTGACTCAGGCCCTTACAGACTGTATCAACATAACTCCATAGTTTCCTAACAGCGCCCCGCACGCACTTGGCAGTCATCTGGCCAGGGGCTGAGAGCTGAGTTAGAAACCCTCTGCGGCGGTTCGGAGGAGGAGAGACGTCGACAAACACTCACGTCTGCGTGGCTTAGGGGCCGGCCTGTTGGTTTGCTCTAAGCTCCGGGGAGAGAGAGAGAGAGAGACAGGGTTCCTACAAGTTTCAACAAGTCAAATTTAAGACCTTTTTAGACCTTTTTTTAGATCTCTTTGAATATAATTTTAGACCTATTCGCGACACCGTATGATAGCTTTTTGTCATCCTGCTGTAGCTTCGCCAATAATGTCTCCCGGGGGCAGGAATTGGCATTTGATTGACTTCCTTGCAGGATAAGCCAATCAAATTGTTTAGGACCTAGCACCTCATTTTTTAGACCTAATAACTGAAACTTGAGACCTTTTTAGGCCTTATGAGTCGGATTGCTGGATTTTAGACTTCAAGGCTTTTTAAGACCAGCGCGGGAACCCTGGAGAGAGATGCAGTTGATGAGTGTTGTGCTGGAGGAAGTGCCTGTCGCTGACACTACTTTCCACTGTGTTCTTTAAGCACTGTGCACCCCTGCCCCCCCCCTGCCCAGGCCCGAGGGTTAGGGGAGATAGAGGGGGAGAGAGGAGCCCCTGAGGGAACAGGGAAATGTCTTCTTCTTTTTTTTATTTTTATGGGAATGTTTCACTTAATCTCATAAAGGCAAGCGTTAAAACCTCCCCATCTGTTTGCACAGAGCAGTTCAAAAGGCCCCACATGCCCCCGCTTGCTGCCATATCAAAACAACATTCTAATGCTCGTCTTAAAGAGGGCTGACGGCTCAGCGCTACAATGGAAATCAAGCCGTTCCCTGCGCACGGATAGAGGAGAGGAGGGGGGGGGGGGAGAGAGGGAGGGAAAGAAGGAGGGAGAGAGAGAGGGAGGAGACGGAGGGAGAGGGAGGGAGGAAGGGAATCGAATCAAAGGCTACAAATTGAATGAGTTGCCTGTCAACACCAGCGGACCGGGCCGGGTCTGAGGCGACCTTGGAGCGGCAGACAGAGCTAGCTAGCGTGGGGCGGACAGAGCTAGCTAGCTCCCCTCAGGACGGGATCCTTCCGTCGCTCCTCGCTGTGCAGAGAAACAGTCCTGGCAGCAGGCAGGGAAATAATATCTCAGACTCTCTCTCTCTTTCTTTCTTCCTCTTTAAGTCTCTCTCTCTCTTTCTTTCTCTCTCTCTCTCGATCTCTCTCTCTCTCTCTCCCCGTCTGTTTGTCTTTCACCACAACAGCTTTTTTGTTTTGCCCTTTTGCAATTGATCAAGGAACGCGCTGTGGACAAACAGACAGACACTCCAGCCCTCCTGTTTTGAGCGTGTGTCTGAGAGGAGCTCTGAGCTCCCCAGGAACCCAGGAACCCTGGAACCCAGGAGCCCAGCCCAGCAGCCTGCTTCTACAGGAGAGCGCTCATGTGGTCCAGAAAGATCAAATGGAGCAAACACACTTCTCCCCTTCCACTGAGACAGACAGGGGCCTGCCAGGAGCACACCTGAGGGAGCAGGGCCGGCTACAGAGATCATAAGAGACGTTATGGATCCTGGTTTTGCGGTGGAAAACAGATCTGAAAAGAATATAACTGACCAGTTTATGGAAGCACACACTGTGATAAACGTGGGCCCGTTGTATACAGCACACTATTCCAAAGGCCTCGATCCAACACACACACAGGGAACAAACAGTTCTAGCACTTTCATAGATTCCGACGTGGTTCTGATGTGAGTCGTCTGGTGTTCTGTTGGTCCGCTTCCAGGACCTCTTGAGTCTCTGCAATCCCCCCCCCCCCGCCCCCTCACAATTCCCCACTTTACCCCCCCCCCCCAATCCCCCCCCCCACACAGGTACAACATGCCGCCGGGCCCCTTCTCTCAGGACAAGACCGGGCCTGATCAGCAGATATTTCCACCAGCCGCCCGAAAAAAAACTTGAATCTTCAAACAGCGGAGGGGGGGGGGGGGATCAAAGAAGCCATACTGTAATAGCTCAGTAATATAACTTTGTACAGGAACCCAGCATATAATCATATTTACTCTCTCTCCAATATGGGAAAAAGAACCCAGAGTCGTCTCCAACTCCAAGTGAGGGGGTTGTTCTATCAACATCTCCACAACACTTCAGCTGGGTTTCCTAACGAGGAACAGGGGGATTGTCCTCGTTGTGATACGGACCACAAACTGGATCAACAAGGGAGCCGTCGTTACGTACGTTTGTTTGGAATCTCCTCCGCTCGCTAGCTAAATCCAAACCCAACCCTCAGCCTAACCTAACTGCGCTCCACCCAGCCCGCCCCGCCTCTCCCACCCCGCCACATTAAGAGGCCCGCGCGGCGGCCTAACCGCACACCCCCAGAAAACGTCCAGAGGTGTCTACTCCAATGGCCAACGACCGGGTTAAGGATATAGGAGATATTTTAATAACTGCAATTGAACGTCTGTTTAAACGGCATCACCTCAGCCTCCTCTCTCTCCTGTGAGAGCTCGGCACGGCTGCTCTATATTTAGAGTCAAGTTTTTTTTCCCTCTCGGCTCGTCTGTTGGGCGCTGACGACAGCCTGACGGAACCCTGACCCCCGGCCGCTGCCTTTGAAGTGACAAGTGAGAGATGCGCCGCGCTAATACGAACGCCTTGAGACGCAAACACTTTGCATTCCTACGATGCCGGGAGCAGACCCTGCTAGTTCTGGAGTTTAGCCGCGGCTCGGAGAGCAGAGGAACCAGCCACACACGCACACATACTCACACACTACACACGCACGCTACCAATACTCACACACGCACACACATGCGTGCGCGCACACACACACGCACGCACACACACACACACACACACGCGCACACTACACACACACACACACACACACACACACACGTGTGCACAGATACACACACACAACTGAAAGGCGCAGACACACACACACACACTACACACACACACACTACACACGCACCCACAACCGATATTCCGACTGCTGCTATTTCTGTCCTTGCCTCCCCGCGCCCAGCGGCTCTGTAGACGTCTCTGTGTTTGCGTATAAAAGCCGTGCGGCCGTGCCGTCAACAAACCCTGCCTGCCTGCAGACCAGAGCCTCTGTGCCTCACCACCATCATTACAACAACAATAATAATGCTCTGAGAGGAGAAGACAGAGTCTGCTCAGAGAGATCTCTGCTGCCTCGCCTCTCATGTGGTGTTGGGAGCCAGAGCCAGGACACATGCCATGTCTCCTTTTCAGGGAGGGAGGGAGAGGGGGGAAAAGAGGAGGAAAGAGAGAGAGAGAGAGGGGGGGAAGAGGAGGAAAGAGAGAGAGAGAGAGAGAGGGGGGAAAGAGGAGGAAAGAGAGAGAGAGAGAGAGAAAGGGGGGGAAAGAGGAGGAAAGAGAGAGAGAGAGAGAGAGAGAGAGAGAGGGGGGAAAGAGGAGGAAAGAGAGAGAGAGAGAGAGGGGGGAAAGAGGAGGAAAGAGAGAGAGAGAGAGAGGGGGGGAAGAGGAGGAAAGAGAGAGAGAGAGGGGGGGGGGAAGGTGGGAAAGAAACAAGCTGCCACTCATCTATAGCCAAGAAAGGAGAACCATCAAAAAGAAGGAGACCCTTAATAAAAGCAGACGTCCCCTCGGCTGTATGTGCTGAGCTCTGTGGTGCTTCTGCCTCACGGCCTGGGAGGTTGTTTAAGAGGCAGCAACACACCGACTAGCAGGAGAGGAGCCCAATAAAAGAGAAGACGTGAGCTAGCTCACCATCTGGGGGGTTCTGGGGGGGAGATCTGCCCTGACAGAGAACGACGGGAGAGTTACTGGATGTGCACACCTTTGGTTGGGGGGGGGGGGGGGGGGATGGAGAATTTTTTCCATCTCTTCAAAGAGACAGAATGAGTGAAAATAGCAAGCGAGAGAGTGAAGGAGAGAGTGAAGGAGAGAGTGAAGGAGAGAGGGAGAGAGAGAGAGAGAGAAGAATTGTTGGCAGGAGGCCAGATTATTAATGTGTGACTATTTAAAAGCTGCCAAAGTAGAGGCTGTAGAGAACATAAATAAAACAACACACTAACAGGTCATAAAAGATCAGAATGGAAAAGAGAGAGAATGTGTGTGTGTGTGTGTGTGTGTGTTTGTGTGAGTAAGTGACTGGGTGAGTGAGTAAGTGAGAGAGAGAGAGAGAGAGAGAGAGAGAGAGAGAGAGAGAGAATGAGTGAATGAGAGAGAGAGAGAGAGAGAGAGAGGTAAGAGTGTGCCATTCCTCGAACGAAAAAACAGCCAAAGTCAGATCTTGTAACCGGTCAGCATTCCACTGAGGTGTCTGCTCATCACAGAGGGAGAGAGAGAGAGAGAGAAGTATATCTGAGAGCCTGATTAATGACACAGCCTCTCTGCACACACACTCACGTTAGAGGCAGGCATGCCTTCACACACACACACACACACACACACACACACACACACACACACACACACACACACACACTCCCCCCCCTCCCCCCCAGCCTCTTGGTGGAGCTGAGTCTACCACCTGCACCTGGGCTGATCCAATAAACACAGAACACAAAAACCACCACAATAATCAAGTCAAGACTAAAAACCCATCTTTTTAATATTGCCTTTAAATGACTAAATAATTAAATTAAGATTATAAAAACCCATACTGCATTTAAGTTACAAAATAATTAAATTAAGATTATATAATGATTAAAGCACTTTGAGCTGCAACGTTTGCAGGAAAAGCGCTATACAAATAAAGTTATTATTATTATTATTATTATTATTATTATTATTATTATTATTTGACATACGTGTGCACTGTGCGCTGTGTCATATTGTGTAATACCTCCCTTCATTTCAACCCAACAACTCTCACCCTGTCACCACTCACACGCCCTCTGAGGGACTGACCAGGGGCTCAGCTGGCCTGGTGTGAATGACGACCATGCTGCTGCTCTGTTTAGCTGTGACCTCTGTCACCTGGGGGTCAGAGGCTAACTATGCTGTGACCCTGGGGGGCGGAGCTAACTATGCTGTGACCCTGGGGGGCGGAGCTAACTACGCTGTGACCCTGGGGTGCGGAGCTAACTATGCTGTGACCCTGGGGTGCGGAGCTAACTATGCTGTGACCCTGGGGTGCGGAGCTAACTACGCTGTGACCCTGGGGTGCGGAGCTAACTATGCTGTGACCCTGGGGGGCGGAGCTAACTACGCTGTGACCCTGGGGGGCGGAGCTAACTATGCTGTGACCCTGGGGGGCGGAGCTAACTACGCTGTGACCCTGGGGGGCGGAGCTAACTATGCTGTGAACCTGGGGGGCGGAGCTAACTACGCTGTGACCCTGGGGGGCGGAGCTAACTACGCTGTGACCCAGGGGGACGGAGGAGAAGCTATGACCACCCCAGAGCCTGCCTACAGGACACACGCACACACATGTATACGCACGCACGCACACACACACTCCATCAGTAAATCCAAAATGTCATGCCCTGGCCTCACCTTAGCATGGTGTTGAATTCAGCCACTCCACAAACCCTGCCCTTACCCCTACCCCCCTATTCAGCCACTCCACCCACCCTGCCCATACCCCCCTACTAACCCCAGTCTCCCCTACCCCCCTACTAACCCCAGTCTCCCCTACCCCCCTACTAACCCCAGTCTCCCCTACCCCCCTACTAACCCCAGTCTCCCCTACCCCCCTACTAACCCCAGTCTCCCCTACCCCCCTACTAACCCCAGTCTCCCCTACCCCCCTACTAACCCCAGTCTCCGCTACCCCCCTACTAACCCCAGTCTCCCAGCCCCCTACTAACCCCAGTCTACCAGTCTCCCACCACCTGCCCAGGCCCCCCCGCCTCCCTCCTCTCCCCCAGCAGACAGGCTATGTCCATCCGTCACTGTCACAGTCCTCTCCCCTCCCCTCCCCTCCCTCCCCTCCCCCCCTGTATCCCACACACACACACCTGGACCCCCAGATTAATGGAACAAACACACACACACCGGCTAATGTTTGCTTTCCATTTCTCTCTCCTTTGACCGAAAAAAAAAAGAAAAAAGACGGCGCCAAAAAAAACCACATGACTTGAGAAAGGCAGATACATACCACCTTGTTACCACCACCGCACCACTTGTTTTTGAAGTGAGTGTGCGCGGGACAAAGGCAGGAATGCACTTTCCCATTGAGGAGACGGAAACCTAAAGCATTCCCTCTCATTGTCCCTCCTGCTACAAGGCCAGGCTCTCTGAAAGGCCCTGGTCCTCTGGTCCTCCCCCTCCCTGGTCCTCCAGTTACACAGCTCCCCCAGGTAGAGTCAGCCCCCCCCCCCCCGCGGCTGGTAAAATTGTCTTTGATACCCCTGGCCCACAGCTCTGCCTGTGTATGAAACCCCCCCCCATGACCAGTAGGTGAACCCACCAGGGATGTCCCCCGCCCCCCCCATGTCTAAGTTACACTCCTATCCTTCCCACCTACCTTAAAGGCCTGAACTTGCCAGGGTAGGCAGGCAGGCAGGCAGGCAGACAGACAGGCAGAGAGACAGACAGACAGAAAGACAGACAGGCAGAGAGACAGACAGACAGACAGACAGACAGACAGACAGACAGACAGACAGACAGACAGACAGGCAGGCAGGCAGGTAGGTAAGAAGTGACAAGCAACAACCCCTGGCTCAACACTGGGGAAAAAACGCTGCTCTATTATTCTTTCCTTCTTAAATCTGGTAATTAAATGAAAGCAATAAGAGGCCAGAGGATCTGGCTGGTCTGTTCACTGTGTTTATTCACCACTCCACGCTGCCTCCGGGCCCGGGCCAGGTCCACGGGGGGGTGAATGGAGGAGGCTTACAGCTTGTCAGGATGCAGCGATTAAGGCAGCTTTAGTTCGTTCTCTGTGAGAACCGTGTGGGGGGGGGGGGGTGTTCTGGGAGCGCGGAGCGACAGAACCAGACAACTGAACCCTCCTCCCGTCGGCCCACCGGACCGAGGGGGCGGTACACGGTACAGGACCAGTACAGAGACATCGTGGACCCCCCCTTCTGAAGCACATAACAACAAACACACACAGTCCCAAATCGATACACGAGCCACTGAGCGTCAGTAAGGGGCGCTCGGTAACATGGCTGCCGTTTCCGTATCGCTAACATCCTGTCAGGCCCCGTTCCCACGGGAACACCCCCCCCCCCCCCGGGCAGGGTGACGACAGCGGAAGACTTATCGCCCTGCACTGCCTGGCCTTCGGCTTCTAACGCAACAGACGCTCCGTGGAAATCAGCAACAACTGTACCTCCTGACTTTTCCCAACGATATAGCGCCTTTATCCAAAGCGCTTTACAACAGCCTCTCATTCACCCATTCACACACACATTCACATACCAATGGCGGCAAGCTACCATGCAAGGCGCCGGCTCGCTCACTGGGAGCAATTTGGGGTTCAGTGTCTTGCCCAAGGACACCTCCACATGTGGCCAGCCGGGGCTCGAACCGCCGATCTGCCAACCTTGCGATCATTAGACGGCAGCTCTACCTCCTGTGCCACAGCCGCCCCGATGGTTCTGAAACACCGTCACCCCTGGCCTCTGGTTGGATATCGCCCCCTAACACCCTAACGCCCCCTATCACCCACACAGGGCCTTCTATGTCGCACACACACACTTTAGTTTAGAGACAGTACTCTAAATGGGATGTAACTGCGACCCGGTGGGCGTATGTGACCAGTTGGAGGTGGGTTGGGTTCTGATCAGCTGGCCACGGGAGCGTGCTGCCCCAGGCCCGGAGACAAACGAACCTGACCCAGGTGACCCAGGTGACCCAGGTGACTGGTAGTAGAATTCCCCTCATCCTCCGACTCCTCAGGAGTCTCCCTTCATGTCATATGAGGTCCCCCCTTTTGTCCCCAGACCTCTCTCTCTCTCTCTCTCTCTCTCTCTCTCTCTCTCTCTCTCTCTCTCACACACACACAAACACTCTCCCTCACATGCAGTACAGTAGGAGCTACAGGTGTACAAAGGGGGAGAGTACTACACTGATACAAGTCTATAAGTATCTCTCTCTCTCTCTCTATATATATATATATATGTCTATAAGTATCTATATATATATATATATATATATATATATCAGTGGAGGCTCCTCCATAGAGGTGGAGGAGGCCTGGCCTCCCCAATAATTTGAGAGAAGAGAGAGAGATTTAAAAAAGCAATAATTATATTTTTTATCAGACACACAACATACAATTCAGAACAATACTTCATCCATTTCTAATATTTATCCTGCAGAACAGCACTCATACACACGTGTGGCGGAAAAAGGTACTACACGGAGGCCAGGCCTCCTGTCGGAAAGTGGTTTCTCATAGAAGTCAATGTAATGCAAATTATTTTTTCATGGCAATATGTGATTGGCCAAATCACTGAAAATGGGTGGGCACAGGAGGCCTGGCCTCCGTGTAGTACCTTTTTCCGCCACACGCGTATGAGTGCTGTTCTGCAGGATAAATATTAGAAATGGATGAAGTATTGTTCTGAATTGTATGTTGTGTGTCTGATTGACATAGTGTTTGAGTGCTTTTGACATGTCATTGATTGTATGTAGTATGTTGTGGTGAATGTTGTGAGCCTGAGCAGAAGGGACAATAGCTGCTGCAGGCGGACCAGAGATTCATGCCAATTGTTTTGTTTATTTGATGACCCATTGTGCAGGCAATAAAAGCTGCTTCATCCACCATCCTGAGAGTGTCCCAATCCCTTCAGTACCGCCAAACACAAATTAATAATTTTTAACAAAGACAGATAAGAAGAACAGGGAACATTCCATCGCGAGTGAAGCGAGCAAGCGGAAAAAAAATTGGCCTCCTCAATTCTGGAAGTCACCAGCCTCCACTGATATATATATATATATATATATATATATATATATATATATATATATATATATATATATATATATACAGTATATATAGACATTGATATGTTATTGCATTGAAACGCATTCATTAATTAACAGCATCAAGAGAACCAGTTGAGCAGATTCTACCAGCAGCAGTGAGGCAGAGGGCCCCCCTAGTGAAGTATTGTTTCAATACTTCTTTTGGCACTCTCTGGAGAAGAGACTGCAGCTAATGTTGGCAGGCACATGTGTGTGCAGTGTGTGTGTGTGTTGTGTGTGTGTTGTGTGTGTTGTGTGCGTGCGTGCAGTGTGCAGTGTGCATGGTGGTGGAGGGTGGGAGGCCCTACAAAGGTTTCCATTGTTTTGTTTTATCAAAAGCCCCGTCAGTGTGGCCCGCGCTTCCCTGATAACATCAGCCCGTAAACGTTACGGAAGGAACCGGAGCGACAGAGGCCACTGGATCGGGAAAATACCTCCAACTGCTGCTAAACCCCCCCCCCCCCCCCCCCCGACGCCCGCCTGCACAACAACATAAAGACCAGCCGCCACACCGCCTCTGCAGGAGAGGACAGATGTCAAAGATCACTGAGATTATCCATCAAACTTCTACTGGAGGTGAGATTCAAATAAACATGAGAATAAAAACCTCAACCTGCCCGACTGAGGGGAGAGCTGGACAACAGAGGACTCTGTTATGACCACGTTTGAAACGTTTCACTTTACAAACACAAGGGAATGAGATGGGAGAAGGCGTACTGTTCCATTTTGGTATCCATGGGGAAAAGGCGGGCCTTAAATCCACCACACACTCAGCAGGCAGGTATGAGGAGAGCGTAGGAGAGATCTAAGGGAAAGCTGCAGAGAGGCGGTTCTACATTAATCCTGCTGTTTCTACACAGAGAGAGGACGGCATGTGTTGCCTAAGGTGAAAAAAGTTGAGGCAAAACAGCTTGTTGACAGTTGCTGGTAGAAGCAGGGGAGACACACGTCAGTGCACAGAGCACCCAGAGACAGGTGACTCTGTTCATACTGACGGACCCTCCATTGAGGCAGCGCACAGTGGAACTATTAACAGTAGAACAGCCGTGCCTTTTTTACCTATTATAAGAGCCGCCTCGGGGGTCACATGACCATAGTCTTTACAATGGGAAGCTGCTACTTACACACAACGAGTGTACAGAAACACTAGTTGGCCGTCTTGTAAATTCGCCTGCCTCCTACACAGAAAAATAGCTTTATACTAGCTTATCCTGATGTGATTTTGAAAATGTAAGGATACTGGGTGGTAGAACGCACATATCTAGGACAAGACATGAAAGGAGGGTCCTGAAATTTGATCGAGTGCAAAGTTATAACTTTTTTTTTTTACTCACAGGGTCAAATGACCCTTCATGGCTGTTCTAGTGTTAAACAGGCAGCAGTACACACAAATAACACCAACAATAACACAAATAAAAGCTCAGTCGAAGAGACAAACTCCACATTTGCGTCCCAGAATGCACCACAGACGCCTCCTCCTGGAGGAGAGGAGACAGATAGGGGAAGGACAGCAGGTTTTCCATCCTCTCAGAGATGGAGGGATGAAAAGCTCCACCACAGAGATGTTGGTCGGAATGTTTTCTCCTCTTGTTTTTTTCAATATGCTTCAAAGATTTTAAAAGGGAACTTAAGATGCATAAAAGCTTTCTGGCGGAGAGCACAGGGGCCCAGGTATGCCACACACACACACACGCACACGCACACGCACACGCACACGCACACGCACACGCACACGCACACGCACACGCACACACACACGCACGCACGCACGCACACAGGGGTATTGCAGGAAACTAGTGTATGGTAACAGTCTGGTAAACTGTCTCTGTTAGAATAGTCTACACACACACACACACACACACACACACACACACACACACACAGGGGTAGTGCAGGTAACTCCTGTATGGTGACAGTCTGGCCAACTGTCTGTTAGAACAGTCTAGACTACAGAGGGAGGAAACCTTAGCTTTGTCCATTGGAGAAGGGATTTAGATTTAACATACAACACACACACACACACACACACACACACACATACATACACACGCACACACATGCATTTACCATGAAACAGCGTCGTCAGAAAGCCCTGAAAATCAATCAGTTTCTAAATCAAGTAGTAAAACGGATTGTGCATCAACAGAAGAGGTCCATCAATAAACAAGCATTTCTATCTAGAGATTCCACCTAATGGATCTTATTCAGTCATCAAAGCCCGTCTAGAAGTCTGCTGACATTGAAACATTCGTTCTGAGAAGTCCATTGTGTACCTGCTGCTTTTTGCATTTACCCTCAAAGCTCAGAAATTGTCCCTTTTTCCAGATGTTCCGCAGTTCTCTCTCTCTCTCTCTCTCTCTCTCTCTCTCTCTCTCTCTCTCTCTCTCTCTCTCTCTCTCTCTCTGTGTCTCTCTCTCTCTCTCTGTGTCTCTCTCTCTCTCTCTCTCTCTCTCTCTCTCTCTCCCTCTCTCTCTCTCTCTCTCTCTCTGTGTCTCTCTCTCTGTGTCTCTCTCTCTCTCTCTCTCTCTCTCTCTCTCTCTGAGCTCTAGACGCTCCACTTCTCTGCTGAGAGAAGAGAGGCCAGCAGCAGGCCACACGCTTCCTCCAACCCTCCACTCGCCGTAAAAAAACAAAAACCTGGATAGGAACAGCCTGAGGTCAGTGTCACCGCCCCCCACCCCTCTGACTATCCGAGAAGGAGACAAACACACTGTCGAGAGGGCCCTGATTTATTCCTCCCTTCACGGATTTCCCCTCCGTTTTCTAGCACTTCCTGTCACTTGGGCTCCTCTTCCTGTTACCTCCCTGAGAGCACACACACACATACACACACAGAGAGAGAGACACTTCAGTACGCTGTTTAAACACAAGCAGAAGGAAGCAGGATTAGAATACAATTGGGCCAAATAGTCTAATCTGAGACGAGGGGGTGAATAAGAAGCCGTGTCTGGGAGCCAACAGGTCCAGACAGGGCTGAGCCCCCCGACACTCTGACTCTGAGAGCTGTGATCTGTAGCTGTGTTCTCAGAAGGACGTTCTCCTACGCCCGGCGCTTCATAAACAGCTCTGTGGACGAGTCGTCTGCTGGTTGAGAAGGAGGAGGCGGCTTTTATGGTTTAGCTTAGGGACGTTATCACCGCGGGTCCCTACAGCTCCACTGTGTCTACAAGGTGCAAGTCTCATTCACCACAAATAGACCCCCCCCCCCCCCGCCCCCCCGCCGAATGTTTAGACTAGGCCTAGTGGTTGTTTTGGATATTTGCTGGGGAATTTCTTTTCAAGGGTTTTAGCCACTGTTCAAGGACTAAAGCCTGGGAGTCTATTATCAGTGTTAGCCGGTGGCTGCGGTGGGTGAGGAGGAGCATGCTGGGAAAAGCGTGTGGTAGTGAAAACAACTAAAGCAGTAGAGAGAAATCCTGATTCACAACATTTGCATAAAGAGAAGTGTTTCCAAATGCAAACGAAGGATAAAGCTGCTGGGACGTGAAACTGGGTCACAGATGCCCCGTTCACCACGGTGTGTACCAGGAGAGGGCGACGGCACACCCAGATCACAGCCACGTCCTACCCACGACTAGGAGGTGTCTTGGGAAACCATACACAAAGACGAAGGGAACAAATGCAGCCCAATGAATGGGTGCCGTTTCCCCAAATGTCCCTAATAGTAGTTTGCTTTGTCACAAAGAGATGTTTACTAAACCAGAGCCCAATCCTTAAAGAGATAAAGTCTGATCATAATGATCATAATGAAACATTTGGCATATCCTCAACTCCCTGGCCTTGAAATCTTTTCAAAGAATTGTGAAATCCAAGCAGTCAAAAAAAAAAAAAAAAAAAGTTAGAAGGCATCTGAGTGAAGAGTGAAGAGTCACCACAAATCAGGAAAGGAATCTGGCACATCCCTCGAGTGCACGATGTCGCCAGGGATATGGGACCTCGGAAAAACAAAATAAAAATAAAAGGACAACAATGAAATCTTATCCCCCCAAGGTTTGAGCTTCACTTTGTTTGCTTAAAAGTCTATTCTGAGCCGTGGTGGTGCAACGTGAGGCCTCTGTGGCTGTCTGTGTATCTATAGATCTGTGTGGGATGGCTATAGAAAGGCTCCACTGTAAACAAGCTGATCTGAAAACATGAGACAGATGTGTCGTCCAAACCTGGACCAGTACGCACATCTAGAACATTTCATTCATATTCTTTAAAAAATAAAAACATACTGTAAACTCTTCAGCAGATGCTAAGTCCCACTCCCAGTCTGCCAAAACCGAAAGACTTTGAATCTCACAAAGGAAACAAGGATGCAGGTGGCTGGAGTACAGTTTATAGCAACACATACTTTCCAGACTACCAAAACAGCATGGAAGATTTCCCCCCCCCCTGATCTGAAAGCGTATCAGCCTACGACTGAGATAGTCCTGGGCAACAACAAGCTTTTGTTCAAGGGCACGGCCATGTTGTGTTTACGGGGACAACAGAGTGTTGCCATTCAGGCTTTAAATAAAGGTTGTTTGGAGTCCGTCTGCAGTGACGCAGTTCAACTTCTCTAGTAGGTTCAGCGGCAGACTGGGGGGGAATAGGGTGGAGATATTTCTTTGAACACTTCAAACAGAAGAAACTTAACGATCTAATGACAGAAGAAAGCCGAGGCTAAAGAAACCATCCTCGTCGTCACTTGTTATTACCCGTTTGTCACCAGTTTGAAGCATAAAATCCCCCAAAAGTCTGTTCACCACAACTTTTAGCCGTTCGTTCGAGCAAACGACGGCACCGTAGCCCAGCAGGGAGGCGGGTCGCCTCTGTTTTAGTCCGACACATCGAACACAGCCTCGTGGGTTGAGGTTCTGCTGCTACTAGCCTCTGTCCTGGCCAGAGAGACAGGGTCTGGGGTACAGGGGGCCAGAGGGACAGGGTAGGGGTACAGGGGGCCAGGGTCTGGGGTACAGGGGGCCAGAGGGACAGGGTCTGGGGTACAGGGGGCCAGAGGGACAGGGTCTGGGGTACAGGGGGCCAGAGGGACAGGGTCTGGGGTACAGGGGGCCAGAGGGACAGGGTAGGGGTACAGCTGGCCAGAGGGACAGGGTCTGGGGTACAGGGGGCCAGAGGGACAGGGTCTGGGGTACAGGGGGCCAGAGGGACAGGGTCTGGGGTACAGCTGGCCAGAGGGACAGGGTCTGGGGTACAGCCCAGAGGGACAGGGTCTGGGGTACAGGGGCCCAGAGGGACAGGGTCTGGGGTACAGCTGGCCAGAGGGACAGGGTCTGGGGTACAGGGGGCCAGAGGGACACGGTCTGGGGTACAGGGGGCCAGAGGGACAGGGTCTGGGGTACAGGGGGCCAGAGGGACACGGTCTGGGGTACAGGGGGCCAGAGGGACAGGGTCTGGGGTACAGCTGGCCAGAGGGACACGGTCTGGGGTACAGCTGGCCAGAGGGACAGGGTCTGGGGTACAGGGGGCCAGAGGGACAGGGTCTGGGGTACAGCTGGCCAGAGGGACAGGGTCTGGGGTACAGGGGGCCAGAGGGACAGGGTAGGGGTACAGCTGGCCAGAGGGACAGGGTAGGGGTACAGGGGGCCAGAGGGACAGGGTCTGGGGTACAGGGGGCCAGAGGGACAGGGTCTGGGGTACAGGGGGCCAGAGGGACAGGGTAGGGGTACAGCTGGCCAAAGGGACAGGGTAGGGGTACAGCTGGCCAGAGGGACAGGGTAGGGGTACAGCTGGCCAGAGGGACAGGGTAGGGGTACAGCTGGCCAGAGGGACAGGGTCTGGGGTACAGCTGGCCAGAGGGACAGGGTCTGGGGTACAGCTGGCCAGAGGGACAGGGTCTGGGGTACAGCTGGCCAGAGGGACAGGGTAGGGGTACAGCTGGCCAGAGGGACAGGGTAGGGGTACAGCTGGCCAGAGGGACAGGGTAGGGGTACAGCCCAGGGACAGCTGGAGCCCCAGAACCTCACATCGAGCGCCAGGGGGCTCAACCCCCCCCTCACACCCCCCTCCCCCCACACGCCCCAAACTCTGCCCGCCCCTCTCTGAGAGCATCCTCTCAATCACATTTCACATCACAACTCTCCCTCAAGTATGGACCATAGACCATAGCACCATAGACCACAGCACCATAGACCACAGCACCATAGATCTAAGAGTGCATGTTGTGCCAAAAAGAGAAAAGCAAAATGACAGAAACACGCACAAACAGAAACAACGTCAAACTTCTAGATGTGTCCATCCGCTGTCTGACACACAAGCAGACCTTAGAGGCTTATAGGGCATCTCAGGGGACTGGCATGGCAGACATGGTGTGTGTATGTGTGTGTGTGTGTGTGTGGGGGGGGTGATCCTACCTTCTTGAGCAGCGACTGACACTTGTGCACCTTGCTCTCGGGACTCTCCAGCTTGACGATGGTGATGAAGTCGCTCTCCTGAGGCTCATCCTCGCTGGCGTTGCACAGGGACAGAGGGTGGGACTGCAGAGGAGAGGCAGAGGAGAGAGAGACAGGTCAGAAACAGGTCAAAGGTCAAAGGCAGGGTTCCCACATCAAATTCAAGCACCTTTCAAGGACTTTCAAGACTCAATTCCCTCAAATCCAAGGACCCAACACGGCATAGTTTGAGACAGAACTAGATGAGAATGTATATAATAGGAATGACCATGAACAGTTTTCAAATCTAACGGCGTTATGTTGGTTTAAAATCTAATGAACCTTAGTAACTAGTATGGTTGTTTTATTCCCTTCTACATGTTACCTATATTTTTTAGAGAGCGTGAGAGAGAGGGCAATTCAAGCACTTTCAATGTCTTCTATATGAATACAAGGCACGTCATTTTATGTGCGCGGCGAACATTTGACAAATAGTTTCACCTTATCAAAGACTGTGAAAAGAAATGTGTGGAGAAAAGGCCCTGACTAGAAGGGCTCTCCCGCTTTCCTTGACACAACAGGGTTCATGTACTACAACACACACAGGACAGTGGACGACAGCAGACAGGGAACACTGTTGCTAAGGCCTTAAATGCCCTCTCTGTCTAGTCACAGAGAAAAGGGGAGGGGCCTGGTGTGTATATAGGCTAGCTATAGAGGAGGACTTCAATACACAATCATTTATATGGAAAGATGGAGAGAGTGTTCATCCCCCTTCAAAGAAATAAGAGATAGTCTCTGGTTGGGACCTTTCATCCCATCTGAAAAGGAGGGGATGTACGCTGAAAGGTTGTATTTAACACTAGAACAGCCATGGGTGGGGTCATATTGACCCTGTGGGTAAAACATTTTTTTATATCTTTGCACTCGATCAAATTTCACGACCCTCCTTTCATGACTTTTCCTAGATATGTGCGTTCTACCAATCAGCATCCTTACATGTTCCAAATCACATCAGGATAAGCTAGTATAAAGCTTTTTTACAGTTTTTCTGTGTAGGAGGCAGGCTAATTTACAAGAGGCGCCAACTAGTGGTCTTTGTGTGTAAGTAGCAGCTTCCCATTCTAAAGACTATGGTCATTCGACCCACTAAGAGTAGGTGAAACAGGCCGTCCTCTAGGCTGTCCTAGTGTTGCGAGCTCAAGGGGATAGTAGCCACTGGCTACAAGCTAGCTATACACGCTAGGGTCGCGTGACAACCAACCATACACATGGGGGACAGTGGTGGCCTAGTGAATGGATAGAGTTGGACTGATGATCAAAAGGTCATGAGTTCACCACCACTAGTGTGCCCTTGAGTAAGAAAAAATAGAGTAAGGCACTTAAGGCCCTAAATTAAACCAGGGAGACACTCCCTGTAATCTCTAATTGTAAGTCTCTTTTGGATAAAAGGGTTCTGCTAAACGGTTGAAACGTCACTGTAAACAGAGAGCCTGGAGGAGGGACAGACCGCTCTGACGACACCACCACACTTCCACACCGTGACAGGGGACGGGGCCCGAGAGTGTCATCAGTGTCACTGCGTGAGAGAGGGGTCGTAGATTACACCTCATTACGGCCCCTGCTATAAGTCACCCAGCGACACCAGCCGACTCCCCCAGCTCCACTCCGCCCCCGCGAGGTGTTCCCACCCTGCCCTGTCCCAGACACGGCCCCGCCCCGCACCACCCCCGCCCCGCCCAGCCGGCCTCTTCATGTGGCCGCGGGGCTGAGGTCATGGGACTCCCCCCCTGATCTCACCCTAGCGGAAATCTCTAAATTAAAAAGACCCAGGGGTGACTTCAACAGCTGGCACCGGGGCCGAGGAGGAGAAGGGGACTGACGTCATGTGTCACACAGGGCTGGTGCCGATCCGTCAGGGAGCGAGGGAGCGAGGGAGAGAAGAAGGGAGGAGGAGAGAGAGAGAGAGAAAAGAAAAACATCTCCAGTCAACATGTTTCACGTACGGGTGGGGCTCCGGTTTCGTGAAGGAGGCCACTGCACACGTGCCACAAATGATTAATAGAATACTATGGACTATGGAGCGTTGGCAATGCAACTGAAGGAAAACAACAACATTGATGATTAAAGAAGCGCTCTCCTGCTCCGAGCCAAGACGTCTGCTCAGGGGTTAGACTCGCTCTCCAAACAACTGCAGGCCTTGGATGCAGATGCTATGTCCCCTAATCACAACAAAAACACAACCTACTCTGAGGGTGACATGTTGCTGCTCTCTCAGAGAGAACATTTTATATGTATTTACAGAGCCGGGGAAAGATGTTATTGTTAAAGGAGGACAGTGTGCACTCACACTACACAGCTGGACACTCACACACAACGAACACACACGCGCGCGCGCACGCAAACACACACACACACAAACACACACACACAAACTTCTCATGCAAACAAACCCTCCCCATCCCTGAAGCTCTAGAGAGGAGTGAGTCGTCCCACTAAGTAAAATGTCGGTAGCGTAAAAACTAGGAAGCCACACTGTACAGTGTCCTGCATAAGTCATGGGACAGTGAAGTATTTTTTTCTACACTCACTGAAGTCAGTTGACTTACTACTAGGTTAAAGTAGAGATTCCCAGCTCTTGTTTGATGGTATTTGTGGAGATATTGTTTTCACCGTTCAGAAATTACAACACTTTTTATGCAGTCCCTCAGGGTAGCCAGAGGTGATGGGATAATTGGCTTGACAGGTGGTTCTGTCAGAAACAGCTGTTTGGTATTGATTCTAGGCTTTGCCTTTGGAGTCTGATATTGGTGTCCGTCAACATGAGCACCAAAGAGACGTCAATGAAAGTCGGAAAGCCATTATGAGACTGAAATATATTTATAAAATGAATCAGAAAAATGGGAGGAAGGGGGTGGAAACCACTAGCTAGCCACAAAAACCGGATGGCCAAGTTACAGTTTGCTAAAAAGTAAATAAAATAGTCTGAAGTTCTGGGAAAGGGTATTGTGTACAGATGAGACAAAGATTAACTTGCTTTTTTGGGAAAATTGCAAAGTGTGTAGAACTGCCCAATATCCACAGCATACCACCTCATCTGTGAAATATGTGACACGTCTGGTGAAAAGGTCTGCACATTAGGGATGCGACAGAATAATCGATTATTCGAATAATTGTTTCCAACGGTCAAAGTCGATTTTTAACATTAGGACCGTTATCATTATTTTCCATTCAAATAAATGAGAATTAACGGACGCGAATTAACTAATGTCAGTTCTGTGGCACTATTTGTTGTTGTTTTTGCATTAATCATGCACAGAAAAACAATATACACAACACGCATAATATTAACATAGTTCAGTCATTTAGTGTAGAACGGGACGAGAGTCTGACGTCACTCAACTGCGCGTGTCAGTCACGTCAATTCAATGTTTACAGTTGGGCTACTTGTATTTAGCCTAGCCTAGCCTTGTGAGGGCTACGTTGCTAGTGTTTTTAGCCTAGCCTAGCCTTGGCGTTTTCCAGGGCCAAAAAGTGGAAAGTTGTTGACTAGCTAAGACAATCTCCAGATGTCAATCCTATTGAATATGCATTTAATTTACTGAAGAGGAGACTTAAGGCAAAACGTCCTCAAACAAACAACTAGTGAAGACGGCCTGGCAGAGCATCACCATGGTTACAGTACAGGCCTGGCAGAGCATCACCAGAAACGTTAGGCTACTCAGTGTCCAGTGGGGCCAATGGGCATGCGAAAGACTGTCCCAAACATTAAACATGAGTGCTTCATTTGGACATTTTGATAAATCTGTCCCATCTCTTTTGGTGGTCTAAACATTTGAAAATCCAAACGTTTCGAGTAGAGAGCCAAAAGAAAGAAAACAATGCTGTATTTGGGAGTGAGCTTCAGGCTACAGTAGCTAATGCTTTCATGCAAATGGTGCTTAGACTCTCGCGGCTGCCCTGGGCCCTGTGTGAGTGAGAGGCCCATCCAGTAGACCTTGTCTAGCTGGCGGGGAGGGAGAGTGAACCCCTGGCCTGCACGCTACGCTGGCAGCTGCTTTACCAATCCACATTTACTAGGCCCAAATTAGAGGCCAACAGCGGAACTTGGCCTTTAACAAAGAAAAAAGGAAGTTAAAAAATAAAAAGATAATGACACTACTACTACCACTGCTGCCATCACCACACCCCGGCACTACAGGTTCTGGGGTAAACGTATAGAAACACCCCGATGCAGTCTTACAGTCAGGCTTTACTCTTCTCCTTTTACTACATCAAGTGATCGTGTTAAATGGACTTTCTGTGACACTAGCAGCATGTACAGTAGCCATGTGCAAGTTCCATTACAAACAGGTTACGATGCTGATCTGATCTGATCATGCATTAGATGCATTAGAGAAAGTGGGTCTTTGGCTACTGAATTCAGTCTCCTCCGATCTGCTTCTCTGACAGGCAGAGGCAATGAAGATCCTAACCTGCTGTTTGTGACAGTGTCTATGTTTTGTCCACCGCTTACAATACTAGACATTATCTTCTTTTTTAGATATGCCTGCTCCACTTACAGTCATATGACTGTGAACATTGTCCATATGCAACGATCTGTCCTGTCTGCCAGTCAGCAGCAGACTTGGGCTTGGCTTTAAACAGCAGCATAGACAGACTGAAACGTCTTCATTTGGTTTTTGTACGGGCCTGAGAAAAAGGGGCCTTGGAACCAAAATCACTGAGTCTCCATTTCACAAGGACTTGAAACCGCAGGGCGCACAAACAGTTGCCTGGTCTGTTAACAATGGTCACTCCTCCTCCGTCTATATCTGTTTAAAAGCTGAGGGAGATGTCCTTCCATTCCTTTGTAGCCACGATTAAAGACATTCCTCCCCAGCTCAATCAAAGTCTGCCCCAAAAATACTACAAGGCAAGAATCTCACAGCCTTGAAAACAAACAGACGACCAGAAAAGAAAAAAAAGAAAAAAAGGGAAAATAAATAGTAGCTGTGGTGAAAAGTCAATAATTTTTCCCCTCTTTGCCCTGTGGGTCTTCTTTTTTCATCTGCCAATAATCGGCGAGAGAGCTTTCTGGTTCATCTGCTGCCAGGAAGGAGCTAGCCGCGGCAGCCATGTCAGTGTGCGTTAGAGGGGGGAACCAGAAAGAGCTTGCACCTCTCACCAGCCTCGACCTTCACTTTACATCAGGGATGGAAACTGGTGATGGCCCAAAAAGGTGACAACCTTTTTTTTTGCCTGAAAACAAAGAACATTTATGAAAATTGTTGACCTATTTTGAGGTAAAAACGGCTAAAACGGCTAAAAGTTTGCACCCCTGTTACATCCACTCAACTCTCTGTTTTTCTTCTTTTTTTTATACCCACATGTATGCTCGATGAAATATTACACCAAAACTTCAAAATGTCATACATTTAAGCTTATAAATTCAATTCGAGATGAAGGAATGAATATATCACTGTGGCTATTTCTCCTCATGCAGATCTAGGGTGTGGAGGGAGGAGCAGAGTCATAAGCCTTTTAAGCTATAAGTTCCTCCCCGGGGGCTAAGAGGCCTGCCAAGCTAGTGTACGTCAAGGAACAATTCTGTTAACCCAGCCCAGCGCAGACACACACCTTCACCTCCATCCTCCTCCTGTTCCAGCACCGGCAAAGTATGCGGCCGCTGACCCGATGTGTGTCCCTCCAGACCCGACTTCCAGTGGAGCCGGTCAACAGAACGGCGCTGCTTCTCTCTCGCAGCTGGACTCTTCAGTCAGACAGACGCACTGTCTCCCTCTCTGAGCTGGGTCAAACAGACCCGGGACACTCTCTCCCTCTCTGAGCTGGGTCAAACAGGCCCGGGACACTCTCTCCCTCTCTGGGTCAAACAGGCCCGGGACACTCTCTCCCTCTCTGGGTCAAACAGACCCAGGACACTCTCTCCCTATCTGGGTCAAACAGACCCAGGACACTCTCTCCCTCTCTGGGTCAAACAGACCCAGGACACTCTCTCCCTCTCTGGGTCAAACAGACCCAGGACACTCTCTCCCTCTCTGAGCTGGGTCAAACAGGCCCAGGACACTCTCTCCCTCTCTGGGTCAAACAGACCCAGGACACTCTCTCCCTCTCTGGGTCAAACAGGCCCGGGACACTCTCTCCCTCTCTGAGCTGGGTCAAACAGGCCCGGGACACTCTCTCCCTCTCTGAGCTGGGTCAAACAGACCCGGGACACTCTCTCCCTCTCTGGGTCAAACAGACCCGGGACACTCTCTCCCTCTCTGAGCTGGGTCAAACAGGCCCGGGACACTCTCTCCCTCTCTGAGCTGGGTCAAACAGACCCAGGACACTCTCTCCCTCTCTGGGTCAAACAGGCCCGGGACACTCTCTCCCTCTCTGAGCTGGGTCAAACAGACCCGGGACACTCTCTCCCTCTCTGGGTCAAACAGACCCGGGACACTCTCTCCCTCTCTGGGTCAAACAGACCCGGGACACTCTCTCCCTCTCCCTCTCTGGGTCAAACAGGCCCGGGACACTCTCTCCCTCTCTGAGCTGGGTCAAACAGGCCCGGGACACTCTCTCCCTCTCTGAGCTGGGTCAAACAGACCCGGGACACTCTCTCCCTCTCTGGGTCAAACAGACCCAGGACACTCTCTCCCTCTCTGGGTCAAACAGACCCGGGACACTCTCTCCCTCTCTGGGTCAAACAGACCCAGGACACTCTCTCCCTCTCTGAGCTGGGTCAAACAGACCCAGGACACTCTCTCCCTCTCTGGGTCAAACAGACCCGGGACACTCTCTCCCTCTCTGGGTCAAACAGACCCAGGACACTCTCTCCCTCTCTGAGCTGGGTCAAACAGACCCAGGACACTCTCTCCCTCTCTGGGTCAAACAGACCCGGGACACTCTCTCCCTCTCTGAGCTGGGTCCAAACAGGCCCGGGACACTCTCTCCCTCTCTGAGCTGGGTCAAACAGACCCAGGACACTCTCTCCCTCTCTGGGTCAAACAGACCCGGGACACTCTCTCCCTCTCTGAGCTGGGTCCAAACAGGCCCAGGACACTCTCTCCCTCTCTGGGTCAAACAGGCCCGGGACACTCTCTCCCTCTCTGGGTCAAACAGACCCAGGACACTCTCTCCCTCTCTGGGTCAAACAGGCCCGGGACACTCTCTCCCTCTCTGGGTCAAACAGACCCAGGACACTCTCTCCCTCTCTGGGTCAAACAGACCCGGGACACTCTCTCCCTCTCTGAGCTGGGTCCAAACAGGCCCGGGACACTCTCTCCCTCTCTGGGTCAAACAGGCCCGGGACACTCTCTCCCTCTCTGGGTCAAACAGACCCAGGACACTCTCTCCCTCTCTGAGCTGGGTCAAACAGACCCGGGACACTCTCTCCCTCTCTGGGTCAAACAGACCCGGGACACTCTCTCCCTCTCTGGGTCAAACAGACCCGGGACACTCTCTCCCTCTCTGGGTCAAACAGGCCCGGGACACTCTCTCCCTCTCTGAGCTGGGTCAAACAGGCCCGGGACACTCTCTCCCTCTCTGAGCTGGGTCAAACAGGCCCGGGACAGACTCCACCATCAAACACACACCTGGGCCTCTCTGGCACACACACGCGCACACACACACAGGCACAGGCACACACACACAGGCACAGGCACACACACCCACACACCCCCACACATACCCCCCCCACACACACACACACCGGAGGCTGGATTAAAGGGTCAGAGTCTTCTACAAGGAGTGGGAGAGGGAGAGGGGGGAGAGTAGAGAGGGGTAGGGGGGAGAGTAGAGAGAGGTAGGGAGTTGTAGAGGGGTAGGGAGTTGTAGAGGGGTAGGGGGTTGCAGAGGGAGAGGGGGGAGAGGAGAGAGGGGTAGGGGGTTGCAGAGGGAGAGGGGGGAGAGGAGAGAGGGGTAGGGAGGTGCAGAGGGAGAGGGAGGAGAGGAGAGAGGGGCAGGGAGGTGCAGAGGGAGAGGGGGGAGAGGAGAGAGGGGTAGGGGGTTGCAGAGGGAGAGGGGGGAGAGGAGAGAGGGGCAGGGAGGTGCAGAGGGAGAGGGAGGAGAGGAGAGAGGGGTAGGGGGTTGCAGAGGGCCAGTCGGGGGTTGGCCAGTCTCAGGGTCGGCTCTCTCAAAGCTCTCAAGACCGGTTTGGCTCACGGACACTTAGGGAGTCTGAGGTGATTAGACAAGTTCAAACACCAACACTTCCTCTGAACCGCCTGAACTTCCTGTAGTCGTCAGAGCTCGGTGTCAACAGCGGTGCTAGCGAACAGACGAGTTAGCCTGCCGCTCAGACATGGCTGCCTGTCATTAGAGTGGAAGTGTGTGTGGAAGTGAGTGAGCAAGCGCATAGGTATGTCTTCAAGTGTGCAAGAAGTGTGTGTGTGTGTGTGTGTGTGTGTGTGTGTGTCCATCCCTAGGAGGGTTCGGTGAGCAGCCTCTTGCACGCGAGCAGTGTGCCTGTAGGGGTAGTAACCCAACACCGCGCTGGGGTGCAAGAGTGCAACTCAACCTCAGGGTTAGTTCAGGGGGGCACTCAGATGTGGGGGGCAATCCCTTTCCAAATGTCAGACCCCTCTATGCACCAATAATCACCCTGGCTCCTACAACACATAGGAATGCTCTCTCTTTCTCTCTCAATGTTACATTTCATCATTGCGAATTAAAACTATGCAAAAAATGTACTCACTGTACTCCCTTTGGATACAAGTGTCTGCTAAATGGCATATAATTATATATATAAATATATATATATATATATATATATACACAGTACCAGTGTGTTTGGACACACTTTCCCATTCAATTGAATGGTACTGTATATATACGTATATATTGTAAGTAAATGCCAGTACATCAAAATGAGAGCAAAGAACAGCTAATTCCCCTTTTTAATTTAGAATGATGTGATTGGTGCAACCTGAAGTCCAACCAGAACAACTTCCCTGGGTTAACACCCAATCACAACCCTCCTATAGACATCCCTGGGTATACTGAAGCAAAGGGAGGCTGGATAAAAGTGCACTTTTCTACAGAAGCATCTGGAAAAGTGGCTCTCGCAGCCCCGCTCCTCTCCTTACAAATGCAAAGGAACAGGCATTACCGCTTCAGTCCTGTCAAAGCGAGAGGCGCGTCAGATTCCCCCCAGCTTTATTGACAGTGTCAGCCACCAGATCCAGTAACCGTTACCACAGAGAATGACTCGGGGAGGAACACGACACCATAATGAGGCCAGAGTAATTACCGCCAGCCCCCGAAACGGCCAGGGTGCTTTTCTTAAAGTATGAGTGTGTTACCCCCCAACTCCTCCTGGATGAAGAAAGGCCAGCCAGTCTGACTGTCTGTCTCTCTGCTTTTAGAAAAGGGGATTAGAATCAAGAATGAGGGGAAAAAGAAAGCCGTTCTTTCCGTTCTATATCAGAAAAACGGGGGTCAGAAACTAAAGCAGAGATCTGGACAGGGAGGTAAACTAACGTCTGTGACGTGTTGGTACATATTGATATAAACCCTGCTCCTAAAAACACTTTCTCCAAACAAGGCTTAACTACAGAGGGGTGAGGTGAGGTGAGGGCAGTGTGTGTCAATGAACATGAGCAGGTGACTTGACTGTATACAGACTTGTATAGTCTGTTGTCTCTGGGAAAACACATCGCATTACTTCTGTTATCCAGGCCGTTGCAAAGCAGCAGCACCTGGATCTGAAAGGCCTAACCTCCCCAGCAGCAGTGGACTGAGGTCCCTACTGCACAGCATTGTGACAGCACAGGGGAGCAGAGAGACAGAAGCAGTTGCACACCTCGGCCAGCAGGGGGCGCAGTGCTGCATGCGTCCGACACAGAGCTGGGCTCTGCAGCCAAGGGCCTAGCAGGACAGTCTCACACAGGGACACGCATTACTGCACCGCTGACCTGCCTGCCTCCCTGGCTAGAAGTGGGACAGCCACGGACACACACACATAGACACACACACATAGACACAGACACAGACACAGACAGACACACAGACACACACACACACACACACACACACACACACACACACACACACACACACACACACACACAGAAGCATCACCAGACACTCTCATTGGCAGAGAGGGGTCAAACAAACTAAGTTTACACTTCCACAGCGCCCCGTTCTCCAGAAGATAAAACGTTCCTAAGAGTTGAGCCTTGAGATTCACAAACATGTTAGACAACATAAGATACTATCAGACCTCAGACCGTCATTTCATTGGCTACATACAACTAGCCTGAAACCTCACCTGGCCGACACAGGCTAGCTAGCACATAGGGCTATAGAACACAGGCTAGCACATAGGCCATTGTAGTGCCATGAAGAGATGAAAGCAGGGTGACTTTCCGCACATGAGGGGCACATGGACGCAGAATATTTTCCTTTTAACCTGCAACCCATTCCTAGAAAACATCATCAATGTTTCCACACACTTTCTCATCCATTGTGTGTCTGACACAAGCAGGCCGGAACCGAAGGGGGGGGGGCTACAGCTCAAAAGGGCACAAGGATGTACCCTGCAGTACATTGGCAGTGTTACACACACACACACACACACACACAATTCCTAAACCAACAAGGTAAAAAGATGAACGACAACACAGAAAAAAAAAGACCTTATCACATTTCTAACAGGCGCTTCATGTCCAGTGTCGACGCTTTCCAATACGAGCCAAAGTGGGTCAGTCACATGACCGTCACCATGGAGACAGCTTGGAGACGGTGACCCTGTGCCCTCCCCTCAGCTCTCCCACAGGTTCATTAACCGACCCCCCCCCCCCCACCTCCACCCCCTCAGCCTCCACACACACACACACACACACACACACACACACACACACACACACACTCACACACCCCCTCACACACTCACACACACACTACACACACACACACACACACACACACACACTACACACACTACACACACTACACACACTACACACACGCTAGATCTACTCTATCAGCCTCGGGGCCATGCTATCCATTTCAAAGCTCTCCAGTTAGGTTAACATAAACACAGCGCTTCCCTGTCAACAAAAAGTCACCGGCTCAGTAACCCATGGGTTTGTTAGTGTTTCACTGATCCCCCTCTTCCCTACAGGGGCCACACACACCAGGCTTCCTCTGCTCCCCTCTCTGCTGCCTCCTCTGTCCTGCCTGCCTGCCTGCTCCTCTGCTGCTCTCTCAGGCTCCACACACCAGGCCTCCCAGAGACCCCTGCTAGGAAACCCTGTTTAGGACCCTGTTTCAGCCTGGACTGTCCTGTATGTCCTGCTACATCCGTAGATGGGA
This sequence comes from Nansenia antarctica, assembly GCF_963989245.1. NCBI lineage: Eukaryota > Metazoa > Chordata > Actinopteri > Argentiniformes > Microstomatidae > Nansenia > Nansenia antarctica. The sequence continues at coordinate 16,325,180 of NC_137693.1, forward strand.
GTAGGAGGGCCGAACTTCAACAATATCTGGGATAAGAGAGGGAGAAATCCAGGGCTTTTCCACATCAGGGAACATCCATCCAGAGAAATGCATGTTGGAAGAGAGGGGGAGGAGGCAGGGAGGGAGGGAGGGAGGGAGGGAGGGAGGGAGCAGTCAGAGAGGAGTCGGTACAGGCGAGACATATGGAAAACGTTGCTGCGCTGGGTGGATCTGAAGAACAGGCCGTCTGTGACCAGCCTTGCCTTTGGATCTCTCTTCATCTCCCAGCGCTGCGCTGTGCCACCTCCTCTCCTCCTCCTCTCCTCTCCTCCTCTCCTCCTCTCCTCCTCCTCTCTCCTACAAACCCTAACCAGCCCTAACCACCGGCCACATCACATCAGACGCCCATGTGCCAACGCACCAAGACCCAGCCTGCCCCGCTCCAGGCCCAACCGTCTCTCTCTAGGGGAGGAGGAGAGGTACTTTATGACCCTAGCAACTGGTCCAGGGCCTGTGTTGTTGTGTTGAGTCATGCGAACGAGAAGGTAAGCCTCCGGTAACAGGATCTGACCCTGGAACAGCTGGGAGAGGCAGTGTAGTGTGTGTTTGCTATCTCCGAGATCCAAACAAGCAGGGTTGACTGCGTACAGTACAGCCTAAATAAAACTCCACGTAAAAATAACAAAGTATCTCTCTGTAAAGACGGTCGTCGGGCAGATGACACCAAGATGCGCTTTGCTTTAACGAGAGACAGGTGCGTTTTTTTTACACACGTCACATAAAAAAAAAAGGCTGTTGGGGGTGTTTTTAATACTCCTCTTTCATTTTGAGATGAGTACTTTACAAAACACAGCCCTCCCCCCCTCCCCACACACACCATCCACCTAACTCCACAAACCCCACCCTTGATTTTTTTCCTGCAATATTTGCAACTTATTTTCCAGATAGGTCAAAGTTCACAGTGTACGTTAGCGAGGAAGCCTTTCCCCTCCTCCACTCCCTCCTCCTCCTCCTCCTCCTCCGGCTCTCAGACTTTTCTTCCAGGCAAGCCCATAAAGCTTTAAACCCTAAACCCTAAAGCTAGCTCAGAGACTGAAACTGAGCACCGCTCAGGGGAGGACTATTAGAACAAAATTACAAAACATACGTATTGTGTTGTGAAACCAAAACAAGTAGTGTACCGTACCTACCTAGCTAAAAGTCTGTTGTTTGAATGTAAACCCAATACAAGTGTGTACATGACACACTGAATGTGATTTAACACACTATTAGAGTATGCCAAAACACCCAAAGTGATTCTTAAATCCGAAATTTGGTGTAGCGAGGAGAGTACTGTGAAAATACATTTCGGTTTTTCAATGCTCTTAAAAGCAACATGTAAACACCAAGACAAGGTTTGATGTTCCACACTCTCTACACCAACATTCACATTTAACAACAAGAACAATGTCATTCATACAATCAAATAAAATGAACATTGAGAAGGAAAACAGGTACAGTGTCATAATGATGATATTTGCCGTATAAAGAAATCTAAATTAAATGAAAGTGAAAAGAATCACCCAAAATAAATAAAATAGGGCTTGAACACTGACAAACTAATATTGCTGCTTCAAAACCATCGTTGTGTCTTGTGTGCTGGGTCCTTTCTCTCTCTGCTACCATATTCTAGTGAACCGTGGAGTGTCTTGAAGTTACATTATGGAGGATTTGGCCCCTGGAGGGGCTCTTTAGCCAAGAGTGTCCGCTAAATAATCAGACATATTGCCCTCCAAAGTTCTCAGAAGATCTCATTGGTCAAAAAGGAGCACACCAAAGTTTGTAACCCTAAAACTACTAATTGTATGACGACTATTAATTCATGACGACATGACGTGTTTGGCAAGTTTTTAATGGAAAAACACTTTAAAGTTTTCGTCATGGCATTGGATGGGTAAATAACATCTCCGATTCCCGATACAGCGTTTTAGGCCAGTATCAGCATCGGATAGGTGCATCTGTATCAGGATTAAAACGTTTCTACATTCCCCCTTCTCTCTTCTCTCTACGTCTGAGAGAGTGGAGTGTGAGGCCAAGTAGTCGCCAATATTGTTGGTTTTTCTAACCTTGTATGGTGCTAGTCGCTTGCATTCATAACCAGTAAACTCTTGGATTCCTTGGTAGTTCCTGTATACATCTTGTAACGTGTACTGATATGCGTCTGATTTTCGTCATGGCATTGGATGGGTAAATAACATCTCCGATTCCCGATACAGCGTTTTAGGCCAGTATCAGCATCGGATAGGTGCATCTGTATCAGGATTAAAACGTTTCTACATTCCCCCTTCTCTCTTCTCTCTACGTCTGAGAGAGTGGAGTGTGAGGCCAAGTAGTCGCCAATATTGTTGGTTTTTCTAACCTTGTATGGTGCTAGTCGCTTGCATTCATAACCAGTAAACTCTTGGATTCCTTGGTAGTTCCTGTATACATCTTGTAACGTGTACTGATATGCTAACATGTTTTTTCACTGCTTGTAGTTGTTAATTATTGTGTGTTTTGATGATAAAGTGTCAATACTTCCGTAGCCCTGTTTTTTTTATTGTTTGGTCATCTTTTTTGGTTCGGTATGCAAGATGGCCAACGCATTGTGCTAAATGGCGGGACCTAAAATGCCCATGCTTCATGCCCATGCAGTACAACCCATCACCTGTACAACCCATCACCTGTACAACCCATCACCTGTACAACCCATCACCTGTACAACCCATCACCTTCTAGGTAGGAGAGATGTGAGATGGACACTCCCTTCCTTATTGATCACATGACACTATCACTACCCATTCTATATCACTATATATATATATATATATCACTACCCATTCAAGCCAAAAAGTGATGGATTATATTGGTCATTAAATGTAATAATAATTATAATAGTAATACATTAGACTTATATAGCGCTTTTCTAGACACTCAAAGCCACTTGTATACACAACGGTACAAAGGTATACTATTGTCTTATTAAATGTTTTATCTATTTACTTCTTATATTTGCTTTTATTCATTGTCATTTTCATTTCTTACTATGCTCCCCTTGCTGTATTTTTAAATCATGTATGTAAAGCACTTTGAATTGCCCTGTTGTATGAAATGTCCTGTACAAATAAACGTGCCTTGCCTTGCTATAGCATGTAGTACATTACACTGTAGATATAGTGTATAGATTTGGACGGGAAATATCAATGAATCTAAAGTCCTCGGTGGTAATCAGAGGTTTAATCTCCCATTGTGGGAGCGGGTGTGTAATGTCAATACTCTAATTAATATCTTTCCAAGTGTCTCCCATCCTCCAGGCAGAGCAGGTCAAGGGGTTTAGATTAGTTAGGGAGACTGTCTGGGGAGTCTAATGTAACGTGGAATGCTGCTACGCTAACACTCTGGAACACTGAGGGTCAGGTTTCTATTGGACGGCTAAACCCACACCACTCAGCCTCCACTGTCTCCACTCTACACTAATGGCATGTAGAAATTAATTATCCATAAAAAGAATAGAGTCAAGTTCAGCTCTCTCTCTCTCTCTCTCTCTCTCCCTCTCTCTCCCTCTCTCTCTCCCTCTCTCTCTCCCTCTCTCTCTCCCTCTCTCCCTCTCTCCATCTCCCCCTCTCTCCCTCTCTCCCTCTCTCTCTCTCTCTCTCTCTCTCTCCCTCTCCATCTCCCCCCCTCCCTCCCTCCCCCTCCTCTCTCCCTCCCCCCCTCTCTCCCTCCCTCCCTCTCTCCCTCCCTCCCTCCCTCCCTCTCACCCACAATAACCCCAGGCCAACATAGGAGAGATGGAGTCATAAAGGCACAAATGAAGGCCTGCCTTGTTTTGGTTTCTTTTCTCTCTGCATTATTGTTTATCTTTCTGAACACGGCCGGGCCAAAGGCGACATCCTTGACAACACGGCGATACATACACATCAACAAATCAGGAGCCGCTCTGATGTGGCAACGACTTTCAAAAACGCCTTGTAATTTGTTGCGTAATTGTTATTTCCAAAACATTATTTCACTTTCACCTCAAAAAACATACGTTGGACCTGCTTGATTCACTGCCACGGATTGAGAAACGTCCCTCTGCTTCAGAGAGGAGGACTGGAGTCCACGCGAGCCTAGCCCTCTCCACTGTGTGATTACTCTGCTCTCTACAGCTAGAAGATAGGAGGAGGAGGAGGGGGAGGAGGAGGAGGAGGAGGAGGAGGAGGAGGAGGACGAGGACGAGGAGGAGGAGAGCACCCAGGCTGAACCTTAACCCTCCCCCCCCCCCTGCCCCCTGCCCCCCCCTCCACCCGCCGGGCTCTAGGTGGTGCAGTGATACATGTGACCCCTCCCTCCCTCCCTCCCGGAGGCTCCCTGCTGAGGCTGCTGCGTGCTTCTGGAGCGCTGGCCCCGTCTCGCTTTAATGGCGGCAGGCGGGGGGGGGGGGGGTTGTAGAAAGAGAGGGAGCGGGGCAGTGTGTGTGTGTGTGTGTGAGTGTGAGTGTGTGTGTGTGTGGGGGGGTTAACGTCGCTGAGCCTTCGGCACACAGCCAGGAGCCCAGAGCTCCTCCAGGAATGCCGTGGAAAACCGAGAGGCAGGAATGCAGCAGCCTCCTCTGAGCAGAGTAAACAGCCTTGGCTGGGAGAATGCTGCCACGCCACTTTGAAGTCACTGATCTCCCCGCCCCCCCCCCCCCCCCTCCCTGCCCCCCCTCCCCTCCATCCATCCCGCCGCCCCCCCCCCGCCCTCCTTATCGGCCCCGTGATCGGCCAAGATTGGAGGACAAAAAGACAACGGGGGGCTGGCAACACAAACTAACGCAGCCCTTTTCTAGGAGTTGCAGCAGCAGATTACAGACCGACACGACCCCCAGAAACGTAAACAGTGTCTGATGATCATAATAATAATATACTGTATATATGATCATATATCTCACCACATGGGGCTCCACTGCAAATACTACCCAGCAGCACGGGATTCTCTGTAGCCTGCACACAAACACACACACGCACACACATATACGCACACACACACATATACGCACTCGCACACGCACGCACGCACGCACGCACGCACGCACACACACACAGCTAACACCTGCTCCCCCTCTACACACAGGATACACCAAGACTTCCAGCGAGTTCATCTAACTCCCCTCCCTCCCTCCTCCTCCTCCTCCTCCTCCCTCCTCCTCCTCCTCCTCCCTCCTCCTCCTCCTCCTCCCCCTCCCCAACCTCCTCCTCCTCCCCCTCCCCAACCTCCTCCTCCTCCTCCTCCCCCTCCTCCTCCTCCTCCTCCCCAACCTCCTCCTCCTCCTCCCCCTCCTCCTCCCCCCTCCTCCTCCCCCCCCTCCTCCCCCCCCCTCCTGCTCCCTCTGACACTTGTTTCAGTATGGGCTTTCAACATCTTTGTTGGGCACAGGGCAGTGGTATCAGTACAAGAATGTCCTGCACTAAAGACAGCAGACAGACAGGGCAGACACACAGGGCAGACAGACAGGGCAGACAGACACACAGGGCAGACACACAGGGCAGCAGACAGACAGGGCAGACACACAGGGCAGACAGACAGGGCAGACAGACAGGGCAGCAGACACACAGGGCAGACAGACAGACACACAGGGCAGCAGACACACAGGGCAGCAGACACACAGGGCAGCAGACAGACAGGACAGACAGACAGGGCAGACACACAGGGCAGCAGACAGACAGGGCAGACACACAGGGCAGCAGACAGACAGGGCAGCAGACAGACAGGGCAGCAGACACACAGGGCAGCAGACACACAGGGCAGACAGACAGACACACAGGGCAGACAGACAGACACACAGGGCAGCAGACACACAGGGCAGACAGACAGACACACAGGGCAGCAGACACACAGGGCAGCAGACACACAGGGCAGCAGACACACAGGCACCGGGGCCTCTGCCCTGTCTGAGCCAGCGAGCTGAGGAATCCAGTGAGGTGGGCAGGTAAACAGTGCTTCCTCAGAGAACATGAGTGTGTGTGTGACACCGCGGCCAGTGTGTGTGTGTGTGTGTGTGTGTGTGTGTGTGTGTGTGTCTGCACACGGGTGTGTGTGTGTGTGTGTGTCTGGACGTCCGGTCGAGTCTTAGGTCACAGCTATTCTCCCAACAGAGACAGTTTAATTGAAGCCGGAAATAAAAGATCTTGTAAGATCTTGTAAGAGCTGCTAAATAGGCTGAATAACTGAGATGGTCTCAGATGACGGAAGCCTTAAAGACTACTCCTGCAGCTCTGCAGTCGTGTCAAGTGCCTCTACCTTCACACACTGACACCACAAACACTACAGACAGACCCCGTCTATACAGACACATCACATCCTCTACACTGTATACACACGCACGCACACAGACACTCACAGACACACACACACACACACACACACACACACACACACACACACACACACACACACACACACACAGACACACACACACACACACACACACACACACACACACACACACACACACACAGAGAGGCTTCACAGAGTGAAGAGGCTGCTGTAAGGTTGGACAGACACCAACTACAGGAGGGCTTCTTCCATTTTCACAGGCCGGTGCCAGCTGAGGAGGAAGAGAGTCAGGGCATCTCTGAGCGTCAGCAGCTCAACGTCAACGTGGATGAAAACCTTCTATTTGCCTCTCCGGGCGCCAGTGGAAAAGCTCATTGAAGAGGACAAGAGAACACAGGGCAGACACACAGGGCAGAGAGCCGCTGTCTAAAATATCTTCCCCGACACACAAAGGAAACAAAATGGCTGTGCGGCAAAAATGACATTTATTTCGACATCATTCCTCATTAAAATATATTTTAGACATAATTACAGAACGGAAAAACATCTCGAGCCATCCCTCCATGCCTACTCACTCTTGCCTCAGACAACAAAACACAGAGCGCTGTTGTACCGCAAAGCCCGATACTTTCTATCATATTTTAGAAGACTTGACCAGTTCTGCGTCCTCCTTCTCCTCGTCAGCCAGTCGGGTTCTTGGAGGATGAAAGCCGGGCGACGCAGCGGCCAGACAGGGAACAGAGATCCAGGCCTGTCATCACTATCGCTCTCCGGTATCATGCTTCATGTTTTTAATTGGTACTTGGCGTAATAGAGCTGGTCTGCCAGGGCACTTTGGTGCCCGCTAAATAAATCTCTCCAGCAGAGAGGCGGTCTGTGATTTATTATGACCGGTCATACCAACAGCAGGCACCCCTTTCACGCTCACTCTTACTGAGAGGAGCCTAGGTCTGGTCTGGTCTCTTACTGAGAGGAACCTAGGTCTGGTCTGGTCTCTTACTGAGAGGAACCTAGGTCTGGTCTGGTCTCTTACTGAACCGGGCCGCATTTGTATCCGAGCCGTGCCGTACTTTCAGAAACGCTTCTCCATTATACGGAACGACCCGGGACTGTAGGATGAGTTACGTGTCATACTTCACTGTAATAAGTGCCGCTATACAGCTCAACGGGGGGAAATGCGATAAGAATTATGTCAAAATGCAGCACTATCATGCACAGATCAGGCTTAAAACATGTAACGTTAAGTGCCTGTTACTTGCCGCTTTCAGTTCGTCACATCAACGGGAGAAATGCGAGATGAACTCTGCGCGAGTTCCATAAATTCCTCCGTTGAACGGAAAGTCCTATCTATAAGTGTTTTAGCCTTCCCCCTTTCCACTGGTAATACGACACTGTAATGACATTTTCCGAGAGCGAAATCTGTTGTGGTATTTTAAAATGGCGGTTAGCGAAGAAATCTATGAACATGGGATGACGATTTCCATTGACCAATCAACGGTGTGCAGCGTCACACGTCACACGCAGCCTGGCAAAAAAGTACCTTTCCCCAACTTTCGCTACCCATCCCGAACAGGAACAAAAAATGGCACGGGTACTGTGATCTGGTCCGGCTCGGTTGGCAGTGGAGAACAGGGTCAGCCCTGTAGTGGAAAAGCGCCATTTCTGAGAGAAGCCTAGGTCTGGTCTGGTCTCTTACTGAGAGGAGCCTAGGTCTGGTCTGGTCTCTTACTGAGAGGAGCCTAGGTCTGGTCTGGGCCTGGAAGGAAACAGCAGCTCTCCACAAGCTCAGACCCTTCTAGGTACGGTGCTGTAAACTGTCCTCTAAACCCTGGATGCTCTGGCAAACGGGGGACCCAAGCAAATGTTGTTTTTCAGGAGATTCCTGGCAAGGAAAAGAGAGGAGAGAGCATTCTCTCCACCCAACAGACGCACTCAGACGGTGTTCATGTTTTGAGCTTTTTCAAATGTTTTCATTTTTTCTAGCGTTGGCAGCATTTCACGGTAAACAGAGATTTCGTATTGCTCGTTGTGCAGTTGTCCTCAGCAAAAAAGAAAAAGAAAAAAAAAAGAGCTGCTATGTCGCTGGCAGAGCGAGCCGCTGTTATATTCCCGCTTTTCTTTTTTCTTTTTTTTGTTCGCTTTCTGACAGATGACAAAACCAGTCTGGGGAGAGTTCCAGGGGGCTCCTTAAGTCATTTCCTGCTGGCATATTTATTTCAATCTCTCTGCTCTTCAAAGGGTCAGTCTCCTCTCGCGCTCCTCCTTTCTTCTTGGTCCGCCGCCACATTCCGCTCTCTGTCTTCTCCTCTCTGTCTTCTCCTCTCTGTCTTCCCCTCTCTCTGTCTTCTCTGTCTTCTCTCTCTGCCTTCTCCTCTCTGTCTTCTCCTCTCTGTCTTCTCCTCTCTGTCTCCTCTCTGTCTCCTCTCTGTCTCCTCTCTGTCTCCTCTCTGTCTCCTCTCTGTCTTCTCTCTGTCTTCTCTCTGTCTTCCCCCTGTCTTCTCTCTGTCTTCTCTCTGTCTCCTCTCTGTCTCTCTCTCCCTCTCTGTCTTCTCTCTCTGTCTTCTCTGCCTCTCTCTCTCGGTCTTCTCTCTGTCTTCTCTCTGTCTTTTCTCTGTCTTCTCTCTGTCTTCTCTCTCTGTCTTCTCTCTGTCTTCTCTCTCTGTCTTCTCTCTCTGTCTTCTCTCTCTGTCTTCTCCTCGTCTTTAAGGGCCAGATTTATCGCCCGTTAGTTCTTGTTTTCTAATATTTGCTGCTCGCAGGGCTGGCCGGGGCTGCCTCTTAGACGCCTGTCACTCACAGACGAGAGGCAGTTGGCGCGGCCTGGATGATGTGTCCCCTGTCTATCCTTCCTCCAGCTAGCTCGCGCACATAAACAGCAAGCCCCAGCTGGGGAGGCTCCGGCAGGGCTGCCTTCAGACTCAGACACTCACGTCTTTACACAGAGACTCACTTGTCCACCTGCGTATGATCGAGGCCCCTGCGGTCGCCCCCAAACCCCCCTACATACTCATCCAAGTTTTGTAGTCTGGCTCATTGTCAGAATTGACATTATTGACATGAAAAGAAAAAACATGGCCCCAGCACTGCTGATGTCTGAATAGACATAATGGATCAAAACATCTAATTTCTGTCATGAGGTTTCTCATTGTGCGTGGATATGTCAGTTGGATACTATGGAGGTACTAGCCCACCTCAGGGGAGACCCCAGGGTTTGTGACACAGAGGAGACCCTGCTAGGAGAGGCCAGGACCGTTCACACGGACAGCCCAGCCCATCCTCACTATAAAGGCCCGGTCCTGCAACCCGATCTCCCCTCCCCCTCCCAGCGTCACTCACCAGGGTCACATTAGCCCCCTACACTTCCTCTGTGTACAGCCTCCTCCTCCGGCCCTCAGGGCAGCCAGCACTGCAGGACTGGACCCCTGTGTGTGTCTGTCTGTGTGTGTGTGTGTGTGTGTGTGTGTGTGTGTGTGTGTGTGTGTGTGTGTGTGTGTGTGTGAGAGAGAGAGGTCTGGGGACAAAAGGGGGGACCTCATATGACATGAAAGGAGACTCCTGATGAGTCGGAGGACGAGGGGAATTCTACTACCAGTCACCTGGTTCACCTGGGTTCACCTGGGTCAGGTTCCTCTGTCTCCGGGCCTGGGGCAGCGCGCTCCTGTGGCCAGCTGATCAGAACCCGGGGTGCGACGGTTCATCGGTTTTATATCGAACCGCACGGTTCGCCTTCCACGGTTCAGTACACAAGTGAACCGTGGCGGTTTTTTTCCGGTTTATGCTCAGCATTCTTGTTCAATTATTTGTTCATGGCGAGCGGAGTTGAGAACATGGCAGCAGTTTGAGGAAGCCCCGGATTGCTACAAATCTGCATTGTGGGGTCATTCATTCTGGTTTTGGTATTGAATACAGCGACGAGGGAACGAAACAGTGAACAGAAACGCGTGTCGCAGAAATGCTTCACACGTGTCGTATATGTGCATACCGCGTATATGGGCTTTAAATATCATGGCTAAAGTACATTTTTACTTTAATTTCTTCCTCTCCTATACCAGTAGTCCATGTCCATTGGGTCGCAATTAAATACCATTCATTTATTCACCAAAGTGCACCTCTAAACTAAAGGCAGGGAAAGGCTCTGACAATGTTGATGGAACTTCTCAACCGCTTTGACTGTGGCAGTGGGTTGGTTAGGGGGTGGGTTTGTGCCATATTTCTTTCTTGGGGGGGGAGGGAACTGCATGAAGTGGAACCAGAAATTCTTGATCCATTTTTAAGTGTGAGCCTTTGTAGGCGAGCCAACACGTCGCCTTGGTCTAGTGCACACACACCTGCGCCGGGGAGGAGGGAGATCTCTTAGATCAGGACGACTTCACAGTCAACCACCGTCAATAAGTGGGAAAAAATAATAAACTCCTGGCCAAATCAGAATGATTGAAGGAACAACACAACAGCATTCCTTCAGTCTGTCCATTCAGGCTGTGGCACCTGGGTGGGCCGAACGTCAGCCCCAGCTTCACAGGGGTTTCCCCCCCACAGGAACAGGGGCCGTGTGGTGCAGGCCACCACCGCTGCTAGAGGAGACGCCACGGTACCAGCTTCAACTGGAATACCAACGTTATTATTATTATTATTATTATTATAATACATTACACATATACATCTAAATCTAAGTGTCTTTGTAGGACAAGCTACTCTGGATACTGCAATCACACCTAGATTTCGGGCGGAGAAGCGGCGAACAAGCAACGCCACCGTCCTCTCTCGACCGGTACCGGCTTCACCTGGAACACCAATGTGATCCTGTATCACCAGAACCAAGACCCGTCCTTCATCACCTCGCAATGGTCACTTCCCTCCCGACTCCATCCAGCCCCGCTTATCATTACAAAAATTGGAACTCCAGGTTGATAATGTGACAGGTCAGGTAGTCAAGACTTTCTCCGGGCCCTACTCATGACAATGTATTCTATGTGTTACTTGTGAAGGCAAGAGCAACACAGCTACCTACAGCATAGGTTCCTCTAGTCTACCCAGACCTGCTTATTCTTTGTGGATCTGATTTGAGGAATAGCACACATGCACGTCTATAGGTAGGACTCCTTCACACATGCACGTCTACAGGTAGGACTCCTTCAGTTGATTAACTGTTGAGCAGGACGTTCACACAGTGTACCTCTGAAAGCCATCACAGCCATTGTAGGCCATGGTACGATTTTATGTCATGAAGACTACAGATGCAAATTAGCTCACAGCTAAATCCGGCATATTTACTGTCACCATACTTTGTTTAAGTGACTGTTCATTAATGTGCACTGTCCTGACTAAATAAAGATCTATCTATCTATCTATCACAGGCCAGGCTAGAGGGGTGTTACCTTCTTACGTTGTGGTATCTAAGGCCGTCTTAAAACCAATTAGATGCCCTAGACACATAGATGATCCTCTACTTAAGAGACGGCGTTTAGTCATCCTAAAACCCCGCCAGTCTCCCGCTCCTGTCCTGCGACATCGGAAAAGTCTTTGTTGAATCACCCCGGCAGCACAGAGGTTTATTGTTCCAGTGGGTGCTCCCTCAGAGACCAGCGGTAGAACGGTCGTATCTCCGCCGCTCTGTGATTCTTGGCGCTCAGACAGGCTTTAAAATTCACAGAGGTGCCAGAGAGACATGTTATTCAGAAAGGTTAGGAAAACAGTGGAATGCAATAAGCTGTAGGGTTCAAGTGGTGTCCCCCAAACAATTTGTTGACAGCGTTTTTTTTTTTTTTTTTTCATACAGCCTTGCTGTTCATGAACAACCACTAGTGGTTGAAATCTAAAAAATAATGGACACAAACATAGATTCAGTTTAAGTTTTGGAAGCCAGTATGGATAGGTGCAAGGTAATTGGATACACTTGAAAATGACATTGGGTGGGCCCAACCAAGGCTGGCTCAACCAGGCATAAACACACTAAGCAGTCGCTTAGGGCCACGACCACTAGAGGGGGCCACACTTTTTTTTTAAAGCTATAGCTAGCTATAGTTTCTACAGTAGCCTGTTGTTTTGTTGTTAACATAGTTAACAATTTTGTAGTGTTCACCCCCCAACCCCCACCCGTCAATCGGAAAAACTCCAACCCCCCCGACAAAACGTGTGTGTGTGTGGGGGGGGACATTAGAAATCTTGCTTAGGGCCACAAAAGCCCTAGTGCCACAAAAGCCCTAGGGCCGGCCCTGGGCCCAACGATGAACAAGCACAGCTCATACCACCCACTCCACTAGCAGCTAGCAGCATAGCTCATCCCACCCACTCCACTAGCAGCTAGCAGCATAGCTCATCCCACCCACTCCACTAGCAGCTAGCAGGTCATCCCACCCACTCCACTAGCAGCTAGCAGATCATCCCACCCACTCCACTAGCAGCTAACAGGTCATACCACCCACTCCACTAGCAGCTAGCAGGTCATACCACCCACTCCACTAGCAGCTAGCAGATCATCCCACCCACTAGCAGCTAGCAGGCTAGATGTGACATTTCCTGGAAGAGCAGCGATGACTCCTGGCCACAGAGCTGCGAGCCAGACTCCTGACAGTATTACTCAACTGTGCTTAGCCTGGGGCTGCCTTTCATGTGGCGGCCATGTTTGAATCAGGGTTTAACAGGTTGTTCTTCCCTCAAAAGTCTCTGACTGGGAGTGACGAGGCGGTGAGTCACCTTCCTTAGGGGAAGTCCCTGCTCTCAATCAGCCTCTCCTCCTCTCCTCCCTCCTCTCCTCCCTCCTATCCTCCCTCCTTCTCTCACTGATGACGTTTGAGATCGGAGATAGAGTACAAAAAGGGAAAAATAATCGATACTAAGAAAATTCCCAATAGGTTACTCTGTGGGGCAATAGGACCACAGTAAACATGCTCTAGTAAGGGTCAAGAACTATCAACTTGTATTGTTCATATACTATCTATCTAATAACGTACATATTTAATGAGCACTAATATGCCTGCCCTGTCCCAGAACCAGAGATTTCATATCAAACATTGGCTAGACATGAGAAGAGCTGTGGTAGGTGGTTTATCTAGAAGCAGGGGTACGCACTGTGTGTCTTCTTGGAACCACAACAACTGGCTAGACCTCGTTCCCAGTTTACACACACACACACACACACACACACACACACACACACACACTCACACTCACACTCACACTCACACTCGCACTCGCACTCGCACTCGCACTCGCACTCACACTCACACTCACACTCACACTCACACTCACACTCACGCAAATAATTTATTTGGGTTCACATTACATAAAATAACCCAAATATAACAAATAGTCAAGGATACAGGTAACATCATCTTCGCCATACAGCCAAGTTTCCCACAACAGGTGACACCAGTGGCGGTTCTAGGATGTTTTAAATGGGGTGGCAAAGGATTTCTCGGGAGGGGCAGCGGGGCAGGGTCAAACATATACCATCATTTAAGTTTTAACTATCCAATGCTCCCCACACACTACCCATTCACCCACCCACAATTACTTTAGAAATATACTGTAATACACTATTATTACACATGTAACTATCCTACACCCCTTAGCCTAGCCCCCCACACCACTTCCCCACTCATTAATTTACATGTTTGGCATTTAGCAGACGCCTTATTCCAAAGCAACTTATAATCGATACATTTGACTAAGCAAGTGAATCATCAATTCACCAGTCCTAGCAGGAAGAGTAATCTAGCTCAGGCCAGGGGCCATTGGCAGTCGTCATTATTAGCTTGTAATTATATATACCCGTCAGTCCCACACATACTCAATAAAGCAATAAAGAACATTTTTCTAACACACAAGAACCCCAACTAGGCCATCATTTCACCCCCAAAAATGTATTGCACAATTATCTATTATCAACCACTAAAAATATCCAGCCAATCCACAAATGTTACACATCCTATCCTATACCCCTTAGCCAACACATCCACACAGCCACCCACAGTTTGGAGTAGTCTGGAATTATAATACACAATCATTACAAATGTAATATCCTACACCCCTTAGCCACATCTGCTAACCCACCCACAATTAGGTTGGAATTACAATATTTACACAATCATTACACATGAAACTATCCTATACCCCATAGCCCAAAAGCACCACCCCATCCACCCACACACAATTAGTTTTGATTTATTACACACTATCATTACACATCCAACTATCCTACACCCCTTAGCCCCACACCTCACCCATCCATACACCTACAATTAGCTTGTAATTATAATATTTACACTATCCAATAATACCCCTCAGTCCCACACATGCTCAATGAAGCAACAAAGAACATTTTTCTAACACACAAGAACCACAACTAGGCCATCATTTCACAGCAATATATTGCACGATTATCCATTAACAACCACTATTGATTATTAATCCACCCAATGCACACATATTACACATCCTATCCTATACCCTTTAGCCAACCCTTTCACACACACACACACACACACACACACACACACACACACACACACACACAGAGTTTGGAATAGTCTGGAATTATAATACACAATCATTACACATGTAATATCCTACACCCCTTAGCCACATCCACTAACCCACCCACAATTAGTTTGGATTTATAATATTATTATTATTATTATTATTATTATTATTATTATTATATAATTATTATATAATTATTATAGAATATACACTGACCAATACCCCTCAGTCCCACACACCTTCACCTCATCTAAGATCTTCAGACCAGCTGAAGTGGGTGGTTGTTGTGTTGGCCAGCAAAGCCTTTTTACGAACGCATCTGTAGTGCCCTATGCTCTTTCACTTTCAATGCTGAGCACAGCTGAACTAGTCAGCTAAACTAGTCAGCCTGTCATTTGTCATTGTGGAGCGCAGGTGATTTATTTTCAACTTTAACGTGGAAAAGCTGCGCTGGCACCCAGCACTGGTCACTGGCACGACGACCACAACCTTGCATCGACGGCTGGTATACAGGCAGGTTGACAATGTGGTCGTGCCTGTATGTACAGTATGCACGGCAGCCATTAGTGATATGTGCCACTGACTCCATTTGATGATGTACATTGGGGTGTACAATACAAAAAGGCTTGTGATGCGTAAGATACCAGAGTGCGAGGTTATACTTAATTGGAAGGCGCAAACACACACACACACACACACACACACACACACACACGCACACTTTAAGTAACTTAGAGTACATAATGTGACACGTTGTAATGCTAGTCAACTAACACAGCTTGTATTGTGAGCCTGCTAACAATGTAAAGTAGTGTTCTAGTTAACTAGGTAGCAGTGGGGATTACTCACCCAATCCATTGCGTTGTTGCAGTATTTTGATTGGTTGCTGATATGCGGACCAAAAGACTAGAACTTGTCACATATTTTGTGTGTATATGACTGATGTTAGTGCTGACTGTTATAAAGTAAGGTCATGTTTGGAAAAGTGGTAAGTTCATTATAAGGGAGCTCTGAGACGAGGCAACTTTAATAAGGAGACGTGACTGTCACCGCGGGAGAGATGGATGGGGTGGGAGATCAGGGAGAAAGGGAGGGAGAAAGGGAGGGAAGGGGTGGAGTCTGGACACGCAGCCCCTCTGGGGAGACTGGCAAGGATGTCCAAAGCATTTCCTCCTTCCCCAAGTCAAAAAGAACATGTTGTAAAGGTAAAGATAGACAGGGAGACCTTCATACACAGGAATGACTCTCAAAGCCTTATTGATGAAATACCTCCAGGGCAAATACTAGTGGTTATCTGTTCATTTACACACATCCCCTAAATCAAATACAGTGTGGAATTATCCATTAAGCACACTACTGAGTGTGTGTGGCTGTACGTGTGTGTGTTAAAAGTACAACTAAACTCTGCAGTGTGAGGAGCGTAGGCGGAGGTGTACTGTACTGGAGAACCTGCTACCGAAAAAGATGTCTTGGATCGCGACGCAAAACAACAAACCACAGAGACCTGTACTCCGCCAGCAGATGTGGCTCGATACAAAAACAAAGTGAAAACGCTGATATTATCTCCACGGTTAAAGCCCCTTCTAAAAAAAAAAAAAGAGGAAATATTTCACATAGTTAAGGTCGAATTCTGCAAAATAAACTACAAACCTCTAGAGGATTATAAAACCAACTGGCATGCAAACCCCTATCGTTTGAGAAGGAAGTGGAGCCTGCCCAGGGTGTTTTCCACATTACATGCAGCCCAATATCAAAGGAGATAGCAATTCCAGCTGCGCGCCTCTCCACCGCTACGGAGGAGCTCATCTGGAGGACTCATCCCCCTGGCCCCTCCCCCCCCCCCGCCACTACAGACCAGAGCACACACCGTACACAAACACGGAGAGACACCGGACACACAAAAGCGATAGCTGATACACACTGTATACACACCGCCTCACACGGCGATACACTTATACTGATATACACTTTCCAGACACACACGCACACAGGGAAATACACTTCACAGTTCACACACACAAAAAAACACTCTCTTCAAACACTCACACGACAACACCATTCAAAGACCCCTTTGGCTTATTCAACAACAGTCCACATTCAGATCAGAAGGGCCTCCGTTTGAAAACACCCGGCATTTAATTCCTCTAACAGGAAGGGAAGGACAGAAGGGCTATACATATCTATACTATTCTTAATAAGAGCTGGCGTTTCCTTCAGAAGCTTAATTAGAGACTGAGGGTTGCACGCGATGGGTCTGGCCCAAGGCACAGGTGAGAGCAGCAGCTTTGGTGTGGAGCTAGTCAAAGGCACGCCGTCTAGCTAGACCTTCAGGCCAATCAGGGTAAGGAGACGGAGGAAGAGGAGGAGGAGGAGGAGGAGGAGGAGGAGGAGGAGGAGGAGGGAGAGAGATAGGGGAGGAGGAGGAGGAGGGTGGAAACAAGCCTTACAGACCCCAAGACAAGAGGCAGGCCGTGCTAAAGACACTGAGGACCATTGTGGAGCTAACAGTCCAAATACTACCTCACTACTTTTTTTTTTTTTTAAAGGTTATTTTTTTCAGAGTTGGGGCAGTCCCACTCATATTTTTCATTTTATTGGGTAGAGATAGTGAAGGTAGACAGGAAAGTAAGGAGGAGAAGGGAGAGAGGGCATGTCAGCAGGGCATGGGCCGGATTCTAACCCATGCCGACATGGGCATAATGTGTGCACAGTAGACCGCGGTGCTAGACCACTGGACCACCCCAGGCCACACTACCTCCCTACTGAGCCTACTGACAGACTCCTACCTGGCGTTAGACCTGGCGTTAGACATGCTCTACTGACAGACTCCTACCTGGCGTTAGACCTGGCGTTAGACATGCTCTACTGAGTGGCCCCAGGCTACAGGGCAAAGAGCATGAGCAGGAAAGACTCCTAGAACAATTCCACAAGTCAATCAAGAAACCAAACTACACTGCCCAACTGTCAAAATGGAGAATCCCAAGTCATGTTCCTAGTGCACTGCACATGGCCAATAAAGTTTGAATTGAATTGAATTGAAGCATGTTTTAGGGAACGACTTCCTCTCTTCAAAACAGCCTGCTGTACACAACATGTATGAGCAGCACACTAGGGTGACTATCTTCAGTACATTCGCTAATCTCCTTCTTTAGGAAGTGGTCAATCAGACTGATTATGACGAGAAAGACATGCCAACATGATTGATGGCCTTTTAACGCCCGCCATGTTTGTTATCTGCCTCGCCTGGTCCATAAACGTCCCAGGAAAATAACAACGCTGTTAATCACAAAGGTAAACAATGATCCCTTTTCTAAACAACCCTATCTTGAAGCGAACAATTGCTTTTTTTATCAAGTGTGGCTAAACTTCCACCGTGCATGTCCCACCGTGGCCATCTCTGAAACAGAACAAAGACAGAGGCTGCTCCACAGAGAGGGGGCACCAGAGAGTTCTCTCACGCCCCAAACCCCTGGGCAAGGCTTTTGTTGGCCACCACATGCCTCAGAATGTGCACAGAATACAGGAGGTGGTGTAAGGGGGCACGGGACTGAAACAACATCTAGCAGCCAAACGCTCTGCAGCAGAATCAGGTGTTTTTACCACCAACGTTCGCTAATGTCACGCTAAGTCGTCTTTGCTGACTGGCGAACCCCTTCTTCTCATTGAGGTTTGCACATAAGCGAAGGTCAGGGCATAATTCTTGTCGACGACAAACGTTAACGGGTTGTTTTCAGGCAACTGCGCAAACAGACTCTTCATACATTCCACAATGCAATGTGACCCATTAAAACGCATCGCTCATTCAATTTGTGTTCAATGTTCAAAGCGTTTCCGATCAAATGGTCTTTGGTGATACATCCACCTCTTTCCTTTACCACCGTCCTCAAGATCTGATTCTCTCCCATTCATAAGGAGAAGTTCTGTATTCTGGATATCACTACTATCCACTCAAACCCCAGCTTGGCGGAGTCAGTTACTAAAACGAGAGCTACTGTGGCTGTGAAAGCATGAGCCGGTGAGTCAGCCTCTCAGCCACAGGTTATTCACAAGGCCTAGGAAATTCCAGGCATTTCTGTGTGGGGACAAAGGCAGGTTAAAGATTAATTCTTTATTGGAGCTAAACAGTGCATTTTACTGACAATACTGGCATGGAAATAAGGCAGACGAAAGCTTTCCCTCCCTCCTCCCTCCATGGCCCCCCTCCCTCACTTATGACAGCAATATTGGGAGTGCGCACCTAGGTTCACCGGGTTGTCATTCCTGTCTGGGTTTGGAATACGACGTCACTTGTTTTGGACGAGGGCCTTGAAAGTAGGCCTTTATTATGTGGGGCCCGTGAAATATAAAAGGCTGCCGACTTACGGAGAGGAAAAAAAAAAGGAAAAAAAGCTTTCACATAAAAGGGGCTGATAAGAGATGTGGATTAGGGATAAGAGACAAAAGGCGGTACGTGCAGAAACGCGCCAAGCCCAGGACGATGAGGGTCTGAGATAACACACCACCACTGAAGGTGGCAGGATGCTAGGGTCTGGAATCAGAGTATATGTTTGTGTGTGTGAGAGAGAGAGAGAGAGAGAGAAAGAGAGAGAGAGAGGGGGGGGCGGGGGGTGTATTATAAAGGGCCTGTCCCCTCTGTGCACCTTTGAGTAATCGTCACTCAGTGTGTGTCAGTGTGTGTCGGCTGGGTCCTCTGAAGGCATCAGCTCCTCTCTATAGACCAGATGAATATGTAATCTCTCTTCATTCATCCTGGTCCTTTATGGAAGCCCTGTCCCTGTTGACTGCTCCCAGACACGACACACACAAGTCCCACAAAAGGCCGGAGAAGAACACAGACCGGCCCCCGCCAACCTGAACAACACAATCAGCACCAGAGAACTACAGTAAAGCCGAAAGTCCTAGCACTGTTATTCTGCTATTCTGTCAAGTTTTTACGCGACAAAGGTTAAACCACGCAAGAGTTGATCAACGGTCTTCAGGGAGCAAATATGTATTTGTAATACTCCGCTAATAGACAACATCTAACGGGCCGATGAGAACTGACATTCCACCCAGCTCATGGCGGTCGTGATTAACGAGGCCCCAGACAGAGCCAACCTCTGGGTCAGTGACGGGCCAGCCCACTGGAGCAGAGGAACCTCCAGGCGAAGGCATGCGACAGAGGCCCCTAGGGGCTGAACCATGAGATGGGCCACGGGGATAAGGCCCCTGTGTTTTGACTGTCAACAGTATCAGATCTGTGATACCAGGCCTCAGTGGGGGGGGGGCGTGGGGGCCCACAGGTAGAAAGTTGGGCCCCAATTGGTGTACAGGAGCAGTACAGATAAACTTCCTTTTAAGAAGCAAAACTGGAATCTATGGGCACATGAATCAGAATGCAGAAATGAGAAGAAACCAAGATTCATATCAGCGGCCTATCAGGAGAACTGTCCACTGTGTATCAGCGGCCTATCAGGAGAACTGTCCACTGTGTTGTGTTCATATCAGCGGCCTATCAGGAGAACTGTCCACTGTGTTGTGAAGTAATCCATGTTAGAGACGGGGACGTCGCAGCTCAGGGTCAGGGTGCGGAGGCCCGGTTCACTGCCACCATTTTGTCTGCATGGATTCCTTTTTAACTGGATTAGAAGAACCGCTCTGTTCGCCGGAGACACGGCAAGCTGTCCGCTGTCCGTCAGTCCACATCAAGCGCATCCAGTGTGTTGGCCTGACTTTCTCCTCCTCCTCCTGTTTAAAAACCGGGGCCGCCGGCCGGGCCTCTTGCCAAATATGCCAGATAGTTTCATCCACAGCTGCAAGCAGGCGGCAGCCCCCGAGAAACAATGGAATCCACTCATTAAAGCTCACCCGCCTCTCGTCACAGAGAGAGGGGAAGGAGAAAAAAAAAACACTGAAGAAAAGGAGAAGAAAAGGAACACATCCTTATGACTTGGCGACTTTTCACAAGGTTTTTTTTCTTCTCTCCAACCCTCTCATGTCCATATATCAGAAGTGAGGCTAAATCCTCGTTTTTGTTTTCAATTAGCTTCATTTTTGCTAGTAAAAAAAGAAGAAGATTCTCGATTTTCTGTAACAGCAAACCACCGCCCCCCCCCCCCAAAATAAAAAAAACACATTAAGGTGCTGAAACATTTGAACGTGACAAAGCTGAACCACAACCCTATTGTCTTCATCTTTGCTAGGAACACATGACTTGGGAAGCTGCGTTACCTTTGATGGGGACCTGGTGTAGGGGGAGCTGGAGTTACCCAGGTACCCCAGCTGGTGTCGGGTGGGCAGCGCAGCAGAGGTGAGACAGGGCAGTGTGTATTGGATGGGAGCAGGTGTGTGTGAGTGTGTCATCACAGCCAGCACTGAGTTCATAATGGAAATGGAAGCAGGTGATCAGATAATATCAGATAAGATCAGATGCTATCACACGGCCGTGGCTCCGGGCCAAGGAGAGCCTGCCTCCCACACACGGAAATAAAAACACATCTCCACGGCTATCAAAGGCACCGCCGCCACCACAAGAAATATTAGCCGCCGCGACAGAGCTAGCCAGCATGCAACGAGCTAAACAATGCAATTACCCTGCTTGTGAGAAACACTCGGGCACGGTGCGGCAGGGTTTAACTACCGTACGGTTTCGTTATCACAGCAGGAAAAACTTGAATGAGCACAATTAGCACTGTCAGTGACGCTTCCAGTACGATCACTTAGTATTTAGTGCTTATTGTCTGACCCCATTTCCCCAAAGCGTACCACATTACACTGGATTACACTGGATGTACACTAGATAGGAGGATACTGCCTGAAACTACTCTGAAGCAATCTCTCTCCCAGTTGGCAACATGGCAAACTGAACATATAGACCGCCTACATAGGCCATAATTTTCTTCAAGGCGTCCTAAGGTTGGAACGACCAACGGCACTCTTTTTTTGGGGGGGGCCGCCTGCGACATTAAAGGGCAGTGCTCTCTATTTTTGTCATATGGTTAAGATTTACAGAATTGTGTCTTTGCCACCAGCCCCCAGATCCAGGAGGGGGGTTGTATGGATGAATGGAGCCATGTTGGCACCGGCGTTAGCATCTAGCATTTCAGCTCCTCACCACATCCTCCTCTAACAGTGGGGACATATTTTGGTGCTGCGCCCATGTAACCTGACGCCCACTGGTAATGGCATTTCATGCTTTCACAGAAGCCTGGGCTGTGTGTGGGAGGGGTCCGGGGGTGGGGAAGGGGGCGGTTGGCGTGTATTGGCAGCGCAGAGTGGATAACGGAGGGTTCGGGCAGCGAGGCGGGGGGGGGGGGGGAGGGCAGGATGGAGGGTGGTAACAGCTGGCCTTTCATTGACAGGCTTTGAATGCTGGCAGTTAAGATTTCACTCCGAGGAGGGGTGGGAGGGAGGGAGGGAGGGAAAAAACAAACTCACAATTCCCATTGACATTGTTCCAACTGGGGGCCGACGAGAGCTTAGAAAAGAATACTGCTTCAAAAAATGGAATATTTGGTGTGCAGAACAGAGGAGCGAGTGACGCCACATGGGCCACAGAGCCATAGGGGGCATTCCAGCATTAATCAGGCAGATTGAGGGGAAAGGCAAGCTTATTGTCTGGGCACTGGCACCAGCTGGCCAGCCCTGTTTGTCTTTGGCACTACCCAGTTCCATTGATGTGCCTATTGATATATTGTGTTGACCACAGAGACATTGAAGTGGATTTTTTTTGCTACAGCAGGTCACAGTTCGAGACAGTCACACTATTCACCAATCAAAATAGGCTCAACATAGGCCTGCCCCTAAGAGGGCGACATGGGCACTAGCAGGGGCTAGCAGGGGCTAGCAGGAGAGGGCCTGAGCGGTCCATTGAGGGGGCAAGCTTCTCTCTCTCCCAGAGAGAGAAAGAGAGGGGTTAGGGTTAGAGAAAGAGTGTGCAAGGATGGCATTTCTGACACGGCCATCACGTATGTCAACTGAAAGTCTTCGGCAACAAACACACACAAACACACACCCACACCAACACACACACACATACACACACCCACACCAACACACACATACGTGCACACATACATTCAGTTGTGAACGGGGGAGAGGGAGCAGGAGGTTGGCAGGCAGCCCGTTTCCACTCCTCCATACATTTTGCGGACGATTCTGAAACCTGCAATCGCGAGACGCAGCATGCAAAGGCTGTAAGACTGTATGAATGAGTGGGTCAGTATGGTTTCCTTATCGTTGCAGAGTCAGAGAAGGGGTTTGAGTGAGAGTGAAGGAGAGGGGTGAAAGAGACTTTAACAGTCAGAAGAAAGTCACGAGAACAGTCGCAAGAAATCGAAAGAAGAAAAAAAGAGTGAAAGCAAAAGAGCGAAAGAGAGAAGAGCAAGCTAGAGAGGAGGAGAGAGGAGATGAGGACATGAGGACATGAGGGGTGGTGTTGTCACATATGGACCCCCTGAGCACAAACCCACCCTGCCTGTAGTATGGTTGTGAGTGGCATGTTACCCTGTGTGTCCCCCCCCTGGACACTCTTTGACCAGGCAGACACCGACACTGACCGCCAGCACCCTGCTCCATCCCCCATCCTCCAGCCCCACACAACTAGGCCCCCAGCTAAGACATGAAGATGCCAATGATCTCCAGGACATCCCTCCCACAGACCCCCCCACCCAGGCCCTGCTGCCCCCACCCCCACCCAGGCCCTGCTGTTATGGGGTGTCCAGTTTTTGCACAGCACTGCCCCCCCATCTCACCACCACAGCAACGAGCAATGACCTCACCATGTATGACCTCACCATGTATGACCTCACCATGTATGGGCTCAGTACGCGCACACGCACACACGCACACACACACACACACACACACGCACACACGCACACACGCACACACGCACACACGCACACACACACACACACGCACACACACACACACACACACACACACACTCCAGCACCACAATCCCCCATACACACCAGATCCCACAATGCCACCACCTGCACAGCAGCGCACGGCACTCCGACCTCCGACCCTCCTCCATCCCAGCTGAGACACCGTCCATCCAACACTCACTCACAGAGCTACGTCACAGTCACAATAAGAAACAAACACAAACTAGGACAAAATAACTGTATTAATGGTCAGATGATTGTGTCAAACTGTAGATCTGCCGTGCAGCTTCTTCCTGAGCTGAATCAGTCATGTGGCGTTCCTCTCTGAAGCTCTGCTCTGCTCTGAGCTGAATCAGTCATGTGGCGTTCCTCTCTGAAGCTCTGAAGCTCTGCTCTGCTCTGGCTGCTTGGCAGAGGAGAATCCCTCTCTGATCAAAGGACTCAGACAGGTTCCAACTGAAAAACGCACCTATCAGCACTGTTTGTTTACACTGCATCGCCATGACGATATCAGATAACAGATCTAAAAATACAAGGGGTGAAAGAAGCGGGCATAAGATGTTAGAGTAGCATGGAGGATCCAGTGACTGAGTCTGTATGGTGACGGAAACGACCGGAGATAATAGAAAACAGGGAAATGCCTTCTTCCATCCCTAAGTGCATAGTTTCAGTTTCGATGGATAATAGAAGACAAACTGCTGATTTACAGTACAGTCACAGGGTCAAAGAGTTTTTATTCTTATCAAAATAATACCGTTTTGGTGTCATGTAGGTACATTTTATCACACAGCACAATCGCAAGTTTTGAGGGAGCGTGCAATTGGCAAAAACAAGTCTTTTGTGTACATAGGAAAAGTCTTAGTCTATGATTAAAAAAAAAAAAATCTTGAAAAATGTTAGCAAAAACAAAAGTGTTGCGTTTATATTTGTGTTCGGTGTATAGCTATACATTTATACAAGTTACATTATGGAAGATTTGCCTCTGGGGGGTGCTCTTGAGCCAAAAGGGGTCCCCTTATAATAGTCAGAAATAATGGCCAGAAATAACCTAATTGGCCAAATAGGGGTCAGTGTTTCCTCCAGGAATTTAGTGGCGGAGAGCCCTGTCAAAATTATCAAATTAGCCATCGTCCTGGCATGCTTGGGTGTTGGTTTCAACGCACCTGTTGTTTGTCCTTCCTCCGTTTGCAACAAGAAACTCTGGACCTTTTCATGAATTAAAGTGGTCTTAAAATCCAACGTCCAAATAAAAGTAACAAACGAAAGTAATATATGTTGGTGTACATACCACAGCGCACAGTAGCTGCTGCTTGTTCTCCCGCTGTAGTTGTAGCTGGTGGTGGTGGTACCCCGCCATAAACGTTGTTAGCTGATCCACCAACTAGCTCCTTTGCTCCTGCCAGCCATGCAGTTTTGGATCGCTCATAGCCACTGCTAGCTTCAGCAATGTTTGAAGTGTCTGGGACATCTTTTTTCTTGAAAAATCCATCCATCTGTCGCTGTTTTCGTTTAATTTTTCGAAGTTATTTAACGTGATATCTTATTTGTGCACCTAGCTAGCTAGATCAGCTTTTTGTATCTTTTAGATGGTTCACATTTAGACCAATCAGGAGTAGCCCTTGTGTCACGTCGTCAACTGAATGTTTAATGTCATTAATCTGATTTTGGATCAGCGGTTAGAGAGAGATGGGCGTGGATTTAGGTGCACTTTTAGTCAACATCCATTATAGCGCTGATCTAGGATCAGATATATTTTAATCAGCTAAAATGTTCAGAGGTGGATTTTTTTGGGGTGGACTGAATCAATTAGTGGCGGAGGAAATTCATTCGTGGCGGCCCGCCACCAATAAATGCATATAGAGGAAACACTGGGGGTGCAGCTCTAATAGGGGTGCACCTCTAGCACCTCTAGCCTAAACATGAGGAATGTGGGATGAGGCACAGTCAAGACCCAAGAACAACATCACAATTAAACAATTAGCAAATAAACGTCCATAGGGTACATCTAATGACAACAATCTGCACCTTATGTTTAGTGTGTGTGTGTGTGTGTGGGGGGGGGGGTATCAGAGAGACACTCAGAGTAAAGTGGAGTGATTTCCACTGAGGCAAATACAAAGCTTCAACATGGCCTTAAAATAGCCAGATGGAATTGAAAGCCGGTCATCTATTTACATTAGATAAGCCCTCCGGATCAGAAGAAAACAATGAACAATGCAAAGTTTCCAACCGATAATCTCAAGCCTGGATGTGGCAGATAAAAGGGTTAGTATGAGGGAACGACAATGTAAATGAACGTTAATCTATTTGGAGAGAACGTATACAACACAGGCCAGGCAGGAACACAACTACTGCAGGTGACAGGGGGGCGCAGGGATTCATAACACTCAAAAGAGCGTTTCACGACAGCCTCTGGTCTTCTCCCTTTGATGTATATGAGTGAGACAGCTGTTCTACCTCCCTGCTCGGAGGCACACTCTTATACGCTCTGGTGGAGGTGGAACACACCTGCAGCACAGCGCCTACCTACGACGGGTCATCTCCTGAAAACGTCAACCTGAAAAATGATTGACGCAGCGTTTATGGCGGGTGGAAGCTAGCAGGTGAGCTGAGCGGCTGTTGACACAGTGGTGAGGAGCAGAGGAGAAGCTGCCTCGCTGCTGTGGAGGAGGCGTCCCTGGTCGTTCACACCGCGGTCCTGCAAGACTGCGGCCACTCGCATGGCTGTCCAACATTTTTTGGCCAATTTATTTTTCAGAGGATTTATCACCTGTTGTTGTTGTTGTTACCTTTCTCATCTGTTCTCTGCTCAGGGTTCTGATATTCCCTTTGATTTCCTAGCAGATCGCGTCCTATTAAAAAAGGTGTAAATTGCCTAACTTGATAACTTGTAAATGATTGCTAGGGACTTAGAGTGAACTTTGAACCCATGAGGCAAGGCAAAGGCTCTCTCTTTGCAATCCTGGGGGAGGGGGAAGGGGGGTTAACTCGTTCACGATTTGCTCCATAAAGTTTCCTGAATGGTTGAAGAGGCTGAATAAGCAAGGATACGTTAACCTTTCTCCCTCCCACACAGCGAGCAGTGCAGAGTCACCAGAACCAGCCACGGGCGGGAGGGAGGTGTGTTTATGTGACAGGGGGATGTGTGTATTTGTACTGTATGTGTGTGTGTGTAGGAGAGGGTGTTTCTCTGGGCTCCGTCTCAGGACACACTGGACACATCGCTCTGTGAGCAGTCTCACTCTTTGAAGATCAAGTATGAGGTATTTATTGTACGAGGGGGACGTATCTGCGTCTAACTATCAGACCGTCTATGTAATGTAGAGCCTCTGGCCAGATCCACTTTCACTGCCCTTGAAAGCCTGGTGGATGTGACCCAGAAGGAGATCATTATGGGGAAACAAAAGGACGGGTCCCGTTCGCAGGCGTGGAGAAATCCTCCACACACATACACACACACCTCTACCCCCTCTGTCAAACCCTCCACACACACCCCTCTACCCCCTCTGTCAAACCCTCCACACACACACACACACACACCCCTCTACCCCCTCCACACACA
Source organism: Nansenia antarctica (assembly GCF_963989245.1). Taxonomy (NCBI): domain Eukaryota; kingdom Metazoa; phylum Chordata; class Actinopteri; order Argentiniformes; family Microstomatidae; genus Nansenia; species Nansenia antarctica. The sequence goes on from NC_137693.1 coordinate 16,352,390, forward strand.
CGCCTCTACCCCCTCTGTCAAACCCTCCACACACACCCCTCTACCCCCTCTGTCAAACCCTCCACACACACCCCTCTACCCTCTCCGGCAGGTCACTGGAGTGCATATACGCGCCTGTGTGAGGTGTTCCTCACCAGCCCTCACACTGCCAGGTCGAGTCTTCCCCGGTCTCTTGATTGGCTTAAACCCGATAGAATCAAACAAATGACCCTGTGCAGAACCGCTGTGTCCTCAGGGCCAGAACCAGACACCAGTAAATGAGTGTATTATCAAACTGCTGATAGGTCTCCACTTACCAGCATTTAACAAAGGACTCATGCAAACCAACACTGGCTACTTTATGCACGTTATATAACCGACTGCAAAAAGTTCCCTCACGACAACCTTGCCTTGAAATAAAACTCTTGTGTGGATCCTGGCCTAAAGGCACAGGAAAAACAGCCCTTCTGATTTCTCCATACTAGTTTTGGAACGTTCTTCTGATCTAGCCGAACGCATTAAAACGTGACCAGCGGACATACAGCACAGTACACGTCTTTGTGTTTGTTGACATACAGTAGCTACGGCTGATGTAGTTCTAGATTATTACCCCTAGTTCAAGCAGATCCAACTTCCTGTGACTCCCATGGTGCATCTCTCCTAGACCAGACAGTACCATTGTACCGTGTTGTCCCGGGGGGGGAGGAGGGCCCGCTGAGCTGCCCTTTTATTTTGACTTATTTAGCATTCACCGTGAATCATGTATTCAGGTCAGGGATGAAAGAGATAGGCGCTGCCATTGTCTGTCTCCTCTTTTTTAAGCGTTGTGTTTTTTCCCCTGGCATGAAAGGCAGGGATGAAAGGGCAGTGAGGTAACAGCACTAAATTGATTCTGATTTGCAGAGATAAGCCCTCCAATGAGAAGCTCCCGTCTCCACGCCCTCGTCTGGGTGGGAACAGGCCGTCAGCAGCCTACTTCCTGCTCAGGGGAGGAAGTGAGCCTGGCAGAGGCTGGGGGGGGGGGGGCGGGGGATGGTTATTAATCTATCTGTCCACATCAAGATGCTCTACTGTAAGTACATTAGCCAACAGTATGACCAGTAAGACTGGAGGATATGCACTAGCTATCATAGCTTCACACAGTACAATACAGCTAAACACAGAGAATACCTACGGTGCCATCATCACAAACATGCACACTGACACAACTGAACTATTGTGACTATAGTGTATGCTAAGCTAACGAACCCAACGCTAGAGGCAGCCGACCAGAACTAAACCTGAAGTGAAGAAACTCTCACTGGACCAGCAAACCTGGGAAACAGGATCCCCAATCTATCGAAAAGTTCTCTGACAGCCTCTGAGCTTTTCACTGTTCCTTAGAGAGGTTTTCAAGGCACGCTTTGCAGACTTTACAGCACCAAACGGTAAATATGGAAAGGCAAATACAGAGTTGTGAAGCACAGGGAAGAAAAGAAGAAAGAATCCATTAATCAATAACCGCTTTGCCCTGCTAATGTAGAAAACATGAGGGAGGGCAAACACACCAACCTGCTGGCTAGAGACACCTGGCCTTTGATCAAGAAACAATTAAAACCAAACTAGTGAGTGAGTCAGTGAGTCAGGGAGTGAGTGAGTGAGTGAGTCAGTGAGTGAGTGAGTGAGTCAGTGAGTGAGTGAGTGAGTGAGTGAGTGAATCAGTGAGTGAGTCAGTGAGTGAGTGAGTGAGTCAGTGAGTGAGTGAATGAATGAGTGAGTCAGTGAGTCAGTGAGTGAGTCAGTGAGTGAGTGAGTCAGTGAGTGAGTGAGTCAGTGAGTGAGTCAGTGAGTCAGTGAGTGAGTGAGTCAGTGAGTGAGTGAGTCAGTGAGTCAGTGAGTCAGTGAGTTAGTGAGTGAGTGAGTCAGTGAGTGAGTGAGTCAGTGAGTGAGTCAGTGAGTCAGTGAGTGAGTGAGTCAGTGAGTGAGTGAGTGAGTGAGTCAGTGAGTCAGTGAGTTAGTGAGTGAGTGAGTCAGTGAGTGAGTCAGTCAGTCAGTGAGTCAGTGAGTGAGTCCGAAGTGAAGTGAGTGAGTCAGTCAGTCAGTCAGAGTCAGTCAGTGAGTGAGTCAGTGAGTTAGGGAGAGTTAGTTAAGGGGAGTGGGTGAGACACATCCTGCCATGAACAGGTTAGCAATGTGTGTGTGTGTGTGTGTGTGTGTGTGTGTGTGTGTGTGTGTGTGTGTGTGTGTGTGTGTGTGGTAAGAAGAAAAAGAAGAGGGGAGAAAGGTAAGAAGAAAAAGAAGGGGGGGGGGGGTGCGGTGGTCCGTGGCCGTGGCCAGGGCGTGTGGTGTGCTGCCATAGCGTCTGGGCAGACCCGGGTTCTGGAGCTGTGGGGTTCTGGAGCTGTGGGTTCTGGACGGCCTCCAGCCTGGTCCTGCAGGTCCTGGTTTGATAGCGGCCCCGCGTGTGTGTAACAGTGTTGGGCCGCAGCCAAAGTACACAGCGCTTGGTAATAGTTAACAGAGTGGGCAAACAGTGCAAAGGCAGCACGGTGGAGGTCGCTCAGGGAACTACATTAGACGTCGCCTTTCATCTCAACTCTTCTAGATTGATCTGGCGTTGCAGCTGCGGCTGGGAGAGGCGGGTTCCCTGGTTCTCTAGCCACCCCCCCCGCCCCACCCCTCTCTCCCCTAGTCTTTAACAGCAGCGTGGTCGACAGGTCCCAGCTAGGCTCCATGAACACGGTGTGTTGACACACAGAGGACAATGTGTTTTAATAGGCAGGCCCCAGACCCTCCTTATGAAGCACTGAAGCCACTGGAACAATAAACGGTCACACACACACACACACACACACACACACACACACACACACGTACAACACAGCCCAGCAGGCCCCCCTGTCCTAATCTGGTCTACCAGAACTAAATACTCAAGAAGGAATCCATCTCCATAGCCTTAGATCTAACCATCTAACCCCCAAACAATCTGGCAAGGTTTGTTTTATCAAGGGGGGGGGACCGTAACCGTGTCCTAATAGAAAGTGGCCATCTTGTGGTTTTCATAGGGGCATTAACTTCTCCGTTCCCCTGGTGCAGGAACACAAGAAGGAGGAGGTATGAGAGGGCCAGGACTACCGTTACACATCTCTCACGCTGCCTCACTGTCAGGGCTGGGGATACATTGATGTGGCGAAACATTAAATCCTCTTTGGGGAACATTCCGAGCATGTCCAAACACACGTGTGTCTGTGAATGTGCGTAAAATGGAAGGAATGCAACGTCGTGAGTGAACTCGACACTAATTGAGCCCCTGTATTAATATAATAGACGAGGCATGTCGAGAGCATTTTCCTCAAACTAACTCCATCATCACCGCTATGATGATTATCATCATCACCGCCATCATCATCATCATCATCATCACCATCACCACACGCCTCTAAAAACACACATGACTGTATTACTAAGTCATTACAACTGGAAGACAAGAAAACAAAAGGTGAAAATGTGAAGGAGCATCCATTCAATGGGAGCGTATCTGTGACTGGGTCATATCTGTGACTGGGTCATATCTGTGACTGGGTCATATCTGTGACTGGGTCATATCTGTGACTGGGTCATGTCTGTGACTGGGTCATGTCTGTGACTGGGTCATGTCTGTGACTGGGTCATGTCTGTGACTGGGTCATATCTGTGACTGGGTCATGTCTGTGACTGGGTCATATCTGTGACTGGGTCATATCTGTGACTGGGTCATATCTGTGACTGGGTCATGTCTGTGACTGGGTCATATCTGTGACTGGGTCATATCTGTGACTGGGTCATGTCTGTGACTGGGTCGTACATTCTGACTGTCTCATTCAGCACAGAACATCAACATCAGATCTTTGAAGTAAATTTAGGCCGCATTTACACTGCAGGTCGTAATGTCTAGTTCAGATTTTTTGTCTATATCCGATTTTTTGTCTACATCCGTAGATTTTTTGTCTACATCCGATCTGTGCCACATGTGAGCAAAAAATGTGTGTGTGTGTGTGTGTGTGTGTGTGTGTGTGTGTGTGTGTGTGTGTGTGTGTGTGTGTGTGCGCGCACCTGCCTCTGTGGTGGGAATTGTTCAAGTTGAATGAAGTAGAAGCCTCTAGAACACTCTAGTTCCAGATGCAAAAAGTTACGATTTTAATTGACTTAATTGATTAAAATCTTCACTTTCTGCATCTGGAACTAGAGTGTTCTAGAGGCTTCTACTTCATTCAATAGTAATTCTGCTCCGTCGCCAGCACCTCGCCTACGTTTCCTGCGGTGTGCCTTCTCTTCTGTTTCAGTTGGGAATTGTTCAAGTGGCTCTAGACTCGCTGCAACTGTCCCTGTCCCAGACAGCCCGAGGCCTCTGGACCAGACATGTCGTTACCCAGAACCCCCAGAACCGAGCCAGACAACCTGCTGCTCTAATCAAGCCGTCCCTCTGGCCTCTAGGACCGCTCTACCCTGGCGCGGTGCTAACGTCACCTACAGGTACGGCAGAACAAAAGGAAACGCCAAACGCTCTCCTCCTCTCCACTGCTGTCTGGGGCTTTAAATAGCAGAGGCCTTATCAGGCCCCGGGCCTGTGGCTGTCTCAGTCTCTGAGAGGCTGTCTCACTGTCTCACTGTCTCACTGTCTCACTGTCTCACTGTCTCCCTGTCTCCCTGTCTCACTGTCTCACTGTCTCATTGTCTCACTGTCTCACTGTCTCACTGTCTCAGTCTCTGAGAGGCTGTCTCACTGCCTCAGTCTCTGAGAGAATGTCTCACTGTCTCAGGGAGCGCGAGGAGAGGCCCAGCGAGCGCAGCGAGAGCTCAACACAGCCAGGGTGACTGACAGGCCATCATGTGGCGATGGAGAAGCAAGACGAGGGAGAGAGAGAGAGAGAGAGAGATAGAATGACAAGAGAGAGGGACAAAGTCCCCCCCTCCCCCCACTAGAGATTGTTTTCAGGTTTATTGCTGTAGAGTGCTGCTAACGTATTGGAGGTTATCAGGTGAACGGCCCTGATGTCTCATAATGGCCCTGGGCTTTTGATCCCGCCCGCCTCCAATCAATCGCCGAGAGCCGAGGGCGGCCGACTTTGAAGCACGGCGGCGGGACTGTTTTTTTCTTTTTTTTCTTTAAAAGATTGAAGGATGCAGGAATGCTCCAGTAAAATGTAAATATAGAGGGTTATGTAACCGATGGCTGTGATACCGACCACACCGGCCGCTTGCTGTTTCTCTACACTTACATACAATCATCTAGCTGACCCGTTTCATGCGGGGAGATCTTATATTAGCCTTTTGGGGTCGTTGAGGGGGATGGGGGGGGCCTCGGTGTCTCCCCTCGTCCCTCGAAGCGCCTTAAACAGCAGTCTCATCTGCATTCCTGCTCCGTGCCAAGGTATTTACTTTAGACAAGAGAGGGAGGCAGCGTGAGGGACAGCTTCTAATTAGCTGCAGTCGTTAGGGAGGTCAGGGCCGACGCTAACAGACACTCTGGAGAC
>NC_137693.1:16360360-16512860 GCF_963989245.1 Nansenia antarctica
AACAGTGGAGTTAAACAAGCTTATATGGCAGCAGGCAGTTGAACTAAGCTCATGAGGCATTTATAAGTTATATTCTTCAATAATCAATCTCTACAAATACCCAATTTGATGTACCAAGCCCAGATTGACCCTTTAGACTCAGAAAGCCTCCCTCTACCAAGGGTAGCCTATTGGTTTTTTGCAGGTATGCAAAGAATATGTATGATAGACACTTATGGGGGACTCCTCAAATACATGAGATCCTGCAGTCTCAGAGAAGAGACCTGAGAGAGGGAGGGAAAGAAGGAGGGAGGCTGAGGGAGACAGGGGAAGGAGGGAGGAGGAGGGAGACAGGGGAAGGAGGGAGGAGGAGGGAGACAGGGGAAGGAGGGAGGCTGAGAGAGACAGGGGAAGGAGGGAGGAGGGAGACAGGGGAAGGAGGGAGGGTGAGGGAGACAGGGGAAGGAGGGAGGAGGGAGACAGGGGAAGGAGGGAGGAGGAGGGAGACAGGGGAAGGAGGGAGGAGGAGAGAGACAGGGGAAGGAGGGAGGAGGAGGGAGACAGGGGAAGGAGGGAGGGTGAGAGAGACAGGGGAAGGAGGGAGGGTGAGAGACAGGGGAAGGAGGGAGGGTGAGAGACAGGGGAAGGAGGGAGGCTGGGTGAGACAGGGGAAGGAGGGTGGCTGAGGGAGACAGGGGAAGGAGGGAGGAGGAGGGAGGAGGAGGGAGACAGGGGAAGGGGGGAGGGTGAGGGAGACAGGGGAAGGAGGGAGGAGGAGGGAGACAGGGGAAGGGGGGAGGGTGAGAGAGACAGGGGAAGGAGGGAGGAGGAGAGAGACAGGGGAAGGAGGGAGGAGGAGGGAGACAGGGGAAGGAGGGAGGAGGAGAGAGACAGGGGAAGGGGGTTTGTCAGGGAGCATTTATGTGCGGTATAGTGATGACTCTTTTCTTCCAGTCTCTAAGCAAACTAAGTACTTCCTACATTTGAGTAATGTAGCCATTTTGGTTTTTTCGACACTAAAGCACATGCTATGAATTATAATGATATAAAGAGCTTTCAAGAGAGTAAGAGAGTGGATGAGAGAGAGAGAGAGAGAGAGAGAGAGAATAGAGAGAGCGAGAGAGAGAGAATAAACTCAGATGTGAGAGACTGGAGAAGAAAGCAGAGAGGGAGAGCTAGCCCGCTGACAGAGGAGAGGAACATCCCTGCTGTGTGGTTCTCATGTCACATGTCCTCCATTAGTTCATTATCAGAGAGGGGGGGTCCCAGCCTGGCCAACACACACTCATTCACCAGCACATACCTTACAGCGTACATTGTAAATAAATACATGCGCTCACAAACACAAACACAAACATTATGTGCACACAACGCACACAAATGTGCAAATGTGCATACTCACCCACCCACCCACCCACCCACACATTTCTGATAGAAATGAGAACTGCATAAAGAAGCAGAGCCAGTGAAGACGTCCATACAGGATGATGGAACTTTGACATTTGCAGTATCCAGAGTAGATGGTCCTACAAACACACTTAGATTTAGATCTAAACATTTATTAGACCCCGATACTTTCTTTTATTTATTGTTTCTTTTTATTACTACTCGATCTTTTCAGTTTGTAAAGGGTCTTTGAGTGTCTAGAAAAGCGCTATATAAGTCTAATGTATTATTATTATTATTATTATTAGTTACAAAAGCTCCAGAGAATCAGGCTTCAATCCACAGGGGGGTGAAGGCTCGGCCTCTACACCCACGGGGAGATAAAGGGCTCTCCTCCGCAGACACGGGGCTCATCCAGCATGGCTCATCCAGCATTGCCCTCCTCATCTAACAGCTCTGCAAACACACGCATGGGAAAGCTACCAGCGGCTCAGCCACACAGCGCCACACACAACACACACAACACACACAACATACACCACACACACAACACACACAACACACACAACATACACCACACACACAACACACACAACACACACAACATACACCACACACACAACACGGTCTGCTGGCTACTCAACATCCACATCACCACAACACAACGTTCATATGGATATTCTATGCATCCTCGTTCCTTGTACCATACTGTACATAAGCTACCTTAACTGTACATTACTCATCACTGTATATACCTCTAAACTACCGTACTTGTCATACTGTACCTATCACTATCATTGTCATGTTTTTATATCACTATTTGCACTTCTGGTTAGATGCTAAACTGCATTTCGTTGTCTGGTACTTGTACTCTGTAATGACAATAAAGTTGAATCTAATCTAATCTAATCTAATCTAATCTAATGGAGTCCTGATAGGTGGAAAAATATGTTTGAGTGCTGTGTTGTTCACCAGTCTGAATCTCAGCTTCTTTCTACTTGCTCTGAACACGTGCACGTGAGTGCATGTGAGTGCATACTGTACCCGTCTACAGCCGTACTGTAGCGTGAACAACAAGTCCGCTGGAAAGGAACAGGTGTTCGATTCGACCGAACTGCGAAAGCCAACGCGGTGCTTTACTGCTTTAGCATACAAGAATAATGCTGCTCTCTGCCCGACGGTTTAACCTCGCGACCTTTTCATAATTGAATTCCAAACCGAGCCAACTCCACCCTGCTCCGCTACATCAGGTAAGAGTTCACCTCCCAAGAATGTGTGTGTGTGTGTGTGTGCGCCCTCTCCAGTAGCGCTCGAGAGGACGATGACTCACACCACTCACACCGTGATGCATGCTTGCCCACACAATGGCACAGCAGGTCACTGGCTGCTCCTATAGTCGTGTGCTTAGAGGAGGGAGACTATTCTTAGTCGGGGAGGACGACAACAACATACTCGAGAATAAATCCTGAGAGAGAGAAAGTGTTTACGGGACTGCTGTGGTTGGAGAGAGTGTGTGTGAGCAGGGCGGTGTGTGTGACAGATGGTCTGGTTCACAGTCTCCACAGGTGAGCCACTACCCCCCCCCTCTGTGCAGCAACACGGTGAGAGAGAGGAAGAGGGACGCGGTTCAAAACAGGTCACTCCACAACCCTCCAAAGTTGGCACGTCAGACTGTTAGTGGAGATAAAGTAGCGGATGATAAGGCTGCTGGGAGGCAGGTCCCCCTTCTATCACAGGACTGATTTGTTAGAGCTGTTTGTGTTTGGGCAGTTTGTGTGTCTCCCCTCCCCTTCCCTCCCCTTCCCTTCCCTCCTCCCCCTCCCCTTCCCTCCCCTCTGGCTCACCCCATCCGCTGGCCAGTTCAAGGATAAGGCCACTAGTAATGTCTTTACCACACTGACGGGTGTGTGTGTGTGTGTGTCTTTACCACACTGACGGGGGTGTGTGTGTGTGTTTCTTTACCATACTGACAGGGGTGTGTGTGTGTGTCATTACCATTCTGACTGGTGTGTGTGTGTGTCTGTGTGTGTGTGTGTGTGTGTGTTTGTGTGTGTTTGTGTGTGCGTGTCTTTAGCATACTGACTGGTGTGTGTGTGTGTGGGGGGGGGGGGGTTGGTAGGACATGGTGTGTATGTATGTGTGTGTGTGTGTGTGTGTGTGGGGGGGGGGGGGTGTAGTAGGACATGGTAGCCAAAATCTTCAGCATAGAGTCCAGGGAAAACAGGGCTCCAGAGTGAACACGCACAGAATAGCGTGCGTGCCTGTAAGATATGTAAATACTTGAGGTGTATATGTAAGGAAGAGTGTACTTTTGGGAGTGAATGAAAGTGTGTATAAGCGAGAGTGTGTGTGTGTGTGTGTGTGTGTGTGTGTGTGTGTGTGAGCGGGACAGGGAGAGTGATGGAAGCCTTGAGAGGTTGTTTGCATGGAGAGAGCCATGAAACCCAGGAGAAGAATGTGTTTTATAACATGGGCCTGACAGACAAACACGTCCAGGAACTCCAGAAGGTTCTAATGATTTAAAAATAAGGGCCGGCAGACTTAAGAGACTTGCCATGTTTCCCTGCCTGTCCCTTCTCCCAGCGCACTGAGAGACGTCCCAACAGCTGTCCCCTGTGGACCGGAGCAGACAGGACCGCCCCCCCCCCTCTTCCTGTGCTGCTCTCACCATCGTCTTCTGATCCGTTTTCAGGAGAAACAATTACGTTTACGGATCAGAGAAACTCTGGGAGACGATTGTCTGATATCTTAAGGCCGTGAGGGTGTGTGTTTGAGGGTTAAGGGTGTGTGTTTGAGGCATGAAGAAAGGGGCCGGGCGGGTGGGGTGAGAGCGGTCCTGAGAGCCGTCAGGGCCGTGAGGGGAAGAGCAGTCACAGAGGGGGAGACAGCACACTGTCAGTCCAGCGGATGCCCTTCATGAGTGTTAAAACAGGTGGGACTCTCACAAGCAAACTATGGGGATTCAACAATGATACCTACGCAGATTGTGTATGTGTGTGTGTGTCTCTTTACAAACAGCAGATAAGACACAGACACATTCTCTACATCCATACTGAGCCATCATCACCCTTAAAACGTTCACCACAACTCTAAAAGGAAGTCACACGGTGGCAAATGACGGTGAGATCCACTCGGAAACATCGAGTCAAACAGGAGGAAATTGTGAGCTTACGGACGATCTCCGTTCATATCTTTATGAAACGTCCGACTGTGGCCGCGGGGCGGGCGGGACGGAGAAGAGAATTCTACTGATGTTTATGTTGAGGTCTCATATGGTGTCCAGGTTAGGAGGACTAACGTCCCAGAGCTTGGCATGCTGGACACGTCCACGGCCGTGGTGAGGTTGAGGTTTCCAGGAGAATTCAGGGCCTCTCGGGGGCCTCCTCTTCTATTGTGGTTGTTATGACTGTGTTGGAACATACGCGGGATCGCAGCGTCTTCGACGAACGAGTTAAGCTAAAACGTTGCTTCTCATCACCTGAAGCAGAACGGTAGATTCATTATCACGACCGTGACCAGCCGCTGGTTGTTCTGCCTGCAATCGAGATGCTACCAAAACAACAAACCTGCTTTACTTTTATGTGGCGAGATAATTGAAGTGTAGAAGTAGTGATAAATCCTAGGGTGTTGCCACATCGCTTTGGTTTCTTCGCATGGGGGGGAGAAGGAACCAAAGCTCTTTTGATGGCTTACACATCCGAAATGAGCGATTAACTGTCTTTCAGTGCACTATAGGTGTGATTAAAAAGGGACTATGGTCTCATTTTACATAGGTAGCTGGAAAAAATGTATATTGAAATATTAAATTAAGAGGAACACAAACAACACACCTGCCTGCACTTTTAACGTCTTTAACGACCCCAACAGAACTGTCCGTCAGACATCCAGAGGGCAGTCTAACGCTGGAGGAAACCCAGCACCAACATCAGCGCCACCAGCAGTCAGTGAGAAGGAGACAAGGAGCCCTGGAGAGGCTGTTATCTCATCCAGGGGGAAAGGAAATATGGGCAGGAAATCCAGGGAGAGGAGGCTGGGGATGGGGGGGTGGGGGGGTGGGGGGGGGCCTATCGGAAGTGCAGTGTAAACAGCCTCCTTTTTTAATCATCTCAGCTCACGTTTTGAATCGTACACACTTTGATCTTCTCCCTCAGCTACGCCTCCGCCCTCCTATCCCCCGGCAGCCCACCACGTCAACACTCTCTGGGTGAGCCCGCCAGCTCAGGGGCAGAAAGATAGTGGTCTTGGTTCTGTTCTAGTCTGGGAGAGGGAGAGAGAGAGAGGTGGAAGCACAGAGCCTCTCGTGGGACGCCCTGGAGGAACAGAGAGGCTGCTTTCTGTAGGAGTGCAGAGTTAACTAGCATGTTCTCTGTAGTGCCCTGCTTACCCCAATTATACCTGATGTCTTTGTGGGGCCTCACAAAGGTCAAGCCGACCTTTCACTGGTACAAAGGCCACAACAAGAGAAAAGAAGAACAATCATTCTAAAGGGACTTAGCAGGGAAAGAGAGCCTTTTAAAATCGTTTAGCTTCTTTTAATTGGGCAGAGAGCCCATCAGAGGATTAACTTCAAAAGGTGCGGCAGGCATAACCTCCTCCTCTCCACTGAGCCCAGAGGACAGCTGGCTTTCCCCTCAAGTTCAAAGCTGTGACAGAAGCCTTTTCACTTCTCCACCGGCCACTCAGCTGGCTTTGTTACGGGAGAGGGGAGAGTCAAAATTCCTGACCACTCGGACTCGTCCAAAAGTACCGGCTTGAGTCGAGCCAATGTATGTGTGCATTTTGAGGACATGGGCATACAACCAAAGAGATTAGGGTTTCGGATATCAGATCAGTGGGGAAACATGGCAAGAATCCGGTGACCTGAATTCACTGAGGGAAAGTGAAGTATGCAAGGCGAACACAATTACTGTACAGCTGTAACCATCGTTGAATATGAAAGCACACTCTTTTCTTTCTCACCATCCTCAAATAAAACAGGCACTTCCAAATAATGATTTCTCTGGACTTAGGCTAACATTAACCTACTTATATCTCTTGAATATAACGACAAAGTACGAAAATATATATTTTTAAATTAAAACAAAATACATTTCTGTGTAAAGAAATATATAATATGATGTTTTCAATCAAACCCAAAAGGGTTTGCAGTTAACGCAGTCTTCTTCTTCAAATCAAAACTTAAATGTTTTGGCCCTCATGCCAGATCTTGTTTTTCTATGATCAAACCATAAGAGAAGAGAGCAGAGTCAGTGGAGCAGCTAGACAACCTGTGGCCTAGAGAAACAACATGCTTAAGAAGATCAAACGTGGTCAGGGAGGTGTAATTACTGTGGGTTATGAAAACTGGCTGTCATGCTCTACCACGGTTGAGAGAGTCAAATTCGGAGTAGCCTGAGGATCTGCGAGTCAGACACGCCTGACTGCTGGAAGAAAAAAAAAGAGACATCCCACTGCAGGATCCTCCACTGCTACGGCACAGTTCTGTCTCTGAGCTTTCAGTCTCTACTCAGCCTTAAAGGACTTCAATGTAAACAATTAGGCTCCCAAACAAGTTGAATTGTGGGATCTTTCTGAATGCTCCTTTAAATCACATCATTAAGGGGGGTAGGTCGTTGCTAAGACAGGATTCACATGTCACAAACGTTGTGGAATGTGAGTTAGTGAGACACACACACACACACACACACACACACAGACACACACACACACCTTTCCAACTTTCATCCCCCCCCCCCCCCCCCATCCCCTCCAAGACAGGAACATAAAGCGGGAACATAAAGCAGCTTGCAGAGGCAGTGAAGGCCTGTTAGGACAGGTCTGCGCAGCAACAAAGAGCATCTCACTGCACAACGCCGCCTCTGTGCATTGTGGGTACAGCCTGAGCTAAAGACTCTGACTCAACTGTACTCCCCCGACATTATACAACTTAAAGAGGACCACAATGATCGACTTATGAGAGGTGAATACATGTATGGAGTGTAATTTGGCCCAAACAGGTCGAACGTCATAATCACTCTTCAACCACAGGGGGGAAAAGAAAAGCTCCTTTGGGATTTCTGCACTGGTAAAGCAGAAATAAACAGGGATCTTATCATCGGTGGATTACACTGTCTTAAGGGAACCAGTCCACGTCACTTCACACCTCCAGGGAAATAATGTCAGCCATCACTTCCACAACCCTGATCACGGTTGTCATCCATAAGTGTGTAGAACAGAGCGTCAGAACAACAAGAATCAGACACTTTTTTACAGTAAAAGTTGAGTATTGATTAAGTATTGCTTTCTCCCTTCAAGGTCAGGTCACATGTTATCTCCCAAAACTAAAGTGAGGTATCCAGAACTGACCCTAACCCAAAGGCCTCAATGTACCTAAATGAACAAAGACTTAGAAAGTGGACAGACAGCGCCTTTCATCTCAGCAGTACAGCAACATACTTCGACAAATACATTTGATCACCATCATACACTCACACTGCATAATATGAAATACATTGTCTGATACTGGACTTTCCCCTATCGAAAGGCCATGTGATTCTTTATCAAGGATCACAGTCTGCTGCATCTGGTTTGCATTCAGAACGCCGCCTGCACCTGGTGAGCGAGGACAGACAGGATCCTACAGTACCTCATATCTGTCGTCCCCCTTTCTCTGGAGACTGTAAATAAATTCATTTAGCCTCGCCTTATGTCCCAACAACCTTAAGCCACACATGAATTCAAACCACGCAGAGAGAACAGGATCACAGCAGGAGAGGAACATCAAAGCCCACAGCGAGGGCATGAGTAAACCATTTATTCCAAACACTAAGACTGCTTAAGCCTCAACTATGGACTTGCATATCACATAGGCTACTTTGTGGAGTTATTTAGGGCTGAGGGCTGCGTACTGTAGCGAACCATTCATATGTGTACGGTCTAGTAAAACGAGAGCATGGCCCTAATAATTTAGGTGACTACAAATCTATCACCTCAGAAAAGGCATGGGTGGAGAAGTTGGCACTCTTCACACACACACCTAATCCGTGTTTTATTGGCAGGAGAACGTACAGTATGAGTGAAGACATAAGGAAATGGTTAAGATCAGTTCAAGTATGTCATCACCTTTGTGGAAATATTATTCTGTCATCACATACAGCAGGGAAAATAGTGGCATTAGCTTGGCCTAGACTACATACTAGAGAGGACGGACAACTCTATTACCTTGCATTAGTGACTGAGCATCAAGGTGACAAAAGGTTTGGCTTCAGATTGAATATTGTGGGACTTGTGTGGTTTAGGATAAGGCAGTGTTGTTGACGTCGGTTCATCAGTACATTTGCCCAAGGTGAAGAGTGGCAAACGTGGTCAAAAAAGCGAAACTTGACAAGTGAACCCCCATATAGATCAAAGTGATGCTGTTTCACTACTGTATATGACATGACTGGAAAGTGGAAACATTTAAGTCCCTTTCTCCTGTCCTTTTTTTTTTTTTTTTTTAAAGGCAACAAAGTGAGAGCATTACATACCCAGCCATCACCTTGTCTTGAGATGTCTTGAGATGTCTTAATTAACCAAAATATTTTGTCTGTCAAGATGTCTTAAGTCGTCTTAAGACCTAACCTGAAGACATGCACTCATGCACTCACTTCAGACATGGAGCATAAGAGCCATATTTTCTGTGTCTTGAAAACACAGAACATCTTGAGATGTCTTAAGACACTGAATATCAATGTCTTAAGACAAATGTGTCTTAAGATGTCTCGAGACAAGGTGATGGCTGGGTATGTACTAGTAGCCTGTATGCACTCGGCTTGCACATCCATGGTTAGGGAGGACCTGAGACTGAGAACACCTTACCTGCATCAGCTTCCCATCTGCGTAACCGGCGCTCCCTCCGACGAACACCCCCTCCAGAGTGATGGGCTTCCCGGTAGGCTCGTGCTTCAGCAGGGTCACCTTGATGACAGCTCTGGGGGGCGAACGCTCCGACTCCAGGCCCTGTGTCTGCCCGGACACCACCTGCAGGGCCAGAGCCAGGAGCAGTAGCCACGGCCAGAGCCCCAGGGCCAGGGGCCGCGGGGAGGGGACTGTCATTGACCACGGCCAGAGCCCCAGGGCCAGGGGCCGCGGGGAGGGGACTGTCATTGACCACGGCCAGAGCCCCAGGGCCAGGGGCCGCGGGGAGGGGACTGTCATTGCATCGGTTGCAGCGGCGGGCTCCGGCCGCACATTGTGGACTTCAAAGCTGGCAAAACCACCGGAGTTGATTTAGTTCAAGAGACAAATGGCACCTCGGCCCCCCGGGGCCCCCTCTCTCTCGGTGCTTAGCAGTTTGAACAACCCGTTAAAACGACTCGATAAAGGGGCTTAAATCCAATGGGTGTTAAGGCTCACGTACTGTCCTGTTCCATATTAACGGTGCATGTTTGTTTTATGCATTTCTTGATTAATTCCCTATCCAGCTTTGAAAGTTGTTTTTTTCCAGATGAACGTTATGAAACAAGCCAAAGAAAGTGCTCCTCAAATGTAGAAAACTGATATCTTTGCAGGTAAAAAGCAACATAAAATAGCCCACTCACCCTCACTGAGAACTAAGAGTTGTGCGTTCACCGACAGCAGAGCAGCTTAACATTGCATGCACAAGTTAGACAACATGACAGCGATTATTCAACTTGCGCTTCTTGAAGTGTACATTGATTTCACTCTGCAGGAGATGAACACTTATCCTAGGTCCTCATGAGATGAACACTTATCCTAGGTCCTCATGAGATGTGAACACTTATCCTAGGAACCCATGAGATGAACACTTATCCTAGGAACCCATGAGATGAACACTTATCCTAGGAACCCATGAGATGAACACTTATCCTAGGTCCTCAGGAGATGAACACTTATCCTAGGAACCCATGAGATGTGAACACTTATCCTAGGAACCCATGAGATGAACACTTATCCTAGGAACCCATGAGATGAACACTTATCCTAGGAACCCATGAGATGAACACTTATCCTAGGTCCTCAGGAGATGAACACTTATCCTAGGAACCCATGAGATGTGAACACTTATCCTAGGAACCCATGAGATGAACACTTATCCTAGGAACCCATGAGATGAACACTTATCCTAGGAACCCAGGAGATGAACACTTATCCTAGGAACCCATGAGATGAACACTTCTCCTAGGTCCTCGTTTCCACCGTGCAGGTTGTCATTGAAGTGTTCAGCTCCTGTGATCTTCAAAAACTGGCCAGATTTCCACCCAACTTTTGCAGCATGGTTGTTATTGCGATGTCAATCCTGTGTATCTGTGAATGTTAGAGTTACATGATTGTTGATCCAATGTATTCCATGACCATGTCGCATGTGTCGCGATCGTCGCCAAGGACTCCAGATGCAACAAGTTGTCAGAATCCCTCAAAAGCAACTCCGCACTGCAGCATGCGCTGTGTAGTCCACCAGACCTCCAACACTGTGCGTATGTAAGCCCCCCGAAGTATGTAAGCCCCCCGAATCCAAACTACAGGAACTTTCAGAAACTGGGAGGAATCAAATGGGGTTGTAGCCTACATACTGATCATACTCTCCGATGAAAGGCAGCCATGAAACACACAATGAAGGAAATGTAGTATTACAGGGTGCGTAGCGACTGTCGTCGTCAATGCCACTACCATAAAGACCATAAAGTTGACACCGGAGCTTTCCTTTCCACACTCTTGAGATGTTTAACTAACCCGCCGGAGCCGTTGCATTACTTCCCAGGCTAGAGAACTAGTTCATTCATTAGGGTTAGGGAAATCACGTGTAATGTCTGCAGCCGAAGCATCCACATGTCCGTAGTCCATCAAGTTGTTACGCATCTAGAAGCTGCTTCGCTCCCCGCCACCCTCCAGAGAAGTTCCACGTACAAGTTACAACTATTCTGTTACTCCCGCGGCCGCCGTGAGAAAGATATGTCAACTTCAGTCATTTCAGATGAACAAAACCAAAAGTCATCTGAAGTCAAACAACTGTAGAATCACATGGACGCGAATCGTTAAAACGGTATTGTACTGGTCATCACAAACAAGTTGAAAAGTTGAAAAGACAGACTGTACATTAGCGACGTCCCGATGTCTGTCTGCCTCCCCTGGGATCTCTCTGCCTGTCTACCTGCTGACTGCCTGTCACTGAGGGTGGAGCAGCACAGGCCAGGCTTACCAAAGGCCGACGAGGGGCGCCCTCCAGTGGACGACGGGTGAACGCCAAGGGACATGAACGGGCCTTCTTTTCCCGGTGACTGGGCTCTATAGTACTGTTATTTATGTCTTTTCAATGGGGCCTCCCTAGTTTGGGCAATGAAAACATAAATAATAAAAACAGGATGCAAGAACTACCACAAACCACATCTGAATAATGTCAAAGTTTAATCATAGCTTAAACATTGTTTCAAATGACAAAAGTTGTTAAAATTATTGAAAATTGACTGAGGTCAAAACAGATTTTAAAAAGGTCGGTTTTGGTATCACATTAAAACAAGTGAGTGATAAAAATGAGCTAAAAAGTAGCTGCCAGTCCAGTTAAAAAGACAAATTATGTCCTGGTACTTTTTTTTTGTGCTGTTGTAATGTATGTGTGTTTTTAAACTGAAATAGTTGTTTTTAAATTTTGTTTAAAATGTTGGTTTTTACCTATTATATTTGTGGTGCGAAATTGTGTGTTTTTTAAATTGAAATAGCTGTTTTTATATTGTTTAAAATGTGTTGTTTTTTACCTATTGTACTTGTAAAGCACTTTGACGTAAAGTGCTATATAAATAAAGTTATTATTATTATTATTAATTACAAGATGAATAATTCAGAACAAAAAGGATCTGATGTAAAAGTGATCAAATAAATAGAATAAATGGATACAGTATCTAAGATATTATTTAAATGACATACAATTGGCATTGTAAACATGTCTTTAAAAAGTAGCAACAGCAAACTGGCTTATTCAGAGAATCTCTTGAGTCTGAGAAGCAAAACGGAGAACTTTAGCCATCCTGTTTAATTATGGTCAAGATTCTTGCTTACATGCCGCTTCGACCAACCAAGTTCAGATCTAAAAGATAAAATGACAGGATTAGGATTTCAGAATTTTTGCCATATCTTTAATCAAATGTTATAGGTTGGCTTAATTCACAATGTATTGTGGATGGATTGTCTTACCTGGAGATTTAGGTTGCTGTCTGCTGCTTTTGGTCTCCTGGGACAAACTGACGTCAGGGCATTGTTGACCTCTACATCCACGGCCTCTGCGTCCTTCACCTTGGTGCTGCTGAATTTATGAAAAAATTACATAATCCAATCTTGTTAATTTCAACCACAGAGTTCATGAAGACAACTGGTAATCATACTGTACATGACAAGTATATAGATGATATTTGCTTTCTTTGTGAACTGTAGCTGAATTCTTTTTAACTTGACCATTCCCACTGAACTACAGTGTATTCTTTGCTAACTAGACATGACAGGTTTCACAGCACTAACCTTCTGAGAGCATTGATAGGGTTAGTCTCAACATCTAGAGAGCCAGGTTCCTGCTCCTCCATTTTCACTGGCTCACCCGCAGGACCACCGATTGTGATGGCTATTCCCTGAGGAACTTTCCCTGGGACTGCAATAATAATTGGCCCGCAAGGAGTCACTGGGTTGGCATCCATGAAAACAGGCACGGAGCTGGAGTTGGCAGAAGAGTCTGGCTGTGAAGAGACTGGGTGAGAGGAGCTGTGGATGGTGGTGGTGGGCTGAGGACCAGATTTAGGGGTGGCCAGGAAATGCTTATCTGGGGTCCCCACTTTTACCATGCGTATCTTGGGGGAAGCTTGCAGTTCACCAACTAACTGGAAGACTGTGTCTAGGTTGACAATGACATCACTTTTCTTGCTTTCCTGATTTTCACTGCTCTGCCAGTCCTGGTTTTGGTTTCCAGGAGACAGAAAGCCCACAGGACAGTTTGGCTAAAATATGGGATTGAAAATATAAATCTTATAGCTTTGCATGAAAGGCCTGCAATTTCATCTTTGAACAACTTTCTACCCATGTACTTATGAATTCCACATCACTGGAGATAGATTCGCAGAAATGGGCTGTTCACCTACCTGGTAATCGCTATAATGGGAGAATGAAGGAGATGTCTGTTGCGCACTCCCTGTCATGTCTGTGTCCACTGGTGTGCACACTGGGGTGCACACTGGTGTGCACACTGGGGGAAAACAAACACATTTTTAACTTATATGAATGTTTATAAATCACAAATGCAGAGTCTTTCTGTACATATAACTGATGAGTGTTCACATAATTGCCTGGGGAATAGAATCCAGGTTGGTATTGTGCATGCTGGGGGATAAAACCATGGAACTTCGGCCCAGGGATTGCAAGGCCTTGTGAACCCAGCTGAATATTCACAGTGGTTGGGCCTGACCGCGGAGTGCAGGAAGCGTCTGCTGGAAGCCCGTGGATGACCGATATTGGGATTCCCTTGTCTGTGTAGAATATTGTAGGTGTGGGGGCATCAAAGTTGTCGGGGTTTATGGGGATGGTCCCCATAAAATCGTGTTGTTGGTCCATATTTTATATATTCTCATATATCTGTTGAGAAACAAAAAATAGTTGGACAGAAGTTCACTATAAGACATGAAATCAGAATGCCTAATGACTATGTGTATTCTGGAAATGTTGGACATTAACCAATGTTAACCTTATGTAGTTTCATTTGAACGTATTTCACTCCGGCCGCGGAGAAAACGGACTGTTTTGACTAGCACAACAAGTCCGCTAGCGATGAAGCTAACAGCGGCTAACAGTTTATCACTCGAGTGGTCAAAGATGTTCTGGCGAACTTATCGTGAGGAAACAACTAACTCAAACCAGCCGATTTATACGACGATATCTGTATTGTATTGCCATGTTTGTATTAATTTAATTACAATTAACAATTTCAATACACCATACCGTTATTCTCCGTGTCGTGTCGTCTCAGAGGCAGAACTGTTGACAGAGTTCTACCGTTGGAGTTTGAATCCCAGAGACCTGAGCTCGAGACCATCACCATGACCACCACCTTGACCAATAATAATAATTAATAATAATAATAATAATAATTTAATTTTAATAATAATAATTTTGCCATTTAGCAGACGCTTTTAATCCAAAGCGATTTACAATTACGAATTACAGGGACATTCCCCCTGGAGTAACTGAGGGCTAAGTGCCTTACTCAAGGGCTAAACACTAGTAGTGGTGTGGTTTCAGGCGGGATTTGAACTCACAACCTTCCGATCACAAGTCCAACTCACTATCCACTAGAGTCTAGACCACCACTAATTTTCGCGGCTTGGGCGAAGAAATCGGCTATTCCAAACCATCTAACATCCAATCTAATCCAATTGGCTAATCCAATTTAGGCAGTTTGCGATTTTTTTTTGTAGAAATGCAGAAATTCAACATATGCTATGATTATTCATTATTGCTTTTTGATTGATATCTCCTATAAAATAACTACCTCTTGGGTAACAGGCTACCTGTAAGGCCTACTGTATCTACAAGTCTATACATATTATTTAATGTATATCTGACATGTGTGCATGGGAAAATCGAAGCAGTCGTTATCATTTGACTGATCTAATGAATGGTCTGAATGAATGGTCTTTATTGTCATTGATATAGTACAGGTACCATACAACGAAATTTGGGAGGGGGGGCTGGAAACATTTAAGTCCCAATCAAGGACCCCAATTGAAATAAGCCAGTGGCTTTCTTGGGTTTTTATCCTGTTAGTTGACCTTGTATGTAATATGTACATTCATGTACCTACTTCTGCAAATCTTCTAATAAAGTTTTCAATCAATCAATCCCTTTCTCCAGTCATTTATTTTTATTTTATTTTTAAAGGCAACAAAGTGAGAGCATTACATACCCTGCCATCACCTTGTCTTGAGATGTCTTAAGATGTCTTAATTAACCAAAATAATTTGTCTGTCAAGATGTCTTAAGTCGTCTTAAGACCTAACCTGAAGACATGCACTCATGCACTCACTTAAGACATGGAGCATAAGAGCCATATTTTCTGTGTCTTGAAGACACAGAACATCTTGAGATGTCTTAAGACACTGAATATCAATGTCTTAAGACAAATGTGTCTTAAGATGTCTCGAGACAAGGTGATGGCTGGGTATGTACTAGTAGCCTGTATGCACTCGGCTTGCACATCCATGGTTAGGGAGGACCTGAGACTGAGAACACCACCTTACCTGCATCAGCTTCCCATCTGCGTAACCGGCGCTGCCTCCGACGAACACCCCCTCCAGGGTGATGGGCTTCCCGGTAGGCTCGTGCTTCAGCAGGGTCACCTTGATGACAGCTCTGGGGGGCGAACGCTCCGACTCCACCAGGCCCGTCTGGCCGGACACCACCTGCAGCAGGGCCGCCAGGAGCAGTAGCCACGGCCAGAGCCCCAGGGCCAGGGGCCGCGGGGAGGGGACTGTCATTGACCACGGCCAGAGCCCCAGGGCCAGGGGCCGCGGGGAGGGGACTGTCATTGACCACGGCCAGAGCCCCAGGGCCAGGGGCCGCGGGGAGGGGACTGTCATTGACCACGGCCAGAGCCCCAGGGCCAGGGGCCGCGGGGAGGGGACTGTCATTGCATCGGTTGCAGCGGCGGGCTCCGGCCGCACATTGTGGACTTCAAAGCTGGCAAACCACCGGAGTTGATTTAGTCCAAGAAACAAATGCCCCCCCTCTCTCGGTGCTTAGCAGTTTGAACAATCCGTTAAAACGACTCGATAAAGGGGCTTAAATCCAATGTGTGTTAAGGCTCACGTACTGTCCTGTTCCATATTAACGGTGCATGTTTGTTTGATGCATTTCTTGATTCATTCCTATCCAGCTTTGAAAGTTGTTTTTTTCCAGATGAACGTTATGAAACAAGCCAAAGAAAGTGCTCCTCATGTGTAGAAAACTGATATCTTTGCAGGTAAAAAGCAACATAAAATAGCCCACTCACCCTCACTGAGAACTAAGAGTTGTGCGTTCACCGACAACAGAGCAGCTTAACATTGCATGCACAAATTAGACAACATGACAGCGATTATTCAACTTGCGCTTCTTGAAGTGTACATTGATTTCACTCTGCAGGAGATGAACACTTATCCTAGGTCCTCATGAGATGAACACTTATCCTAGGAACCCATGAGATGAACACTTATCCTAGGAACCCATGAGATGTGAACACTTATCCTAGGAACCCAGGAGATGTGAACACTTATCCTAGGAACCCAGGAGATGAACACTTATCCTAGGAACCCAGGAGATGTGAACACTTATCCTAGGAACCCAGGAGATGAACACTTATCCTAGGAACCCAGGAGATGAACACTTATCCTAGGAACCCAGGAGATGAACACTTATCCTAGGAACCCATGAGATGAACACTTATCCTAGGAACCCATGAGATGAACACTTATCCTAGGAACCCAGGAGATGAACACTTATCCTAGGAACCCATGAGATGAACACTTATCCTAGGTCCTCAGGAGATGAACACTTATCCTAGGTCCTCAGGAGATGAACACTTATCCTAGGAACCCATGAGATGAACACTTATCCTAGGTCCTCAGGAGATGAACACTTATCCTAGGAACCCATGAGATGAACACTTATCCTAGGCAAAGACATATTACTGAACGGGCCTACCGGGCCCAGGCCCAGGGGCCCCAGAGATCAGGGGGCCCTTTGCATTTCTTGTCGCAGGGATGCCGGTAGAAAATGTCCTACTGTAACTGGGACAAATGAGATTCCTTATATGAACGTAAAAAAACTATTTTGAATATACTTTTGAATATACTATTTTGAACAATTTTATAGGGGCCCACGTCTTGCAAAAAAAAAGAGAAGCTTGTGTGGGCTACATAGTTTCTATAGCCTACTCAGATTCTAATGCGAATACGGGCTACATTCCCATTAGATTAATGAGTAGGCTATAGAAACTAGACACTAGAGGGCGCCATTAAAGTTTGTGTACTGGGGACAGGTCACGAGGTCACACTGGTGCAGGTCGCGAGGTCAATGTCATTAACAACGAACTTGAGACTGACAACGCACAGGTAAAATGGAGCACCGTCACACATTAAGTGGAGCAGCTAAACGAAAGATTAAAAAAGAAAAAGAAGCAAAACAATCTGATATTTTACATCATGTTCCTCGAATTTCAAATGTTTTCAAGAATATTAAAACAAATGAAGAGAACAACATTAGGGTTGCGGTTAGGGCACTTGAATCGTTGCGTGATTTTGTGGCTGCACAAAGAGACCTTTTTGACAGTTTTGAAAGCGCAGCTCTGAGTATACCGGGTGTCAGCCAGACTTGCAGACATGATAGCCATCGCAGAAAGAGACGCAAGACTTTTGCTGACGAGAATGGAGAGCAGGATATTGAGCTTGATGGAAAACGCAAGTTTCAGATAGAGACCTTCAATGTTGCCATCGACACGCTTATTCAGAGCCTCGGACACCGTCTGGAGGCCTACGGACACCTGTGCAGTTTGTTCAATGTGCTTTTCTATGTCAAATCCAATGAGTCCAATGCCTCACTCATTGAAAAGGCAAAAGTTCTGGCATCTGCATACCCATCTGACCTAGATGGCAGTTTAGCCGATGAACTAATTCAGCTCAGATCTTTTATTAAGGCTGAAGATGATAAAAGCCCACAAGGACTACTCCGCGTAATTATCGATTGTGGCAACACCGTCTCAAGGCTCTTTCTCTCATGGCAATTGAGAGCGAACTGACCAAATCACTGGACTTTGATGATATCGTGGATGATTTTGCACGAAGCAGAGCCAGGAAAAAATGCATTGCATAAGGTAAGACTATTTTATGATTAATTTAGTCTTATAAAGCCATCCTGTGGTTGCTATATATGACACCATAGTGTTGCCAATTGTTTTTGTTTGAAAGCGGTGTATTTTGTTACTGTACATGTACTGTTGTTGGCTTCAATTGAGTGTGGCATGCCTGTGTTGTAAATCCTGTGTCGTTGAAATACAGGTGAATTTCTAGTTATTGTGCTGTTGTTGGCTTTGAGTGTTCCTCCGCTGTAAAACCTGTTGAGATGCAGGTGAACGTAGGCTGTCTTATATGCTGTTGGCATTGTGTTTACTTGCGCTCTAAAAAAAAAACATGTGTTTGCGCTGGGGAGGGGGGGGGGGGGCTTTCTACACGTCCAGGCCCAGGGGCCCATTTTTTCATGATCCGTCTATGATCCTAGGAACCCATGAGATGAACACTTATCCTAGGAACCCATGAGATGAACACTTATCCTAGGTCCTCATTTCCACCGTGCAGGTTGTCATTGAAGTGTTCAGTGGCAGCGACACGACAGCTCCCTGTGATCTTCAAAAACTGGACAGATTTCGACCCAACTTTTGCAGCATTGTTGTTATTGCGATGTCAATCCGTATCTGTGCATGTGAGACAGGCCTCCCTAGTTTGGGCAATGAAAACATCAATAATAAAAACAGGATGCAAGAACTACCACAAACCACATCTGAATAATGTCAAAGTTTAATCATAGCTTAAACATTGTTTCAAATGACAAAAGTTGTTAAAATTATTGAAAATTGACTGAGGTTAAAACAGAGATTTTAAAAAGGTCGGTTTTGGTATCACATTAAAACAAGTGAGTGATAAAAATGAGATAAAAAGTAGCTGCCAGTCCAGTTAAAAAGACAAATTATGTCCTGGTACTCTTTTTTTTTTTTTGTGCTGTTGTAATTTATGTGTTTTTTAAAACTGAAATAGTTGTTTTTAAATGTTGTTTAAAATGTTTGCTTTTACCTATTATATTTGTGGTGCGATTTTTTTTTATTTTTTTTATTGAAATAGCTGTTTTTATATTGTTTAAAATGTGTTGTTTTTTACCTATTGTACTTGTAAAGCACTTTGACGTAAAGTGCTATATAAATAAAGTTATTATTATTATTAATTACAAGATGAATAATTCATAACAAAAAGGATCTGATGTAAAAGTGATCAAATAAATAGAATAATTGGATACAGTATCTAAGATATTATTTAAATGACATACAATTGGCATTGTAAACATGTCTTTAAAAAGTAGCAACAGCAAACTGGCTTATTCAGAGAATCTCTTGAGTCTGAGAAGCAAAACGGAGAACTTTAGCCATCCTGTTTAATTATGGTCAAGATTCTTGCTTACATGCCGCTTCGACCAACCAAGTTCAGATCTAAAAGATAAAATGACAGGATTAGGATTTCAGAATTTTTGCCATATCTTTAATCAAATGTTATAGGTTGGCTTAATTCACAATGTATTGTGGATGGATTGTCTTACCTGGAGATTTAGGTTGCTGTCTGCTGCTTTTGGTCTCCTGGGACAAACTGACGTCAGGGCATTGTTGACCTCTACATCCACGGCCTCTGCGTCCTTCACCTTGGTGCTGCTGAATTTATGAAAAAATTACATAATCCAATCTTGTTAATTTCAACCACAGAGTTCATGAAGACAACTGGTAATCATACTGTACATGACAAGTATATAGATGATATTTGCTTTCTTTGTGAACTGTAGCTGAATTCTTTTTAACTTGACCATTCCCATTAAGAACTACAGTGTATTCTTTGCTAACTAGACATGACAGGTTTCACAGCACTAACCTTCTGAGAGGCATTGATAGGGTTAGTCTCAACATCTAGAGAGCCAGGTTCCTGCTCCTCCATTTTCACTGGCTCACCCGCAGGACCACCGATTGTGATGGCTATTCCCTGAGGAACTTTCCCTGGGACTGCAATAATAATGGGCCCGCAAGGAGTCACTGGGTTGGCATCCATGAAAACAGGCACGGAGCTGGAGTTGGCAGAAGAGTCTGGCTGTGAAGAGACTGGGTGAGAGGAGCTGTGGATGGTGGTGGTGGGCTGAGGACCAGATTTAGGGGTGGCCAGGAAATGCTTATCTGGGGTCCCCACTTTTACCATGCGTATCTTGGGGGAAGCTTGCAGTTCACCAACTAACTGGAAGACTGTGTCTAGGTTGACAATGACATCACTTTTCTTGCTTTCCTGATTTTCACTGCTCTGCCAGTCCTGGTTTTGGTTTCCAGGAGACAGAAAGCCCACAGGACAGTTTGGCTAAAATATGGGATTGAAATAAATCTTATAGCTTTGCATGAAAGGCCTGCAATTTCATCTTTGAACAACTTTCTACCCATGTACTTATGAATTCCACATCACTGGAGATAGATTCGCAGAAATGGGCTGTTCACCTACCTGGTAATCGCTATAATGGGAGAATGAGGGAGATGTCTGTTGCGCACTCCCTGTCATGTCTGTGTCCACTGCTACTGGGGGGCAGCACTGGCGCTGGAAAACACTGGAAAACACTGGCACTGGAAAACAAACACATTTTTAACTTATATGAATGTTTATAAATCACAAATGCAGAGTCTTTCTGTACATAATAACTGATGAGTGTTCACATAATTGCCTGGGGAATAGAATCCAGGTCGGTATTGTGCATGCTGGGGGATAAAACCATTGAACTTCGGCCCAGGGATTGCAAGGCCTTGTGAACCCTGCTGAATATTCACAGTGGTTGGGCCTGACTGCGGAGTGCAGGAAGCGTCTGCAGGAAGCCCGTGGATGACCGATATTGGGATTCCCTTGTCTGTGTAGAATATTGTAGGTGTGGGGGCATCACCATGACCCAAGACCCAGCCATGAGGTGGGATTGGGGTCCGAACATACTCCTTCACAGACTGTGATCCGTTCTGGTGATATCGGTAAGGAGATGCTCGATGTCCTTCTCCAATATACACAGAACCTGTAGAAACATTGAGAGATCAACAGTATTTATTTATGTTTGCATTAAACATACAAACTGGGTGGTTCTGGTTCACACTAAGAATGTTCTTTGTAGTGTAAGACAGCTATTGATTTACTTGAATAATTGTTTATTACATACTTGGGAACTGGTATGATTAACAATGTACCTCTTCTGTTATTGTTTAGTTTTCTACTATTACATGGGACAATAACCTCCCCCACGGATACTAGTTGTGGTTGTTATGCCCTGTTGTGTACATGTCTCTGTGAAATTCAATAAAAAAATATTAACCACAAAAAAAAAACAATGTACCTCTTTTCTCTACTTTAGGCCTACCACCATTTGCGGTCGGCAGTCGGGGAAAGTGATTAGGTGGCCGACAGTTCACCTCTAACCCAGCTTTCATCTTGGCCTTGTTACTGCTGGTCAGCCTCTTCAGATTGACCAGGAGTTCAGGACGGTCCAGTCTGAAGTGTGTGTTGAAGTAGTAATGGAGGATCCCGCCGGTGGGAGACCTGCCAGTGGCACCCTCCTCCTGTTTGTCTGGGTCCACCACTACCTTCTTGAACCCGTACAGGTTCAGCTGGCGGATGAAGCTGGTGAAGTTAAAGGTTTTGAACACGTCCACGTGTTGCAGACGTCCGTCAAACGGCTGCGTCTGGGGGGACAGCAGCTCAGCCTCAAACAGCTGCTGGTCTATGATCACACCTTCCCCAGCGGCGTCCCAGCGGATAGAGAGGTTCTTGGGGTTGTTGACCAGACTCCACATCTTTGCGGGGAAGTTGGTGGGGTTTATGGGGATGGTCCCCATAAAATAGTGTTGGTTCATATTTTATATATTCTCATATAATCTGTTGAGAAACACAAAAATAGTGGACAGAAGTTCACTATAAGACATGAAATCAGAATGCCTAATGTAATGACGTGTATTCTGGAAATGTTGGACATTAACCAATGTTAACCTTATGTAGTTTCATTTGAAAGTATTTCACTCCGGCCGGGGAGAGAACGGACTATTTGGACCAGCACAACAAGTCCGCTAGCGACTAGCTAACGGCAGCTAACAGTTTATCACTCGAGTGGTCAAGATGTTCTGGCGAACTTCTCGTTAGGAAACAAGTTAACTAACTCTAACCAGCCGATTTATACGTATCTATATAACATCTGTATTGTATTGCCGTGTTTGTATTCATTTAATTACAATTAACAATTTCGATACACCATACCGTTATTCTCTGACCGGGGCTCCGTGTCGTGTTCTCTCAGAGTCAGAACCGTTGACAGAGTTCTACCGTTGGAGTTTGAATTCCAGAGTTCTGAGCTCGAGACCATCACCGTGACCACCACCTTGACCAATAATAATAATTAATAATAATAATAATAATTTAATTTTAATAATAATAATAATTTTGCCATTTAGCAGACGCTTTTTAATCCAAAGCGATGTACAATTACAAATTAAAGGGACATTCCCCCTGGAGTAACTGAGGGCAAAGTGCCTTACTCAAGGGCACACTAGTAGTGGTGTGGTTTCAGGCGGGATTTGAACTCACAACCTTCCGATCACAAGTCTAACTCACTATCCACTGCGCCAGGCGAGGGGAACGATAGTCTGTTAAGGGTGGGGAAGAAAGTGCAAGAGGGGGAAGAAGGGGGAAGAAGAAAAGGGAGGAAAAAGAGAGGAAAAGGGGAGAAAAAGAGGGAAAAGAAAAGGAAGAGAGAGAAATTGAGGCTTCTTTTCCATTATCTACATGTTTAATAGTCTCAATGTATTCTAAACAATTAATGCACAATAAAAAATGTCGCCATTGCCATTTTTGTATGGGGGGGAAGAATGGATCAGAAGGTCACCGGTTCAAATCCCACCAGAAACAAGAAAAATTAAAAATGTCTCCAAAAGTGTTGTTTTGCGTAAATTCTAAATCACTTGAGCCAAAAGTTGCTTTTTGTGACATAACAGAAGTTTATAGACACTAGCTGTTGTTTTATTGATGTTTAAACATCAATAAAAAGAATAATAGTATAATATTATATATTATAATAATAGTACAAATAAACAAGTTAGCCTCTTAAAAGCCCTGAGGTTGAATGAATAACTTTTTATAAAGAGAAGAAGAGAGAGCTACTCAGAATCAGAATCAGAATCAGAATTGCTTTTATTGCACCAATGTACAGGTACACAGAGTAAAATTATTGGGTTCAGGTTCATTCAACATTGGCATTGCAGCAGAATACAAGATCAGTAATAAAATAAAGTATGATATAAAAACAACAAAATCAACAATCAATAAGCAGGATATGAGAACAACAAAATCAACAATCAATAATAGCAGCAATAGTATCAGTAGCATCAATAGCAGCAGAATGCAAATCAACAATAAAAGTAAATGAGTAGGGTGATAAGAGACTACAGCAGTACTACAGCTGCACCAGTCATGCTGCTGTAGAACAGTGGTGTAAAAAGCTGTGCAGATTCCAATGACATGGGATGTAATATCATACAGTATGCAATAATATAGTTCAGATATGATACAGTACAAGTTCAAGTAGTAGTCAGGTGGTGCATAAAATGCTGTGCAGGTAACAGTGAGATGTAATACACTGTCATACACACCGTCTATGTCTCACTGCTACCTGATGTAATACACTGTCATACACACCGTCTATGTCTCACTGCTACCTGCACAGCATGTTATGCACCACCTGACTACTACTTGAACTTGTGCAATATGGTACAGATAAGGAGCAGTACATATGTTTCAGTAGAAGTAGTGTTCAAGTAATCAGGCAGTATGTAGTTAGTTATAATATATATTATTAATGCAGTGGGGTTGGTTTGGGGGAGACAGACGTTTGCCTTCCTACTTCCTCATCTTATCCAACTAGTGCTCCTTAGTCAGAGACTAAACGAGGGACAATGCCAGATGAGGGGCAGGTGGACCTTTGGGACAGCCAGATGAGGGGCAGGTGGAGCAAACAGGGTTGAGAAAACGCCAGGAGGGACAGCAAAGACAAGGGCGGTAGGGGGGGGGGGTAAAAAATGAAAGTGGGGTCAATGGTGTCGTCTTGGAAGTCCTCATCCTCTAGTTCCTCCTTCGTGGCCAGGTCCTCCAGCAGCTGGTCAATATCCTCTGCCTCAGGGTCCATGTCCTGCAGGGTTCTCCCTGTCTGCCTGTACAGGTAGTCCACACCAATCATCTCTCCTGTTGACGAAAGCAATAATCTTGTTAGTATAAACATACACACAAGCACAGATATGTACAGTCAAAATACAATACTCCAGAATTGTTACAGCACTACTGGTTAGATGCTGAACTGCATTTCATTGTCTGGTACTTGTACTCTGCAATGACAATAATGTTGAATCTAATCTAATCTAATCTAATATCTATCCCTTCCCGTCCCCTGACTATAACCATATACAATACACAGTACCGTGAAGGCTATACACTGGGACTGATCTATACCTATGCCTCTATGCCTGAGCTTTAAAGAGCAAATAATTAAGTTTGGATGAGTAGGAAAATATTAATAATAATAATATAATAATAATAGTTAATAATAAGTCATCAATCAAATACCAAAACGACTCAAAGTTAGAGGCTCTACACACAACATACAGTATGACATAGTACAGTATGCGTAATGTAACACTTACAGACTATTTATAGACAATAACCCACTACACATCAGGCACACACAACAAATGTGCCAGTTCAAAATCTTTCCACATTAATATGCACTGTTAATACAATCACATCTCTAATATCCGATCTCGTCAGCACATAAATACATGAAGGCTCGCGCAGCTGAGCTCAATGACAGCCAAGTTATGAATATTTCGCCAGCAAACCAGTGACAACCACATATTTCATCATGAGATATTAGTCATTCAACTAATACAAGATAGCTCTGATTTAATAATTCATTATCGTTGTCTTTATGCCCTGTTGCGTTTTCAACAAACGTAGAACTAGCTATCTATCGGCGGGCATCACCGCGTCTGTCTCTCGTCAAAAACGAGAGGTGCAAAGTGTTGCTATGAACTGACAACACCGTATTAATTTATATTAACAATTCCGTTGATGAAAACAATTTATAAAGCCAAGCTCAGTATCTGGACTTACCATAAACGGATGCAGTGAAGCTGAAGGTGACAAAACCGATGGACTGACAGTTCGAAATGTCATGAGTTGTTTGCATATGATGACGTGCACCACCACCAAAGCATTTGGGCAACATGATTGGCCACCACCACTAAAGCATTCTAAAGACATGATTGGCCACCACCACTAAATCATTCTAAAGCATTGATTGGCTGCACTAAAGCAACCGCGCCACCACTCATTTTCGCGGCTCGAGCGAAGAAATTGGTTAATCCAAACCATCTAACATCCAATCTAATCCAATTGGCTAATCCAATTTAGGCAGTTAGCGAATTTTTTTTTTTTTTTAGAAATGCTTATGCAGAAATTCACATATGCTATGATTATTCATTATTGCTTTTTGATTGATATCTCCTATAAATAACTACCTCTTGGGTAACAGGCTACCTGTGTAGGCCTACTGTATCTACAAGTCTATACATATTATTTAATGTATATCTGACATTGTGTGCATGGGAAAATCTAAGCAGTCATTATCATTTGACTGATCTTAATCATCATGTATTGATTGTCATCTGTGTCTGGCACAAATTATATATACACACACACACACACACACACACACACACACACACACACACACACACACACAGCACTTTCCATGCACTGTCTGTCCTGTGTTGTCCTGTTTTTGCCTGTTTTTGCATTTGTATTTGTTTTTGTCCATGTATATGTGAAAAAAGCATAAATGCACCTTCTGTAATGCCAAAACAAATTCCTATATGTGTCAAGCATAATGGCAATAAACGTTATCTGAATCTGAATCTGAATTAAACCTAACCCTAACCCTAAATCTCTCCATTCTATTTATGTGACCAAGCATTGATTCATGAAATAAGTCTGACAAATGAAAGAAGGGATAGCCTACACATGTTTGCACACGTTTTGGTAAAATTACCCCACACATCAATAGACAAAACAATGTTATGAGGGATTCTCAGGGTTGGGTGTGTAATGGCGACCCCGTGTGGCCAACGATAGTATCGCTCTGGCACTGTCAAATACTGTCCACAGCCTGATGTAATCAATGTCTTTCCAACGCCGTTTCTATGCCGACGCTTGCATCTTCTTGGACTTGAATAGCATTCATCTCGATGCAGCCTCACTAGTGAGCTATAGCTTTTATGTTGGCATGACCATTTTAAATTAAAACACCTGCTTAGCATGCTCATTTCACACCAACCACTCGTCGCATAAATGATGACGCGTTATTCTGTCACCGGAAGGAGACACAGCCAGGCCATACTTGCGTTTCAAAACAACGTTCATAGAGCTCAGCACTCATAGATTCTCTTTATACTAGTTTATCTTGATAGAAGATTAGCTTAGTCTGTTTGCCTTAGTCTCATGACATGGCGTTGGAGACTGTTCCCAAGGACCTGCGACACTTGCGTTCGTGTCTCCTGTGCTCTCTGGTGAAGGTAAGGTTACTGAAATAGCCTGAATGTGAGTAGCCAGGCGCTAGCTTTCCTCATCATGCAGAGACGTTCACAGTCAAAGTAGCCTAAGAGCTCCACAAGGAGACAGAAACATTTTAAACCAGTTCATTTAGTTTCATTTAGTTCCATTCAGGCCCTGAACACAGCAAAGACCTAGGTTCTAGGCCCTGGACAATCTAACTTGATGGCAGCTACTAGATTGTAATCAAGTGCAATACTGAAACACAACTGTGAACATTTCAAACCTGCAAACTGCGACACTTTAAATGAATGTGCAATAACACTATGTGCAATATGACAACCCTCGGGTACATAAGGTTCAGAGAATAGGAAATGTTAGGATATTTATAGCATAGCATAGAGTACAGCACAGTGTTTTAATTTGTATAGTATAGTATAGTGGATAGTGTATATAGCCTTTATTTATGTAAACCAGCTCCTTTCCCTTCTTGTTTTTAGTTGTTTTTCCTACACCAGGGGAGCCCCCCCTCCCAAATTTCGTTGTATGGTACCTGTACTATATTAATGACAATAAAGACCATTCATTCATTAGTTTCGTGTTATTCCCTTGATGAGACACAACACCAGCTTGCTCTGTTAGTTCCCATTGAATTGTCCTATGAAGCAAAGGAGCTAGTTCTATATGTGAAACTAGTTCTATATGTGAAACTAGTTCTATATGTGAAACTAGTTCTATATGTGAAACTAGTTCTATATGTGACACTAGTTCTATATGTGAAACTAGTTCTATATGTGAGACTAGTTCTATATGTGAAACTAGTTCTATATGTGACACTAGTTCTATATGTGAGACTAGTTCTATATGTGACACTAGTTCTATATGTGAAACTAGTTGTATATGTGTGAAACTAGTTCTATATGTGAAACTAGTTGGAGCAAATACTGGGTGACCCTGACCAACATCCCATCTTGTCTTGTCCATACAGACTATTGACCAGTTTGAATATGACGGCTGTGACAACTGCGAGTCATTCCTTCAGATGAAGGGGAATCGTGAGATGGTCTATGAGTGTACAAGTTCCTCGTTTGATGGGTAAGTTCTCTGGCCACATGTAGATACTTTGTTAACATGAGATTAGAATAAGTGTAAGCAATGACAGTTTCATGTTTTAGTTGTGCAAAGTGCAAACACGGCCCAGATTTTGCACTGAAGTATTCTGTCTGTTCACAGAGTCGTATCCATGATGAGTCCTGAGGACAGCTGGGTTGCTAAATGGCAAAGAATAAGTACGTTTGTCCTTATCCTTATGGTCTCTTATACACATTGTTTATTGTATCACAGTGCATAGCCATTTGCATTCAACGTATCCCTGACAGACCTAGTCGTCTTCATGTTGTGGATTCACTGGAAGTGCATGCAGGCTAGGCCCTGGGCTATATCTATGACAGACTTACATAGGCAACACAGCTTATGTCATTTTACTTTTGCTCTCAGTATAATGGTTGGAATGGTTGAATTTAGTATTCAGTCAGTCGTATCACTTTCCCTAATAGGTAACTTCAAGCCAGGTGTATACGCTGTGACAGTGACAGGACGACTACCCCCAGGTATGTCCATTAAATTCTCCACATTCAAGACTTGCAGAGGAGGCCTGGAAGTTCTGGTCATTGTTAAACCTGCTTTCATATGGAAAACAAGCTGTGGAGCCCTGGAACAGTGTGGCCCTCTCATGGTGATGTCATTGAGTCACAGTGTATGAACTGCTTTCAACATTGTTCTTCCCCCTTCTCTTCCTGCAGGGGTGGTGAGAGAGCTGAAAAGCAGAGGAGTGATTTACAAATCCAGAGACACGGCGGTGAAGACATGAGCCCGATCTGGTATTCTAAACGGGTGATGATCATCAACACCACCATGTCCAGGAACACACAGCTGGATGTCTGGACTGAGCTGTGGATGTGGAATGTTGCACTTGCACTAATGTTTGAGTGCAGGTCTATCATTTTCATTGTGTGTATTGTGTAATATCTCAGAGCTGTGTTTTTATGTTGGGTAGATGGGCTTTACCCAATGTTTTTTTTTAATTGTTAGATGTGCAACCACATCTAAAACCATAATAAAACCTCTTGACAGGGATGTTTTTTTTTTTACGTGTCTTTGTGTCTTGGGTAACATCAAGTCCTCCAGACCTGAGCTGCTGTGTCAGTTAATACATATATTATATATATATATGTATATGTATATGTATATGTATATAGACCACAAGGTGGTACTGTGTCACTGCAGTTCTGAATATAATTTTTACACGGGCCTATCAGACATATTTATTGATAACTAAGGTATCTGGCTGGCCATTAGGTGGCAGCAACCACAAGCTACTAGAGTGACTTTACCACTGATACACACAGACAAACACTTTATTAGGTACACCTGTCAACAGTCTGAGGTGGTGTAATGGTGTGGGGAATGTTTTCTTGGTACACTTTGGGCCTACGGTTTGGGCTAATACCAATCAATCATTGTTTGAATGCCACAGCCTATTTGAGTATTGTTGCTGACCATGTGCATGCCTTCATGGCCACAATGTACCCATGTTCTAATGGCTGCTCCCAGCATGATAACGCACCATGTCACAAAGCAAAAGTCGTCTCAAACTGGTTTCATGAACATGACAATGAGTTCAGTGTTCTTCAGTGACCTGCCCAGTCACTGGATCTGAATCCAATAGAACACCTTTGGGATGTGGTAGAACGGGAGATTCACAGCTTGAAAGTGTGTCTGAAAAATCTGCAGGAATTGCTTGATGCAATCATGTCATCAAGGATCAGAATGTTCCAGAAAAGGAATATTTCCAGGCCCGACCCAGTATTAGTATAGTGTTCCTAATAAACATCTTCAGTGAGTAGATACAGGTGCAACTCAAAAAATTAGAATATCGTGCAAAAGTTCATTTATTTCAGTAATTCAACTTAAAGGGTTAAACTTAGATATTATATAGACTCATTACATGCAAAGCGAGATATTTAAAGCCTTTATGTGTTATACATTTTATGATTATGGCTTACAGCTTATGAAAACCCCAAATTCAATATCTCAGAAAATTAGAATATTGTGAAAAGGTTCAATATTGTAGGCTCAAGTGTTACACTCTAGTCAGCCAATTAATCCAAAACACCTGCAAAGGGTTCCTGAGCCTTTAAATGGTCTCTCAGTCTGGTTCAGTAGAATTCACAATCATGGGGAAGGCTGCTGACCTGACAGTTGTGCAGAAAACCCTCATCGACACCCTCCACAAGGAGGAAAAGCCTCATTGTCTAATTTTTTGAGTTGCACCTGTATATACGGTTCAACACATGGCTTCTACAATGTTCAACTTTCTCTCCATTGAAAGTTGTTACATTTAGGTTGTTATCAGAATGTAATATTATGGTGGCAGGCTATTCTATTCTTCTGCTAATGTAAGGACGACAACCACCCTGCTCTCAAATAGGCGTACTCAGCTGCTATTTCATTGTTTAAAGAACACTTTAGACGTTTACAGGATATTATCTCTTGGAGGTCGCTGCTTTGTATGTCAGGTAACGTTGGTACTTCAGGTACCTCAAAAGGCTTGTTCAGGAAGTCGCATCATTCAATAGTTTTGTCATTGAGGAGGGGGTCAGGTGCTCAGCGGTACACTTTGTACTATCCAATTACATCCTCATGAAGTCAAACCTCATGAATAGGTCACTTGCATTTAAAATGAAAAGTGTAATATGCTGTATATATATGATCCTTTTCTTTGGAGGTTATCTGCATGGGGAAAGAAATAGTACTGCAGAAGGGCGAGGAGGCAATTTCATGTAGTGTGAAAAACTGGAGGTGTGGCGTAGCACACTAAGGTCGCTGCACGGTCGCTGGTTCGATTCCGGCCATCGACATATCCTGCATGTCATCCCTCCTCTCTCTCTCTCTCACCCATCCTTCCTTCTACTGGCTCTACACCAATAAAACAGAAATGCACAAACAATTCTTAAAAAAAACAAAAACAGGAGTTTTAAGCCTATACCCTATACCATCACAATACAAGCACACCCCCCACACACGACACTATGATGAGCATGCATGAATACCACTCCTTCCTAACATGTACATGACATCTCTACATATATATGGGGAGGGTCAGGAGTGCCTCTAAACTGTCAATTGCTTTGGGGATGGTATGGAAGCTGGAATCACTAGAATGACAAATACCAACAGCATTCAGCATGAAAGATACTAAGCGCTCATAAAATATATTGAGTGTGTCTACCAGCATAATTAATCTCCACACATCTTTATATTTTGCCGCGCTCAGCAGTGTCAAACCACAGGTGTGATAGTAGAGCCTCTCTGTCCCCGTTAGTGCAGAGCGTCGTGCACATCAGAGTGCAGTCTACATGCACAGACCACAGATCACACCTACTCTCTGCTAGCTGAGTCTATCAACACTGTTTCAAATGCATGGCCACGCCAAAGGCTGTGCAGTCAGTATAGGAAGGATATGAATGAACTGAATATACTACATATTCTAGATATCATTATGTAGCAGAACTAAGAAAGGGTCATGCAGATTTGGTTTTTGATTTGGGTTGGGCAGACAAATTACAAAGCGTGTCCTGAGTAGGTCTATAATGCAAACATCGATCGAAACTATGCATTTTAAAAATGATAGGCTAGATACTATACTGTTATGGGATATATTCTATGGCTAACAGCTTGACTGTTCACCTCTTTTCTTCTTGTGTGTGCCTCTTAAATATAACTCTATGTGGATATGATACACAATATCCTTCACATCTCATTGTCTGCCTAAACAATGGTGATTTTCTCTGGGTTTCGTTGCTTTCTTCAGCGGGTGTCATGTGTTGGTGTGATATGGCTTTATATGTGGTAACATCCCATTCAGGTACAACCAGGTGACCACCAGTAGCGGTTTACATGCTGTATCCCAGCAAACAGAGAGTCCAAAAGACGTCCTCAGGGAAGCCGGAATGTGGGTTCAGATGACGTTCTAGGACGTTCAGATGACGTCTTTAGGACGTCTTATGGACTACAGAATTGTCTAAGACGTCCTAAAGACGTCATCTGGACGTCCTAGAAAGACGTCATCTGAACCCACATTCCGGCTTCCCTGAGGACGTCTTTTGGACTCTGTTTACTGGGATGGCTTGACATACATGGCAAACTATTCTTCTGTTTAGTGGCCTTGGGTGGTCCAGTGGTCCAGTGGTCTAGGACTAATGAAATTAACTCCTCTTCATGCTACTGTTTATTACATTCATACCCAATACCATCTTAACTCATTACTGGAGGTATGACTGGCACCATAACATGCAGGAAACCATGCATTTGCTCTAAGGTTAATGAGAACTCATTCATATTTTCAAGGACGTTTGTGAAACACATTGTTATGAGTTATGAAACACACTGTTATGAAACACATTGTTACAATACTCTTTGAAAAACATTCACAAATGGTCAGGGACGGTTGCTAATCAAATGAGCGAGGTAGGTCTGATCACCCGTGAAAATGAGTCAACCCTCCCTGTGGTGAGGGCTTTCAGCCTCTGCTGTGGTGAGGGGAGCAGACGAGGCCTCTGAAAGCCTAGACACCAGTCATCCCCTCAGCCTTCTGACACAACATGTGCATGAAATAATTATATTTATCTTCGATATGTTTTCTCAATTAAAAAAAACAAACTTTTACTGAACTTTTACTGAACTGCACATTTATGAAGTCATTTCATGAAAATGGTGGATTCTCAATAAAAAACGTCAAACTAAAAAAACGAAACTAGCGAACTAGCTATCTGCACCTTTTCTACAGCAAACCCTCTCAACCACAGCGCTGTTAGGAAAGCTAGTGTTGTCAGCTCCCCGCATGTGGTCATGCCAGAACCCCTGCATGCAAAACCATTTGACTCCGCCTATGCAAAGGAGAGCCTTCTCTTACGTCTGCCTTTCACACACGAGACACACAGGCCTGTAAGGCCAGGTTTCATTGGTGGCTGCAATGATTGGGTTTCTCCTTATTTGGACATGTCTGTTTTTCTACCAGTATTGGAATATATCAATTCAATAAGTGGATGGTGAGAAAGTGTAGGCCTCACTGGTTGATTTAGCTGAGGTTGAGACTTCTGGGTGACCTATGAAGCTTATCTTACAGCAATAGACATTACAACAGCACACACGCACACACACGCACGCACACGCACACGCACACACACACACACACACACACACACACACACACACACACACACACACACACACACACACACACACAGTTGCTCGTGACTCTGTTTCATAAGGGCTGATGAAACTTCCTCTCTAGCAGTCCTGAGAGCCGCTACAGAAGTGAGAGCAGCAGAGTCCTGCAGCAGGAGGTTGTTCTGGTGAACTCCTCCAGAAATAGAGGATGGAGGAAACATTTAAACTTTTAAACCCCATAAACGGCTTCACCGTGTTGTCTTGACCTATGTTCAATTTACAGTTCAAAGGGGTCATTTCAAAAGCATAAAACACTACTTCTCTTGAATTCACTTGTAAAGGTGAACAGAGCTCATGGTTGTGGCGCCCCCCCCGCACTGCTGGAGAAGGTTGGAGATGAAGTCCCCAACCTGGGTGTCATTCTGGATTCCACTCTCTCTTTCCAGTCACATATCAAATCTGTCACTAAATCCGCCTTCTTCCACCTCAAGAACATCTCCAGATTCCCGGACCTTTGGGTACAGAGCCTTCAGTGTGGCAGCCGCCCGCCACCCTCTGGAACTCTCTACCCAAGGACATCCGCGACTCTCCAACCCTGGACATATTCAAAGCTGCCCTTAAAACCCACCTGTTCACCAACGCATTCAACCTTTAGTAGCTGTTTCACTGTTTCTTGTTGTGTGTGTTTGTCTCTCTGGCTCTGTTCTGTTTGTCCCATTCCCTTGTAAAGCGACCTTGGGTCTGTGAAAGGAGCTATTATAAGTTATTATTGTTATTATTATTATTATTCTTATTATTATTATTAGCATAGGGTGTAATGCAATGTCATGTTGAATGTTAAATGTTTCTGTAGTAAAATGTGATTGCTTATACTACTGTGTCCGTTAGGACTGGGTTCTACCCTAAGGTGAGCCCTGACTGGGGGGTGGAGGTGGAGGTTCTGGGGGCCACAGAGTGACCTAGGGGCCACAGAGTGACCTAGTGGCAGTAAGGGGGTTACAACACAGGGTTTGATGTCAACACAGGGCTGCGTAAGAAGCCCAGACAGAGCAGAGGCAGGGAGGGGAAATGGCTGCCGAGCCAGATAAGGTCTATCTCCAGGGCCAGGGTGGGCTCTGCAAGGCCCCTGCTTTGTTCATCACACAGGCACTGATCACTTCCTCTTTGGCACTCACACCGATGCCTCAGCACTGGCCCTCATTCTACTGCAACACTCCCTGACGCAACTGACCTCTATTTCACTATTATCTCACATATCAACAGCTTGCCATTGTCCACAAGTTTGATTGATCCAAGTTGTATCTGACATGTGCTGTCATTTAGTCAATACAAGACATTGATAACAGAAATCATCAGGCCATAGCGTTTACAATTTATTGGACACTACTTAACACTCTAAACGCTCATGCCGGTGTCATGCTTTCTCATGAAGGTTAAAACATCTCTAATGGCAAGTCTCCATGGCAATAGCTGAGGTGGGACTACCTTTTCTCATGTGTTCTGTGTTCTTGTGTGCTGGAGTGGATCTCTGACTTGTGTGCAGGAGAACAATGTCTCCACCTGACACCACCACCCATCTTTGTCTTTTCAAGATAACCTTTTTATCCTTTTGGTACATGTGTACACCAGAGTATACATTTCCTAGGCTCACAGCCATGATAGGTATGAATGTCAGGGTCATTTCCACACATTTCTCACACACAATGACTTACATGTTAGAGAATAGATTATAGTATATTATAGTTTTTCAATGTTTATGGAGCACTGCGCTGCACTCTCATATCATTGTGCATTAAAGGAGTCAAACAAAAATAGAATCAATTTAATGTGTAACAAAAAAACAAACAGTAGATTGTTGGTGTTCTGATGCCTAGAAGTGAAACTAAAATGCCAAAAAATTATCAACTGATAAAGCTCCTCACCTTTTCTAATGTTATAATTTCATATGTAATATATTTATATATATATAATTACAGCCAAGTTTCAAAACCCACAATCATATGAATTCAACCCACATTTCGCCCACCCACTAGCCTTCCATCTACTAGGTTGTCATGGTTACAAACTGCCCTGTCAAGGCAGTGCTGTAGAGTGTTTTTACATGTGGGGGGAATTGAAACCTCGTTGGCCTTTCAGCTGTGACAGCCGGCGGTGGAGCCCCTCATGTAGAGAGGAAAATAAAACTGTCACCACCAAACCTTGAACATTCAGCAAGACAACTAATAATTTAATAATAAAGTGGGACCCTACAATACATTTTCCTTGCAATAACGTAGTGGTCTATACCAATACCTGTGTAGTAACTCTGTAATTACTAGTAATAACAGTGTATTGACATGCTGTTCCAGAGTGCTACACATGAGTCATTGCTTTGTAATTAAAATGGAGTTGAGTGGTTGAGTGGAATAAGAAGTGTTCCAAATTCCACTTATGTAATAACCCAAAAGTCTCAAATACATATAACATAACAATACCAACATACTATGACAGTTTCCTAATACATTAGCTTTACTACACAGCTATAGGGATGACTCCATGTAGTGTTACCAGTGATTTGACATTTTTAAAACCGATTATGCTTTTTAACGTCTCTTAGGGGAGACATTGAATGTACTTCCAATAGTTTCACTTTTTAAAAAACCTTTCAAGGTTTCACTTTTCAAAACATGCCGGTCGAGAGAGGACGCTGGCTATCCAGGTATACTTGCAGTATACAGAGTAGATTGTCCTACAAATACACTTAGATTTAGATTTAGAATTGAGAATCAAGGACCCCAATTGAAATAAGCCAGTGGCTTTCTTGGGTTTTTATCCTGTTAGTTGACCTTGTATGTAATATGTACTTTCATGTACCTACTTCTGCAAATCTTCTAATAAAGTTTTCAATCAATCAATCAATCAATAGTCATCTAAAAATGAATTAGACCCCTATACTTTCTTTTATCTATTTTTTTAGTTTCTTTTTATATTACTACTTGATCTTTTCAGTTTGTAAAGCGTCTTTGAGTGTTAGAAAAGTGCTCTATAAGTCTAATGTATTATTATTATTATTATTACTTTGTACAAACATGGAGAAGAAGTCAAGTGTATTTTATCATGTGCACATTTCTGCTGCTGCTGCTGCGGTGAAGCCCTCCCTCACTTCCTCCATCTCTCTGAGCTGTGGGTTGCTTAGAGTCGACACCGGATGAAAATATCATGCTATGAAGCCAGCAAGAGCACTTTGCTGTGGGTTACAGGCAGTTTAAAAAAATATGTTTGTGCTGTCTCTAGATACAGTGAGCCTTGTTACAAAGGAGGTCATGGTAAAGGGGAGGAGTTATTCTATGCTACTTTATACCGTACCAGTTTATTGTAATCCTTACTACTTTATTCTTACCTATGAGAGAATGTGTGCCGTTTCACTAAACATAGCTATACTGATGATATATGATATTCTCCAATTCAAAGATGATAAGATTCTCAGTAATAAAAGGGAATTGCAAACTAACTATAAGACTTCAGGGCTTACGAAGGCCTCCCACAGGAAATAACATCAGTTTTTTTTTTTTCAACAGGTACTTCCTGAACAAGTGTTCTACTACCGTATCTCTACCATCTCACCTCTTTAACCTTCTGTCTACTGTTAACTGTTTAAGTTCAACTCGGTGTAATGTCATTGAACAAATTATTTAAAAAACACTAGTAAACTCAGAGGCTCAGCTGTCCTCACCTAACGTGTAGAAGTGACACAATGACACGGTGACAGGATGTCACCACCTCTGCCACCTCCTCATGTTGCAACTGTGTTCTTGACAATTAGGCAATGCTAAGTGTGATAAGAACAATTTCCAAAACCCAGGGAAGGGAGATAAGAAAGATGCAAGTATATAACTAGGAGGTTTTGAGACACATGGTTAGTGAGGATCTAGGCCTCTAGCAAGGTCCAGTAGTTCTCAGGACTCAAACAAGACCTTTACAGACAAGGGTGCCAAATAGATTGATTTCAAAATGTACTTTGAAATTCTGATTTCATTGCTTTTCTTCTTATGAAAGACATGTCAGTAATCTGCCTCTCCGTAGGCGTGGCGAACTGCATCTGCAAGAGCAAAAGAGTGAGACGGAAGTAGAGAAAGAGAGAGCGGCTGTGACTGTTAGACCTCTTCCTGTGGTTTGGACCACGTGGTCACGGAGGGTTAAAAGGAGACAACTTCTTCTTCTTCATCCACTTCTTGGACAGAGAGGAGAAGACCCTAGTCAGACCGCTGGACAAGCACCTCACTCTTAAGAGGAAAAAAAGGACTTCGTTGTGGTACAGTATGGACGTATTGTGTTAGGTACAGGGTTTTATTTGTTGCTATGAGATGGAACGTATCATGTACTGTATGTTTAGTCAATTTAAATAATTTGTGTACTCCGTTAACTCTCAATGGATTCAACATGTCAACGTGACAGATCTACACAGTGATTGTCAAATCTTTATTCGTTTTAAAAGAATGTTTCCCGCAAACCTTCCATAACACAATTTTTCATTTGGAAATTCAGTTTAGAACATTTGTACGACAGATATAGAAATTCTCTGTATTTTTGACATTGGCTCAACAATTGAGGTGAACAAACCATTCATGATTGCAGTAGAGTTGTTTGTAAGGAGAATCAGCTTAAATGTACCTGTTTGTCAAGGGAATGGAAAAAGCTTACTCACGCCAGACAAAATGGCTTCCTTGCCTGATCTAACGTCAGCGCACTAGTCTTGTGCTGCACTAGTCTCAGCCACAGAAACTAACATGGGGCACAGTTTGAGGGAGGGTGAAGTGCGGGTGTTCCTCTCCAACAACTCAACCGCCTTTGTTCGATGTTTAAAACGGGCTGTTCTTTGGAATTACTAGCCTTTTCCAAAATCTTGAACTATTTAACATACACATATTTCTCCTATTTGATATCTGTGCATATTATGATTCCACTGTTGCAAAGTAAGCCATGTACAAAGTATAGATACTATCCTATGTTTAACGTTTATGTCTGTAAGTGTGCAACAATGGCTGGGCGGGGTTAGTCAGACCAACTGTGGCGGGTCGGGCGCCGGTTCTGTACAGGTGCAGCAGAGAAGACTGAAACAGGAAGAGCGAAGAAGAAGAGGATCTTGGGAAATACAGTGCAGTCATCCATAAAGTAGAAAGCACTACTAATCTCCATGCCACAGTGTAGTGTTTCCTACTTTATGGATGAGTGTACTGTTGGCTACAGTGAACAGGCCCAGCGTGGCCCAGCGCGGCGCAGACACACACTCAGGAAACCCACAAAGAGGAACCTGCTTTGTTTCACTTGACGTTGCACAGCTCAGTGTGTCACCCCCTTCAGGTCACATGAGCTGTTGCACGCAACACAGAACAAAGCTGGCCGACTCGGACGCATTCACCTCTGTCTGGTGGCTGGACTGTGGTTGGTCCGTTACCAGACATAAACTCTTTATTATTCTAAGCCTTAGATTTAGAAATTGTTGATGCTAACTGATGTCTGTATTGGTTCCAATTTCCTAGAGTTTTATTCAATAAAACAAAATAATATTAAAAAATAAAAACTTTGAGAATGTTTTTTCTTTCTAAAGAAATATAATGATTTTAGTTAGACACGCACAGATGACCTAACCTTCTGAAATAACCACCACAACAGCTTTTATGTGAAAATATACTTTATTCCTGTAAAAAGATCCATATTGAAAGAAATTGCCACTATTTCAAGTCAACAAGTCCTCTGTGCACTACTTCTGAGTTATAAACACTGCCTCGA
Organism: Nansenia antarctica; assembly: GCF_963989245.1. NCBI lineage: Eukaryota > Metazoa > Chordata > Actinopteri > Argentiniformes > Microstomatidae > Nansenia > Nansenia antarctica. Next base: position 16,399,126 of record NC_137693.1, read on the forward strand.
CATGCAAAACATCTGAAAAAAACATTAACCAAAAAAACCCAACAATGTATTTACAGATGAGCTTCCAAAATGGGTCATAAAAACCTTAATATACAAAAGGTAAATCTTCCATTGTTTCCAAAAGAACGCATACAGGTCAGGAAAGACAAACAAACGTTTCCTTCTCTGTATGACAATATCATACCTCAAAGCCCCAACAGTGAGTCACTGAACTCTGTACATTATATACAGACAGACAGACACAGACAGACAGACGCTCCTGTCACTTCTAGCCTCCACACTCGGCTTCCACTCCATCCACAATCAGACCACTAATATATTGCAAAAATGCCAAGTAGAACTATAAATACATAAATATGACAATAAATAAGGCCGAATATGGGTATTACATAATTATGCATGCAGTCAATAAAAGTAGTGTAAACAACATATTAAGACTAAACAAGGTCTTGTAAGGCTAAATATGATCAACTGTTGTCTAGGATGCGTCCTACGGGTTACAGGCCTATTGAAGTAGCAGAGCAGGACAGGTGTTAGTTCAGGAGACAGGGGTGGTACATGTCTAAAGCTTGCAGTACTAATGTAGCAGCCTTCTTACTACGAGCAGGTTGGGGGAACATCAGAACATTAAAGGCCTTGAGGGAATACAAATATTGACTACATTTCAGCAATTTCAAAGTCCATACCCACTCATACGGCCACTGCTACCGCATTCCTGCTTCTATCCAGGAGATTCAAGTCCAGCTTAATAGTGGCGCAACAGAATGTGTCATTAAACCCCCCCCCCCCCCCCACCCTTTATTCTTGGCATTTTCTGCTATTCGATATTCTCCCTTTAATTAATAATACTGACAGAACTACTGGTAGAAAAATAACTAAAACAAACCGAAAACATCCAGAACATTCAAATAAACCAGATTAGCCTCCAACGTCTGTAGTCAGGTGTGCTTTGACTCCATCCATTAGTGGCTGGGACTTACTCAACGGGGTGCGATGGTCAGAATAGCATCCGTTCAACACGGCACATTTCTACCTGAAACATTCAACGTTTCACCTGTCTGAATAAGCCCCCTAGTGTTCGATGCTTGGTCTTTCATCGTCATGGTAACAGGAAAGCGCCTAATGTTTTGGCAAGGATCTTCTTCTGCGGTTTCCACAGCCACAGCTTATACCAGGTGGCTCAACACATATTTGAGAAACGAGTTAAACCTGAGAAATAACTTAATACGAGCCCTGTATTAAAGAAACAAAATCAATGAAATAAAACCTCAATATCAAATGTAATAACATATCAGCTATCGTTGGGTCAGCATGTTCAGATAACAATTACTGCATACTTAACTGTATGGTCAAATAAACTACACAGCTACTGTATAGCGCATGGGTTGTTGATGTTGTTGAGCATAAAATAGTGTAACCTGTGCAGGACGAATAATTACAAATGTTTGTCCATCGTCTGCACAACTCCTAAAACGGAGGCAAAGAAAATAGAAATCAAAAGAAGAGAACAGACTTGGAAACGAGGATGGACTCAGAGATCGACCCATATCACAAAGCGGTGACGCAAAACACCAGGCTTCTTTCTCCCTCTCTCACACACACCGACGCACGCACTCAACCCTCTCTCACACACACCGACGCACTCAACCCTCTCTCACACACACCGACGCACGCACTCAACCCTCTCTCACACACACCGACGCCCACGCACTCAACCCAATACAAACTGTGCCAACCGAGTCATGAATGCGAGGTATGTGTCGACGTCTGAGAAAGGCAGAGACAGATCTCTATCTCGCCATCTGACTAGGCAGCTTTGTCTACACTCACTCTGGAGGCCTTCAGGTCCATCCTTCACATCTGTAACATCTACACCCCAAACATGCTGAACTTCAACACAGAACTCTCTAGATGACATATCTTGACGGGCGTTTCTTCTTCTGCCGCCTACCTACAAGCTACTGCAGTGTTCTTCTCCTAACCGCTGACTTCCTGCTTCCACCTCGCTGCACGCAGCATGATATGAGTGAGGGAGAGCCTCGTGATTTGAACGAATATAGCGTTAAAACATCATAGTTAAAATACTTCTGACAGACAGGGAGGAACAACCAAAAGGTACATTTTAAATACAGCACATCCATTTAGAATAGAAAATTACTGATCTGCCATGGACGGATCTGCAAAGTGACGGTGGAGAAACACAACTAGAACAAACGTGAAGAGACGCTCTCTTTCGTCCTCTCAGTCTAACTGAGGGTTGGGACACCAGGTTCAGCCGCGGGTCTCTCCTGGTGAACCTGTCTGTCTGCGGGGAGACTAGCGTCTAGCGTCTATGGCAGCGTTTTAACATCACCTCTGCAACTGATCAATCAAAGCAAATCCAATCCTTCTGAGATGACTTCAACATTAACATCAAGTACAAAGCCGCAAAGGGTCGACTACCGGTTAATACTTAGATAATCAGGGGGCATGTTTAAGAAATGTAAGTACAGGGAGTTTAAATACTTCAACATGCAAATGAACATGCTCTCAGGGCTGCTGCCAGGTGTCATCGATCCCGTATGACAAAACACACTCGCGCATATTTAGCCGGCTGGTCTAGTAGTAGTGTACAGACACTGGAGAGCTGTACTCAGGTATAATCATATCTGCCACTGACAAGTTAGCGTATTTGTAGCCATATCGAACAGCAACTAAACTTACAACATAGATTAACAACTAAGAGTCATAACAAACATGAGAAAGTGCTTCAACGACAGTAAGCGGGGGGGGTAGGTCCCCCGGCGTTCACTCCTTCTTGCTGGATCCCAGCTTCCTGAAAAGCTTCTTTCCTTTGGAGAAGAAGCCTTTCTTCTTCTTGCCTGGCGGGGAGATGTCTGACAGAGTCAGGCCGTCTGCCGGGCCCTGGGGGGGGGGGGAGCTGAGCTGCCTGGGGGCGGGGACTGGGTACGGGGACGGCTCCAGGGAGGGGGCTGGGGCTGGGGCTGGGTAGTCTGTCTGGACCGGGCCAGGCAGCCCTGTCTGTGGGGGCGGGGCCTCCTCTGGCGCCGTGGCTCCAGGGTCTGTCAGCTCCATGAGGCTGGGCTGGCTGACCTTCATGTGGAAAACCCAAAAGTAGAAAAAAAAATATCTTTCTGACCATTTGTGTTCCCTTATTCATAAATGTCTCAATAATTCATTTTAACCTGGCAGACCAAATACAACTAGTAAATAGTAAATACACACACTATTACCAACTATTTCACTTGGAATCAGTTTATGTACATGATGATGCATGAACTGATTCAACAAACACCTAAATACTTAAATACTTAAAGTGGTAAGTCTAGAGTCTAATGGTAGAGGGAGGAGAGTGGACTGCAGTTCTTCAGAGATCTCGGCCCATCATTAGTGCCACTGGGCCTGATCTCATGAACAGGACAGGAGCCTACGGTTCTGAAGGGTTACTAGTAGTAAGGGTAAGAGGGGGAAGGGGTAAGAGGGTGGAGGAAGGGCTCTGTCACTATAGCTCTGTGCTGGGTGTCTTCAGTATCAGAAACACTTACACTCAAGTCTTAAAGTGCACAGTTCGTTTGTGCTTCTGCTAAAGGCCATGCAGAAAACAGAAGGGCAGAAGAAATGCAGAAAACAGGGAAATTATAGAGACATAGTTAGACACAGGTACAAAAAAACAAACAAAAAAAGACAATGAGAAAACTGAAAAGTGCATGAAAAGATAATCAGCTTATAAGAACCTTCGGCTGCAACCATAAATCGGTGATCGGTGCGGCACTTGATATAAAAGTGCCTGCCTTACGTCCTAGGATTAACCAGGACACACACACACACACACCCCCCCCCCACACACACACCCACCCACACACACACACACACACACACACCCCCGACCCCCCAGAGGTTTCAGGGTACCTGTGAGTCTCTCCTCTCTGGTGCAGCCTGGTCAGGTGGGGGTCCGCCCCCCGCAGCCCCCCCCGCCCCCCCCGTCTCTGGGAAGGCCTGCAGGAAGTTAGATGGGACCAGGCCTTTGTGTCCGTTCAGGTCTCCCTGGTAACCACACACACACGAGCCACATCACACACACATAGGCGTCAGGTGTTGAGCTTTGACATCAGTCAATCAAATAGAAAGCAAGTCATTGAGTAGTTGTGCTGAAACCTCTTTGAAGGATAGATATACTTCATGATATATATATATAATGGAACAGATGTCCTTCTCTCTTAGAATTCAGCTGGAGAAATTCTAGCGGAACTGGACGAAATGGATGGGATATGTTAAACCTGTACGGTCAGATTTCATTCGCTATTTTGTTTTGTTTTACTTCATAGAAAAAAGGAAAAAAAGACTTTGGTCATAGGAACTATGTTGATTGTGTTATATGGACTGTAATGGCAATTGTTGAAACCAATGACTAATGATAATAAAATAAAAAAAGAATTTAAAAAAAAGAACCCTCTTTGAAGAGGTTTGGGTTAGGCACTCACATAGAAGAAACCGTCGTCATCCATGTCACCAAACACATAGATGATATCGCCCGCACTGAAGGTCAGTTCAACCTGCAGAAGGCCACAGAATTGGGGACAACGGATATTAACATATTACAGTGAATGACATTTTCCAACCTGTAGCTGCAAGCTTTATAAACCCATCAGAGTGAAACTTATAAGGTGTTACCATCGACCAGTATAGAGAAGCATCTCTATCTAAGCATATGCTTACTTGGTTTATAGGGACACACAATTACAATTACATACACATCAGATTTTTTTGTAAACAAGAAGAGAGTTAGTCAGTTCACCATCAACAGCTACGACTCAGAATCCTGTTATAACTTAATTTATTGAAATAGTACCTCAGGAGAGGGTTACATCTTCACACAGTCTAGGATGTGTCTAGCTCTATCTCACCTCTATGTCCGCGTTGGGAGAACTCTCTCTCGGGTCGTAATCAAAAATGGCCGCCATCCTGCGAGGACCGGGAGCCGGGTTCCCCACGGCAACCCCCGACTGGCTGGGATCTGTCAATCAAATAGATAACTGTAGTCAAGGTTTGGGCACAGCCAGAGGAGTGGGAAACAGTAACGACTTCAATCCCCATGACGACGACATGCGTTTCATATCCACTCAGAAGTCATGCAGCTTCACACCACTGGGTCAAAACACAGAGGAGAGGAACAGATCAACAGCGGTAGTGGCCAGATGGGACTTGTACCACACATCTTTGCAAGCAAGACAGTCGAGAATCAAACAAAAGTATAAAGTCACTTTAGCATGTTTCCACACTTAGTGCAAAAGAAGAAGAGGCACAAGAGTTCATGCAGTGATGTCACTTCAAACAGGAAATTAAGCTGGGTTAGGGTTATGATTATGGGGGAAAGGGGGAAAGAAATGCATTCTGGGGGATCTCCATCGTCAGGCAGACAGTCCTGTGAGACAAGAGGATAAGGCCGGACCCGGCCGTTAGAACGACGCAGTAAGAGGAAAGGTTAGAGGTCACGCGATGAAGACATGGAGCTAGATTCAACACATGCAGATATCCAGTGAACGTCGGGGCGGTCTGATAGACGAGGAGAACGAGAGACGGACACAAACCTGGACTGGAGGAGGAGTCTAAGCTATCCTCCCATAGCGCAGCAGACTCCACTGGAGGAGGGAACAGGGACAGGGGTGGGGAGAGAGGAGCAGGTTAGAGCACTTCACCCTGGTCGTCAAGGCACTGGCATACACTCAGAGAACCAAACCCACCCTTGAAACCAAGGCAGACCCTAAAGCAAGCTTAGGCCAGCTATCAGCCACACAGGAGCAGACAGAGGCACAGACAGAGGAGATCAGAGGGGGTGTTTGGATCTGAAAGGAAAGACGGGTCACTGCACTGTAGTCACAACCTCATACCCTCACCTGCTCTGACTACCTCATACCCTGACCTGCTCTACCACCTCATACACTGACCTGCTCTACTACCTCATACACTGACCTGCTCTGACTACCTCATACACTGACCTGCTCTACTACCTCATACACTGACCTGCTCTACTACCTCATACACTGACCTGCTCTACTACCTCATACACTGACCTGCTCTACTACCTCATACACTGACCTGCTCTACTACCTCATACACTGACCTGCTCTGACTACCTCATACACTGACCTGCTCTACTACCTCATACACTGACCTGCTCTACTACCTCATACCCTGACCTGCTCTACTACCTCATACACTGACCTGCTCTACTACCTCATACACTGACCTGCTCTGACTACCTCATACACTGACCTGCTCTACTACCTCATACACTGACCTGCTCTGACTACCTCATACACTGACCTGCTCTACTACCTCACACACTGACCTGCTCTGACTACCTCATACACTGACCTGCTCTACTACCTCATACCCTGACCTGCTCTACTACCTCATACACTGACCTGCTCTACTACCTCATACACTGACCTGCTCTACTACCTCATACACTGACCTGCTCTACTACCTCATACACTGACCTGCTCTACTACCTCATACACTGACCTGCTCTACTACCTCATACACTGACCTGCTCTACTACCTCATACACTGACCTGCTCTACTACCTCATACACTGACCTGCTCTACTACCTCATACACTGACCTGCTCTACTACCTCATACACTGACCTGCTCTGACTACCTCATACACTGACCTGCTCTACTACCTCATACACTGACCTGCTCTACTACCTCATACCCTGACCTGCTCTACTACCTCATACACTGACCTGCTCTACTACCTCATACACTGACCTGCTCTACCACCTCATACACTGACCTGCTCTACTACCTCATACACTGACCTGCTCTGACTACCTCATACACTGACCTGCTCTGACTACCTCATACCCTGACCTGCTCTACTACCTCATACCCTGACCTGCTCTACTACCTCACACACTGACCTGCTCTGACTACCTCATACACTGACTACCTCATACACTGACTACCTCATACACTGACCTGCTCTACTACCTCACACACTGACCTGCTCTGACTACCTCATACACTGACCTGCTCTGCTACCTCATACCCTGACCTGCTCTGACTACCTCATACCCTGACCTGCTCTACTACCTCATACACTGACCTGCTCTGCTACCTCATACACTGACCTGCTCTACTACCTCATACCCTGACCTGCTCTGACTACCTCATACACTGACCTGCTCTACTACCTCATACACTGACCTGCTCTACTACCTCATACACTGACCTGCTCTACTACCTCATACACTGACCTGCTCTGACTACCTCATACACTGACCTGCTCTACTACCTCATACACTGACCTGCTCTGCTACCTCATACACTGACCTGCTCTACTACCTCATACCCTGACCTGCTCTACTACCTCATACACTGACCTGCTCTGCTACCTCATACCCTGACCTGCTCTACTACCTCATACACTGACCTGCTCTACTACCTCATACACTGACCTGCTCTACTACCTCACACACTGACCTGCTCTACTACCTCATACACTGACCTGCTCTACTACCTCACACACTGACCTGCTCTACTACCTCATACACTGACCTGCTCTACTACCTCATACACTGACCTGCTCTACTACCTCATACCCTGACCTGCTCTACTACCTCATACACTGACCTGCTCTGCTACCTCATACCCTGACCTGCTCTACTACCTCATACACTGACCTGCTCTACTACCTCATACACTGACCTGCTCTACTACCTCACACACTGACCTGCTCTACTACCTCATACACTGACCTGCTCTGACTACCTCATACCCTGACCTGCTCTACTACCTCATACACTGACCTGCTCTACTACCTCATACACTGACCTGCTCTACTACCTCATACACTGACCTGCTCTGCTACCTCATACACTGACCTGCTCTACTACCTCATACCCTGACCTGCTCTGCTACCTCATACACTGACCTGCTCTGCTACCTCATACACTGACCTGCTCTGACTACCTCATACCCTGACCTGCTCTACTACCTCATACACTGACCTGCTCTGACTACCTCATACACTGACCTGCTCTGCTACCTCATACACTGACCTGCTCTACTACCTCATACACTGACCTGCTCTACTACCTCATACTCTGACCTGCTCTACTACCTCATACCCTGACCTGCTCTGACTACCTCATACCCTGACCTGCTCTGCTACCTCATACCCTGACCTGCTCTACTACCTCATACACTGACCTGCTCTACTACCTCATACCCTGACCTGCTCTACTACCTCATACACTGACCTGCTCTACTACCTCATACACTGACCTGCTCTACTACCTCATACACTGACCTGCTCTGCTACCTCATACACTGACCTGCTCTGACTACCTCATACCCTGACCTGCTCTGCTACCTCATACCCTGACCTGCTCTGACTACCTCATACACTGACCTGCTCTACTACCTCATACACTGACCTGCTCTACTACCTCATACACTGACCTGCTCTGACTACCTCATACACTGACCTGCTCTACTACCTCATACACTGACCTGCTCTGCTACCTCATACCCTGACCTGCTCTACTACCTCATACACTGACCTGCTCTACTACCTCATACACTGACCTGCTCTACTACCTCATACACTGACCTGCTCTACTACCTCATACACTGACCTGCTCTGCTACCTCATACACTGACCTGCTCTACTACCTCATACACTGACCTGCTCTACCACCTCATACACTGACCTGCTCTACTACCTCATACCCTGACCTGCTCTACCACCTCATACACTGACCTGCTCTACTACCTCATACCCTGACTACCTCATACCCTGACTACCTCATACACTGACCTGCTCTACCACCTCATACACTGACCTGCTCTACTACCTCATACACTGACCTGCTCTACTACCTCATACCCTGACTACCTCATACCCTGACTACCTCATACACTGACCTGCTCTACTACCTCTTAGCTGACTGCTCAGTGCGAAAACGACTCACTTCATGCAGATTCTGTTTTTATAAAAATAACAACATGATTAACTAGACAAATTGAACAATTAGGCGATATGGAATGATATCATACTGCAAGAAGCATATTTCCTCTTTTTTTTCCTGACCTTGCTGGCCCAGATAACAGGATCTTTCTCATTTTCATCTACCCAGAAACCCCCTCTGGTCAGTGAGCAAGAGGGGAAGAACAATGAAGTTATATAGAGAGAGAAGCAAACCAGAGGGATAGGGGGAGGGAGGGAGGGAGACAGCCACAGTCAGCAGCGAGACACACCTTTCTTGGATCGTCTGGGTTTCGGCGGTGGGACAGGGCGGCGGGGAAGCTGTGCATGTGAGCGAGCGCCTTTATGGAGTTATGAAAAGGAAACCAAATTTGAAACCAAAAACCCCCCACAGACACCCAATAATGAGAAGAAGCAGACCAAAAAAAGACAGAATGAGACGCCTGTAAAAAGCAAATTACAACCAAACATGACACAGCCAACACTGCAGTTAGACACAGTGGAAGTGAAAGGGTTAAAACATCTGCAGAGAATATTCTGGCCAGAAAGCAGGAAATGGAAGCATTTGTCAGCTTGATCTGGAGGCTGGGTAATGTAGTCATTCTGTGGGTCCTCCTTGCACTTAGTCCACAGATTAGGAGCCTTTTTGGCACTTAAATAAAGCTTTTGGCACTGATTTGACAGGAGTTGCGGTTGTCAACAATCTGCACAGTAAGATCATCTGAGTGGATGATTTCCTGAAGTCATACAAAGCATCTTGAGGGAATGGCGTCTATACTTAACTAACTTAACTAGTTAACTTAACTAACCAACATGTGACTCCATTACACTGAGAGGCAACTGCTGTGTGTCAATTCAGAGGAAAATTCAGAGGAGATGTGCAAACATTAGTTAAAATGTATGACGTTTGTATAGTTTGTAAGTATATTATCTACAGTCACAGCTGATTGACTTCAAGACTAGAAAGAGAGGAGGAGAAATGAACCAGCACAAACAATAAGCTTCTTGTCAAAAAACTAGCAGTTATGAAACATCTGTCTCATCACCCTGTCCTAGAATTCGAATACGGCTGTTTTCAATTCTTTCACTTTCCACACGTCAGACAATGGGGATTTCATGAAACAATACAAAACAACAGAAACACCAGTTTAAAAGGTTCCCATTGTACAGTGTGTGAACATATTTGGTGGCAGACAACATATACACTCACCCAATACTTTATTAATAACACTATACTAATACTGGGTAGGGCCTCCCTTTATTAGGAACACTATACTAATACTGGGTAGGGCCTCCCTTTATTAGCACTATACTAATACTGGGTAGGGCCTCCCTTTATTAACACTATACTAATACTGGGTAGGGCCTCCCTTTATTAACACTATACTAATACTGGGTAGGGCCCCCCTTTATTAGGAACACTATACTAATACTGGGTAGGGCATTCCCTTTATTAACACTATACTAATACTGGGTAGGGCCCCCCTTTATTAGGAACACTATACTAATACTGGGTAGGGTCTCCCTTTATTAACACTATACTAATACTGGGTAGGGCCTCCCTTTATTAACACTATACTAATACTGGGTAGGGCCTCCCTTTATTAGGAACACTATACTAATACTGGGTAGGGTCTCCCTTTATTAACACTATACTAATACTGAGTAGGGCCTCCCTTTATTAGGAACACTATACTAATACTGGGTAGGGCCTCCATTTATTAGGAACACTATACTAATACTGGGTAGGGCCTCCCTTTATTAGGAACACTATACTAATACTGGGTAGGGCCTCCCTTTATTAGGATCACTATACTAATACTGGGTAGGGGCTCCCTTTATTAGGATCACTATACTAATACTGGGTAGGGTCTCCTGTTCCACCACATCCCAAAGGTGTTCTATTGGATTCAGATCTGGTGACTGGGAAGGCCACTGAAGAACTCTGAACTCATTGTCACGTTAATAAAAAACAGTTTGAGACGATTTTTGCTTTGTGACATGGGGCGTTATCATGCTGGGAGCAGCCATTAGAAGATGGGTACATTGTGGTCAGCAACAATACTCTAACAGGCTGTGGCATTTAAGCCATGATCGATTGGTATTAACGGGCCCAAAGTGTTCCAAGAAAAACCTTCCCCACACCGTTCCACCTCCTGAGGTGTCCAGGTCTAACACAGTGTTGGGTGAGTGTATATGATCCACAGGGCTGACACCAAACAGAATGCTGGGTAATCTGGACGAGAGGCTGAGGTCAAGGGGCGGTTCAGGTGGTGGTTTGTGGGGGGAGTGAAGCCTTCTGGGACGGCCTGGTGACGTGATGGACAGAGGGACCTACCTATCTTCTCCATGGACGCGTCGGTAGACAGGAAGCCCTGCTGCAGCAGCTGTTTCCTGGTCTCCTCGTCCTCCACCTGGATCTCAGACACCATGTTGCACGGCACGTAGCCCAGGCGACCGCCCGACTCCCCACGGTAGAACCCGTCTCCGTCTTTGTCTCCGAACACCTGAGGGGGGGGCGACACCGCGGACAGGAGACGGAGGGAGGGAGTGGAGGGAGGGAGGGAGAGAGGGAGGGAGAGGAGGGAGGGAGTGGAGGGAGGGAGTGGAGGGAGGGAGTGGAGGGGGAGAGAGGAACAAGATTACTGCTGTTAGGGTTTCATAATGTCATGGATGTTTCAGGCCTAGATGGATGGATGAGAGGTCCGAACACAGTGCAGGGATGTGAAGAACATTCCTGGGGGGGGGTAGATTCCGAGGCGTCGTCGCCGGGGGTTACGTACTTTGAGGATCTGCCCCTCCCTGAAGGGAAGCTCCTCCTCCGCGGCGTCCGGGTTGGGCGACATGGCGACGGGGTCGTAGGGGAAGAGAGCCACGAAGATACGGACCTCGTCCTCTCCTATGGGCCTGGCGGACTCCACACCCTCTGCGCACACACACACACACACACACACACACACACACACACACACACAGACACAGACACACACACACACACACACACAGAGACACAGACACATACACACACACACACACACACTTCAAATACACTTTATCTGGACAATTACAAAGGTCACACACACACGCAGAGTTCATGAGATGCCACATGGCAGCGGTCCCGCCCCCTCCCCCACCCTGCTCTGCTGGCTCCTCCCCCACCCTGCTCTGCTGGCTCCTCCCCCACCCTGCTCTGCTGGCTCCTCCCCCACCCTGCTGGCTCCTCCCCCACCCTGCTCTGCTGGCTCCTCCCCCACCCTGCTGGCTCCTCCCCCACCCTGCTGGCTCCTCCCCCACCCTGCTCTGCTGGCTCCTCCCTCACCCTGCTGGCTCCTCCCACACCCTGCTCTGCTGGCTCCTCCCCCACCCTGCTCTGCTGGCTCCTCCCCCACCCTGCTCTGCTGGCTCCTCCCCCACCCTGCTCTGCTGGCTCCTCCCCCACCCTGCTCTGCTGTGGCTCCTCCCCCACCCTGCTCTGCTGGCCCCTCCCCCACCCTGCTCTGCTGGCTCCTCCCCCACCCTGCTCTGCTGGCTCCTCCCCCACCCTGCTCTGCTGGCTCCTCCCCCACCCTGCTCTGCTGGCTCCTCCCCCACCCTGCTCTGCTGGCTCCTCCCCCACCCTGCTCTGCTGGCTCCTCCCCCACCCTGCTCTGCTGGCTCCTCCCCCACCCTGCTCTGCTGGCTCCTCCCCCACCCTGCTCTGCTGGCTCCTCCCCCACCCTGCTCTGCTGGCTCCTCCCCCACCCTGCTCTGCTGGCTCCTCCCCCACCCTGCTCTGCTGGCTCCTCCCCCACCCTGCTCTGCTGGCTCCTCCCCCACCCTGCTCTGCTGGCTCCTCCCCCACCCTGCTCTGCTGTGGCTCCTCCCCCACCCTGCTCTGCTGGCTCCTCCCCCACCCTGCTCTGCTGGCTCCTCCCCCACCCTGCTCTGCTGGCTCCTCCCCCACCCTGCTCTGCTGTTGCCCAGGCGTGAGGTAAGGGAGGTAATCAAGCTAAATCTCTGAGCCTCTAAGCCCTATGAGCCGCTTGAGAAACGTGCACTCCTGTTCATGATCCCCGGGCCACAGAGGAAGAGAGAGGGGGGGGGGGGGGCGAGAGAGAGAGAGAAGCACAGCACGGACGCCCTCTCTCTCCAAAACTAGACGTGGATGTCACCTCTGGACATTTCTACTGATTAAAAAAGCACAAGAGCGTTACGCGCGTCTAAACGCCTCCGAGAGAGAGATTTAAAAAAAGGGCGATATGCTTTCTGCCCTTGTAAATGTCACAGAATTCGGTTGTTAAGTCGTGACGTGTTTCCGGGTCCAACGTTGGCTGAGGCGCTCTATTCGAAATGCCTCAGTAATAATAATAATTCATTATATTTGTATAGCGCTTTTCCGAGGCTCAAAGACGCTGACAAATATGGGGAAAAAAGGGAAAGTGCTGTGTCCCTTGTTGTATGAATAGATCCCAGTCTAAAAAAACCGATTGAACTGTCATTCTACCGCTGTAGTACACTGGTACTCTGGTGCTTTAGTACACTGGTACTCTGGTGCTTTAGTACACTGGTACTCTGGTGCTTTAGTACACTGGTACTCTGGTGCTTTAGTACACTGGTACTCTTGTGCTTAAGTACACTGGTACTCTGGTGCTTTAGTACACTGGTACTCTGGTGCTTTAGTACACTGGTACTCTGGTGCTTTTGTACACTAGTACTCTGGTGCTTTAGTACACTGGTACTCTGGTGCTTTAGTACACTGGTACTCTGGTGCTTTAGTACACTGGTACTCTGGTGCTTTAGTACTCTGGTGCTTTAGTACACTGGTACTCTGGTGCTTTAGTACACTGGTACTCTGGCGCTTTAGTACACTGGTACTCTGGTGCGGGGATTTTTTTTTTGGACCGGGAAATTGCTAAAAGTCACGCGTGCCGTCAGACTTAACAACCGAATAGCCGTGCTGAATTGATGAGTTTATGACGCATCAACAGCCTGTCACAAACACTTGAACCTGCCAAGACCGTCTGCTTGGAAGGAGAGGCGAGGGGAGGGAGAGGGGAGAGGGGAGAGGGGAGGCGAGGGGAGAGGGGAGGAGAGGGGAGCCTCTTTGTATATACTTTTAGACCTATTCGCGACACCATAAGATAGCTTTTTGTCATCCTCGAGGTGATGAAAAGGGATTTCAATGCCATACAGACAAAAAAGGAAGCGAATTGTTGCTGTGGTGTAAGCCGTACCAGAGAGGTGTTCTATCTCGTTACTAGCGAGGTGTTTCTATCTGGTTAGGGAGGATCAGTACCTCTGCAGAAACACTCAGAGTCGGAGGAAGAGCCACACTTTCATATCCTCACTGATATCATATCCTCACTGATATCTCTTTAGGTAGATGTGAGTAGGCCTCTCTGTGGATTTGTGTGTGTGTGTGTGTGTGTGTGTGTGTGCGTGACCACATGGTCTCCTCCACCTGCAGCTGAGAATAGCTGAGCTATATGTGATCTGTTCCATGAGAACACAGCTGGGAGAGAGAGACAGACAGAGAGAGAGACAGAGAGAGAGAGAGAGAGAGAGAGAGAGAGAGAGAGACACAGAGAGACACAGAGAGAGAGAGAGAGAGAGAGAGAGAGACACAGAGAGACACAGAGAGAGAGAGAGAGAGAGAGAGAGAGAGACAGAGAGAGACACAGAGAGAGAGAGAGAGAGAGAGAGAGAGAGAGAGAGAGAGACACAGAGAGACACAGAGAGAGAGAGAGAGAGAGACACTCATGCTCTCCTGCAGTGGTGGTTTCTCTGCTGGCTAATAGAGGTGACTATGTTCATGGTTGTCACTTCCTCTGGTCTCATGTCATGACGAGCCACTTTGAGTTAAGCTGGTTCTTAGCTTAGCGCTCTCTCTCTTCCCAACCCCGGGCTACAGTACTGTCCTCCCCCTCCTCCCCCCTCCCCCTTCTCTGCCTCCACAGTGTGATAATCTCACTCCAGTCCTGTGGGATAAAGGAGGTCTGTCAAGAGAAGGTCCTACACAACCTCACACACTGTTGATCAGCCAGGGAGACAGAGAGAGAGAGAGGGAGGAGAGGAGGAGTGAGACAGAGAGAGAGGGAGGAGTGAGACAGAGAGAGAGAGGGAGAAGAGGAGGAGTGAGAGAGAGAGAGAGGAGTGAGACAGAGAGAGAGGAGTGAGACAGAGAGTGAGAGGAGTGAGACAGAGAGAGAGGGGGGCGTGAGACAGAGAGAGAGAGAGAGAGGAGTGAGACAGAGAGAGAGAGAGAGAGAGAGGAGTGAGACAGAGAGAGTGAGAGGAGTGAGACAGAGAGAGAGGGGGGAGTGAGACAGAGAGAGAGAGAGAGGGAGGAGTGAGACAGAGAGAGAGGGAGGAGTGAGACAGAGAGAGAGAGAGAGAGACAGAGAGAGACAGAGAGAGAGAGAGTGAGACAGAGAGAGAGGAGTGAAACAGAGAGAGAGAGAGAGAGACAGAGAGAGACAGAGAGAGAGAGGAGTGAGACAGAGAGAGAGAGAGTCTGACCTTTGAGCCTGCTGGCTTCTGAGCGCGTCAGCTGAGGAGAGAGCTCCGCCTGGGCCCCCCACGAGGTGCCCCCCTCCAGCCCTGGGTCTCTGCTGCCCTCCTGCTGCTCACACACACACACACACACACACACACACACACACACACACACACACACACACACACACACACACACACACACACACAGAGTCAGCGATACAAGCACCTGATCCAGAGACACACAACCACTATAGGGAGGGTCAGGACACCTGGGGTTGTTCTCACTGCTAGAAACCCACAACTCATCATGTGAAACCCCTAACCTACACATGAAAACATCCGAAATGTGGTAAAATCCTGAACCTTTCTAGATGACTTTGTCATTGTTAGACAATGATACTATCAAAGCATGTTTCAGGTATATACCGGTAGCTATAGCCTGAACACTGAACAACCCCAGGAGTTCATCACACCCATAGATAGTTGACCACATCTCATAGGTGCGTTACACTGTGGGAAGACAACAAAAAGCACAGAGGAAGAGGTTGACGAGCGTTGTGTGTTTTCCAGGGCGGGAGAGAGAGTAGGAAGACACGGCAGGGGTGGAGCTAGGCAGACACTAGGAGGGGTGGAGCTCGGCAGACACTAGGAGGGAACAGGGACGCGGTGGGTGGTGGTGGTGGTGGGCTCCCCAGGGCCTCCGCAGGTTAAAACAGACACGGACAGGAGGGAAACTTGGGTGGTCTCGGCTAGAGGGGACACCGGACAAGGGTGAGACGATGACATGGACGCTGGGAGAGGAGAGGACAGGAGAGGAGAGGACAGGAGAGGACAGGAGAGGAGAGGAGAGGAGAGGAGAGGAGAGGAGAGGAGAGGAGAGGAGAGGAGAGGAGAGGAGAGGAGAGGAGAGGAGAGGACAGGAGAGGAGAGGGAGAGGACAGGAGAGGAGAGGACAGGAGAGGACAGGAGAGGAGAGGAGAGGAGAGGAGAGGAGAGGAGAGGAGAGGAGAGGAGAGGAGAGGACAGGAGAGGAGAGGGAGAGGAGAGGAGAGGAGAGGAGAGGAGAGGACAGGAGAGGAGAGGGAGAGGAGAGGAGAGGAGAGGAGAGGAGAGGAGAGGACAGGAGAGGAGAGGGAGAGGACAGGAGAGGAGAGGAATGGAGAGGAGAGGAGAGAAGAGAACACACCCGTTGGTGGTGGTGGTGGGGGGCCGTGGCGATGGTCTGGATGTCAGGTTTGGCCCGGGGGGGTCGCAGGAGGGCTTGGGGGGGGGTCCGGAGGTCCGGTTGCCCCCCCCCCTCCACCCACCACTCCGAGCTGGCCTGCTCCACCACCACCTCGCGGGGGTCGTAGGGCAGCAGCCCTCCCTCCTCGTCGTTGTCGGTGCCGTACTCCACGTCTATCTCCACCCCGGGGGCCTGGCTGGGGGCCTTGACCGTCCGCACCGTCTTACTGACCAGGTAGGGCCCCTGCCCCTGCCCCCCCCCTGCCCCCCCAGCAGCCGACATCTGGCTCCTGATCATGGCCTCTCTCCGGAGGCGGTCGCCTAGCCCCCCCAGTGCCAGCGCCACCGCCCCCGCCGCCCCGTCCCGCCCACCGCCGGGGTGGTGGTGGTGGTGGGGGGGGGCCCTGTGGTAGGGGGGGGCGCGGTGCCCCCCCGCCCCCGGGTATGAGCTGGGGTACTCCTCAGGCTCCTCCCCCTCCTCCTCCTCCTCCTCCCCCCCGGGGTAGTTGGCCGTGGGGTGGGCGTAGCGGACCAGCCTGTGGTGCTGGGGGGGGGACCGGGCTTGGGGGGGGGCGAGGTGTCTGGAGGGGGGCGGCTCTTTGGCGTGGGGGGCTCGGGGCTCCCTGCTGCTGCTGTGGTGGTGGTGTCGGGGGGTGTGTCGGGGGGTGTGGTGGGCGTGGCCTCGGCCCGGGCGGTAGCGGGGGGGCAGCGCCTCCTCCTGGCTGGTGTCCTCCTCGTCCGTCACCTCGGGGATGCTGAACAGCTGTTTGGGGGGGCGGGGGCCCCGGGGGGGGGGCGGCAGCAGGAGCTTCTCCAGGATCTCCTCGTCGCTGTCGGGCTCCCACACCTCCGACTGCCGGGGTCCAGGGTCAGGGGGGGGGGGGGGGGAGAGGTTTGACGGTGTGTGTGTGTGGAGGGAGGAGGGAGGGAGAGGAGGACATCATGATGTAGAGTGACGGTGTGTGTGTGTGTGTGTGTGTGTGTGTGTGTGAGGTAGAGGAGGACATGTGATGTATAGACGGTAGAGGAGGGGAGGGTACAGAGGACAGACAGACCGTATCACAGGAAAAGAAACAAGAGAAGCAAAAAGAATCAAAATGGTGAGTTGAAGAGTGAGACAGGAGAAGAAAGCAAACCGACAACACAAGACTGGTGTCAGAACAGAGTGCCTCTGTGTGTGTGTGTGTGTGTGTGTGTGTGTGTGTGTGTGTTTACCCTGTGTCTGGTGGTGTGTGTGTGTGTGTGTTTACCCTGTGTCTGGGTGTGTGTGTGTGTGTGTGTGTGTGTGTGTCTGGGTGTGTGTGTGTGTGTGTGTGTGTTTACCCTGTGTCTGGGTGTGTGTGTGTGTGTGTGTGTTTACCCTGTGTCTGGGTGTGTACCCCCGGGGCCCTCCTAGGGGGTCAGAGTACAGCTCCTCCTCCTCCTCCTCCAGGATGTCTGACAGGTCCGACCCCCGGCTGCTGTCTGCCTGGTACTCCCCTCCTCCTCCGCCCTGCAGACACACAGGCAGGCTTACAACCAAGCACATAACACTAACAATACTTGATTTGTTTTCATTTATGATTTAGATTATTTCCTTCACAAACATCCAAAGTGGCAGTTCAGTACATTTTACATATGGGTTATACATACGTTTTACATATGGGTTATACTGTACGTTTTACAGATGGGTATTCACAAACACAAACCAAAAATATAACCGCAAGCGGCAATGGGGCGTGTTCCTACAGATATGCCCCCATAACCATAAATGAGGTGAGATTGACAGACACGGGGTAGACCTACAGACAGGTTGTAGATTGACAGATAGGGGGTAGACCTACAGACAGGGGGGTAGACCACTCACCTAATATGGGCCAAGCTGAACTCATGATATACTAAGCTATGATATTATGAAGTACCCTAGGACCACGGGCCTGTAAGGTACCAGTCACCTAATTATGGCCTGATATACAAAGGCTACTATGCTATGATGATAATATACACTAAGCGTAAATATGAAAATGCATTGTGGATTAACCTTCCCCAGTTAATGACCATGTTGTATAGTCAAGCATTTCACTACTTATAATGTGCTTACACTATATTCTGCAAGCCTAGCATAGTATGCCACCCCCATCTGACCAAATCAGGTAAAGCGGTCATGAGAAGATGAGTTTCAAAGTGCTATATTAGCATTAGCCATAGCTTTTAGCCAAAATGGTCAAATTTCAAAGGCCTGTTTTTTTAGATATCTGGAAATGCTTCAACATGGTAACACATTGTAGGGCCCTCTATCAGCCTGTCAACTGCCATACATATTGACGTAGCAGGGCACATTCTCAGAGCATTTGAACATTCTGGGCCAATTTCTTTTTCTTTTCATATCATTTTCTTTGATATCGTTAAATGGATCTCTTATCCTTTATCACCATATAGAGAGACATGCACCACACATGTCATATACAATTTCGGACCAATCTGACTTACAGTTGATTTTAAGTGAATTTGTATAAGTTTGGCCAAATTTCCCACCTGCAGAAAATTCCATCATGGTGGACTTCATGGGTTCATGAGGCAAATATGTTCCAAGTTTGTACCAACCACATATGTACTAAGTTTGTACCAACCACATATGTACCAAGTTTGTACCAACCACATATGTACCAAGGTTGTACCAACCACATATGTACCAAGTTTGTACCAACCACATATGTACCAAGGTTGTACCAACCACATATGTACCAAGTTTGTACTAACCACATACAGTATGTACCAAGGTTGTATCAACCACATTATGTACCAAGTTTGTACCAACCACATACAGTATGTACCAAGGTTGTATCAACCACATATGCACCAAGTTTGTACCAACCACATATGTACCAAGGTTGTACCAACCACATATGTACCAAGTTTGTACCAACCACATACAGTATGTACCAAGTTTGTATCAACCACATATGTACCAAGGTTGTACCAACCACATATGTACCAAGTTTGTACCAACCACATATGCACCAAGTTTGTACCAACCACATATGTACCAAGGTTGTACCAACCACATATGTACCAAGGTTGTACCACATATGTACCAAGTTTGTACCAACCACATATGTTCCAAGTTTCATACATTTCCATCCAACGGAGTGGAAATGCCAGCATTCTTAAGTTAATTATTTACTTTAGGTTATTATAGCGCCACCTATGGTCTAATCATGGTAATTCTTTCTGGCATAGTTACTGATGCTCTCTAGTTGTGGCATGCAGATTCATAGCATTTTTGGTCAGGGACCTTTTGAGCTATTTGACCAAAGCCAGGAAAGGAATAATAAGTAAACCACCAATAACAATGCTGTTATACTATGCAGTAGTAGTAGGAACACTAAAAAGGACACAGCGATATATATAGTATATACTGTATATATATATATATATATATATATATATATATATATATATATATATATCAGTGTTTCCTCTACATGCATTTCATCGTGGCGGACCGCCACGATGGAATTTCCTCCGCCACCATTCAGATTTCTCAACCCAAAAAAAAAAAAAAGATTTAGGCCGCTTTTCAGACCTTCACAGCGCTAGACACACCCACAAGCGCTGAAACTGGACCAGTCCGTGTGTGTCGCGAGTATTGAACTTGAGGCTGCGTTCGTAAATTCGCTCTGAGAGCCCCGGAGCGCACACTGGGTTCAACGTCATAAAGGGACCAAGTCATTTGATTGGACAAGAGGCATTCCGTGAGTGCTGATCAGATTTCCAGAGCGTATTTACGAACGCGCCCTGGCTGTCACCCGAACACCGCGAGCTAGCGTAGTGTAGTGTAGTATAGGATGCGTAGTGTAGTGTAGTGTAGGATGGAGAGAGAGAGGAGAAGCCTCTCTATGTGTTACCTATGTCCAGTGTACTAGAACCACTCTAACAGGAGTGTTTGTCCGTGAATAACACCGGCTATGCCCGGGGTATAAACACAAGACTATAGCTGGATAAGGTCTACACGGTCATTTTAAGCCGTCGACCAGCCCTCTACGACCACGGGAAGTCATGTTAAAAGTGAAGATACTTCTGTTAAACTAAGCTAAGCTAAACATCGCTAATCGCTAACTCCCTCCTGGGCTTAAAGTGACAAGTAATAACGTTGTGAAAAAAAACGTCAGATCAGTGTTTTTGTTTTTATTGACAACGGAATTACATGCTGGAAAAACATGCAGACACAGACAATAAGAGACACACGGGAGAAGTACAGGAAAACATTTTATTTTTTTGGGCCATGCTAGAGTTTTGGCTGAAATTACGTCGTTGTTTTGAGCGCGCGTGCGCGTTTCATGCGCGTGCACGCGAAAAAATCGCGGGCGCGCGCGCGGTAGCACTACCCGCCACCATTGTAAAAATTCCTGGAGGAAACACTGTATATAGTAACTGAAAACACAACAGCAGGTCTAAATAAACAGCAGGAGCTGCAGTAACGTTAATAAAAGATAAATAAAAAATAAAAACAAACAAAAAAATAAATAATACGAATATTTAGCAAAAAGGCCATTCTGAAGTTCGCATTGCGATGTGTTCGTCTTAAAACTTCAAACCTAAAATATATACGATTGCATCGAAATAAATGAAAATAAGCGGCATTGAGAAGAAGCAAATGGCACTAGTGATAGGCGACCCACAATGTAACTATAACATTGCGATAATGAACCACAAGAGCACTTAAACAGCCTCATCGGCAGCAAGGATGAGGCGCGGCATAGCTTGCTATTCAGATCGGAAGGAGGAATTCATTTTTCGCAGATTTATTAATATTGATTTCTTTTTTTTGTTTTGACTTGTCCGTCGGACAACTGCAGCAGGAAGGCCAGTTGTCCCAACATAAAATATACTTGTCTCGGACCAGCAGACAAGCCTTAATGTCGAGCCCTGCATAAGCCATAATGTGCTGCCTCAGATGATGTCAACAGGGTTCTGTCATTGAGACAGTGGTCCTAAAGCATGAACAGACGAGGGAGAGGGCATCGTTGCTTTGAGTCGAGGGCTTTTGGGCATAATAAACATAATAAACATAATAAACATAATAAACCGATGCTTCAGTACTGACCTGCTCCTGTCTCCTGTATTCGGTGTCTTGCCCCTGATCCAGGAACTCCTCTATGGACACCAGGCGAGGGTTCTCCGACTCCGACTCTGCCTCAGACTCCAGAGGTGAGGGGGCGGGGGGCCGGAGATGGTGGGTGTCGTGGGGGTTGTGCGTGTCCACTGGGGCCTTGGGCGGGACGGGGTGGGGCTCGGGGGTCGTTAGGTTGGCACTGACACGGGGGTCCTCCAGGAACTCTGAGATGGAGATGACGGAACGCGGTCTTGCGGGGCTGTCTCTGTCTCTGGGGCTGTCTCTGTCTCTGTCTCTGTCTCCTCTGTCTCTGTCTCTGTCTCTGTCTCCTCTGTCTCCTCTGTCTCTCTCTCTGCTCTGCTCCAAAGCTGCTGCTGCTGCTACTGCTGCTGGCTCGGACACGGAGGGCAAGGCCACACTGACCTGAAGACAGGTAGGAAAGCAGAAACACATCAACACATGAACACATCAACACATCAACACACCACGTCAACGTTACAGTTCTATCCACGTCGTAGGGGGGGTATGACCATGGGGGGTTGTGGGAGGTCTGGTAGGGGGGTAATACCTACCATGGGGGGGGTGATGTGGGAGGCTGGTGGCAGCGAGGCCTCATGCGCTGCCAAGGCGGCCTGTAGGGGGGAGGCAGCGGACGAGGGGTGAGACCAGGCCTCCGTGTAGGAGGGGGTGGGCGGGGCGGGGGGGTCTTCTGCGAGCAGAGGGTGGTAAGAGTTGGCAGAGAGCCCCCCCCCTGCGGGGCTCGTGGCGTGTGCGTCTGGCGTCCCCGAGGCAGCGCGGGACAGAGGAGGAGTGTAGACTTTGGCAGCGGAGGGGTTCCCGTAGGACAGGGAGGTGGGGGTGGCGGGGGCGGGGGGGCCCGGGGAAGAGGGGGGGGCCGAGCCTGTCCTGACCGCGGCGGCCGGGGAGGAGGGGGCGGAGCCTGTCATGATGGCGGCCAGCTTGGCGGGCACGTCGACGGGCGCCGAGTCCGTGGACTCCCCGTGGGCCGACACGGTGCGGACGGTGAGCTCCCGGGCCGCGTGGAGGGTCTGGACCTGAGACGGACCCAGCAGGGCGCTGCCCGCCGTGGGGGAGGACACCTCCAACACCTGGGGACAGGAGGGCAGGGTCAGACACACACACTCACACTCACACACACCCACACACACACACACACACCTCCAACACCTGGGGACAGGAGGGCAGGGTCAGACACACACACACACACACACACACACCTCCAACACCTGGGGAGAGGAGAGGAGGGTCAGACACACACACACACACACACACACACACACCTCCAACACCTGAGGAGAGGAGAGGAGCGTCAGACATACACACACACGCAAACACACAAACACACAAACACACAAACACACACTCCTCACAGAAACACTTGAATGCCACACTAGCCCCGGAAAAAATCATCACATCCTGCCCACAGCTTTAACAATGTAGCGGCAACACATTCACACACACACACACACACACACACACACACACACACACACACACACACACACACAGACACACACACACACACACACACACACACTCCAAGGTGTTATACTGTAGATGAAAGCAGCACATCACTCCCAACACACTTCTGAGCCGTAACAGTCTAACTCTCTCATACATGGCAGAGTCCTTCTGGGTCATCTAACTCTCTCATACATGGCAGAACCCTTCTGGGTCGGTACGGTACAAACCATCTACCTGTGTGGCCCTGTTGGATGAGACAGCTGAGCTGGGCCAGTGTTGTCATATCCAGCAGGGCCATACAAACTCTACTGATGTGGAACTAGATGATCATGTGACTGCAAGGGGCCCATGGGACACATCATCCCCACAACCACAACACTCCTCTGCCTCAGGCGTTCCGTGCATCTTAAGTGCGGCTAACGGCTAACACTAACGCCAAACCGCTAACGCCAAACCGCTAACACCAAACCGTTAACGCCAAACCGCTAACACCAAACCACTAACACCAAACCGCTAACGCCAAACGCTAACGCCAAACTGCTAGCGCCAAACCGCTAACGCCAAACCGCTAACACCAAACTGCTAACGCCAAACCGCTAACACCAAACCGCTAACGCCAAACCGCTAACACCAAACTGCTAACGCCAAACCGCATCAGATTCTTGCCTTCTTCCTGTCGGCGTGGATGGTGTAGCCGGTGACGCGGACCCCGTTGGAGGTCCCGGCAGCGTCGATGGTGACGGGCAGCCAGCTGATGAGGGCGATGCCTGGGGAGGGGCCCTGCTCCAGCTGCACGTCCAGGGGAGCGTCAGGGGGACCTGGGGGGGGGGCGGGGATCAGTGGGATTAATCATCAACCCCCACCCAAGCGTAATCATGCTGAGGCCTGAGCTGTTACCGACAGAGGAGCGTTCTGTATCTGATCCACTTTATACTTTATGAACGGATATTAAAAGACAAAAAAAACAACAACCTAGGTCGACGTCAAAACGTATTTTAGCGATTCTATCGGTGTTCTCTCTGCTGGCGCCTTGGGGGCCAAGAAATCATTTAGTGCGTTTTTCTACTGTGGGTGTGTGTCTGGTGCTGTGGTGCGTGTCTGGTACTGTGGTGCTGTGGGTGTGTGTCTGGTGCTGTGGTGCTGCCGGGCCACTGACCTGCGGTCAGCGTGTCGAAGGTGGCCGTGGCGTTCCTGTGCTGGCGTCTCTCGGGGGGCAGCTCCCAGGGCGTGCGGTGCGGCCTGGCCTCCACCTTGACGGCGTAGCGCAGGCTGGGCGTGAGGTTGCTGAGGCCCAGCGAGTAGCTGCCCGCCTTCACCAGCTCGCACTCCTCCTCGTTCAGGGACACGATGTGCACGTAGTTGCTGTTGCTGGGCAGCCAGGCCAGGCTGGCCGAGGTGGCGGTGACCCGCTCCACCCGCAGCCGCGTGGGCGCCACGCACACGTCCCTCCCCACCAGCATGCTGCAGCGCAGCTGGTCCGAGCCGCCGCGCTCCGTCACGCTCTGCACCGACACGCGGTACGCCTTCAGGCCCACGTCCAGGCGCTCCAGCACCGCCTTGTTCTGGGCGCCGAAGGGCACGTTGAGCCGCAGCTCCTGGTCCACGTACACGTCGTAGCTCCACACCTCGCCCCAGCCGGCCGGCACCAGCGGGGGGTCCCAGCCGATGATGATGCTCTTGGCCAGCTGCTTGATGAGGGTGAGCTTGCGCGGGTAAGGCACGGTGTCCGCCCCCACCTCCTCCAGGTCTAAGTCCAGGCCGTTGGTGAGGGGGGGGGGTTGGAGGGCGGCGGGCGGGGGGGAGGAGGAGGCCTGCTCTGAGAAGGCGGGGGCGGGGGGCGGCTCTGAGGGGGGGGTGGGGGCGGAGACTGCCGACGGGTCGGTCCTCTCAGAGTGGCTGTGGCCGGCGGTGCGGAAGGGCTGGTGGTGGTGGGGGTGGTGGTGGTGCGGCTGGTGGAGGCGCTCACTGGCGCTGTGGAGGCTGGCGTCCAGGAGGGAGTTGTGGGACAGGTCCCCGGCCTCCGGAGGGTGGGCGTTCATGACGTCGTCGTCAGAGACGCGCTCCACGAAGTTGGAGGGGACCAGCCCTCTCCGGCCGTCCATCAGCTCACCTGCAGGTCAGACAGAGACAGTCACGTTGACGTGGGTCACACACAGTCAGAACTCTGATGACATTTTAGGGGGTGGGGGCTCACCTTCATAGAAGCCATCATCATCCATGTCCCCGTACACATAGATGTATTCTCCCGCAGTGAGAGGCAGCTCTACCTCTGGGTTGTCGTTTGGTCCATCATAGGGATTATAGCTGGAGAAAAAACACAGCCGTGATCAAGTCATCATAGAGCCTATTACACCATACACTACTCTGCAACAAAGAACTATTAGTGATTAGCCACAAAACTGAAACTGTAATAATTACAGGCAGAAACAGCGGATTTAACAGCCTGGTGACTGCTGGTTCTTACCTGTATCTGGAGATGAAGACCTGCAGCTTGGCGGCTCCTCTGCTGGCTGAATAGGCGGCTGGGGCCACGTCGATGTCCAGCTCCTCCACCTCACTGGCCGTGTCGACCTGGTACACAACACTCAACAGTGAGGCGCTGGAACCCTGAGCTAGAACCCTGAGGTGGAACCCTGAGCTAGAACCCTGAGGTGGAACCCTGAGGTAGAACCCTGAGGTGGAACCCTGAGGTAGAACCCTGAGGTAGAACCCTGAGGTGGAACCCTGAGGTGGAACCCTGAGCTAGAACCCTGAGGTAGAACCCTGACGTAGAACCCTGAGGTGGAACCCTGAGGTGGAACCCTGAGGTAGAACCCTGACCTAGAACCCTGAGCTGGAACCCTGCGGTAGAACCCTGAGGTAGAACCCTGAGGTAGAACCCTGAGGTAGAACCCTGAGGTAGAACCCTGAGCTAGAACCCTGAGGTGGAACCCTGAGCTAGAACCCTGAGGTGGAACCCTGAGCTAGAACCCTGAGGTAGAACCCTGAGGTAGAACCCTGAGGTAGAACCCTGAGCCATAGCTGTCTGGCTCAACGCCATCTAAACAACAAGTGTGGCCACCTCCCCACACCCGTCACGGGTCATGTGATCTTTCTTCTGTTCTGCCACTGAGTGGTTCCCTCTCCGTAAAGAAGTCCAGGTGTTCTGTACAACCATCTGACCGTTCCGTGTTTTCTCCTGATAATAAGCCAACATTCTGATTTCAAATCTTGGGTAGGTAAAGCGGACGGATTTAAAACTACTGTCCAGGTAAACAATAAGAAATGTACCATATTTATAGCTCCTGGGAAAACCTTTTAAGGATAATCACTTACAACTACTACAACCTTCATAATCCACAGCAGGCCGTGGATTATCTCACTTAATATGAGCTTTAGAGAGCTGCTGGCTGGCTGGATGAAAGGCTAGTGACCGGGCCTGTGGAGAGAGACCCAACACGGGGCCTCTACGGACAGACAGCAGGACGAGACACAGCTGGCTCTTTTTAACTTGACAGGAACAGCCCAAACGTGTGTCTCTTATACTGTAACCTTTGTCATTTGCCCTTGTTTATCTAAGCTTGTCCCGCGTTGCTGCAGTGTTGTGTGAGACAAGGGAAAGGTTAATGGTATTGTTTTTAAATCCTTCCTGTTGAGACATGTAAATCCATAGACTGAAACGATCGAGCGAGCCACCTCGGTAATCTCAACTAGCGATCTGTCCTTATCCACGAGAAACGAGAAAAGGAGGCAAATCATAGAGTGACGTGACCTTGTCGAGTATCATTGTAAAGGGGCTGGCTAACAGGACTCATTCAGTCTAACCTAGCCCATGTTCTACCAAACCTGTTGTCCATCAGAAGACATTACCTCATCATATCCTTTTGTTATATTTAACGATAGCCAAACGGAAGGTCGACGATTTCCAGTACTGGAGTCGACGCGCTCACCTGGTGTATGGGGCTGGACTCAACTGGTGTATGGGGCTGGACTCACCTGGTGTATGGGGCTGGACTCACCTGGTGTATGGGGCTGGACTCACCTCGTGTATGGGGCTGGACTCACCTGGTGTATGGGGCTGGACTCACCTGGTGTATGGGGCTGGACTCACCTGGTGTATGGGGCTGGACTCACCTGGTGTATGGGGCTGGACTCACCTCGTGTATGGGGCTGGACTCACCTCGTGTATGGGGCTGGACTCACCTCGTGTATGGGGCTGGACTCACCTGGTGTATGGGGCTGGACTCACCTCGTGTATGGGGCTGGACCTGAGGTGGAGGTGGGACTCGGACTTGGGGGTGACGTGGGCGGTCTCGGACTTGGGGGTGGTGCTGGAGGTGGAGCCTGACTTGAGGCTGATGGTGGGCAGCTCGCGGTGCTTGGTGGTGGGGGAGCGCTCCGGCCGGGAGAGGCTTGCGGCATGGGGGGTGGGGGCCAGACGGAGAGCCGCAGACACATCTGAACAGGAGAGAGAAAAAGAAGGTGAGCGGACGATACAACCTCAGCCCTCTCCTCTGTAACCTGCCTGTGTGGGTCGATAGGTGGGGGTAGATAGGTGGGGGGTGGGGGTAGATAGGTGGGGGGGGGTGGGGGGTGTGCAGGGTCGCTGGGTTGGCCTGTGGGAGCTGAAGGTCAGTCTGATTAAACTACAGAGGGAAAACACCCGTCCCCCCCGGTGCGACCGTTTCACCCCGGGGACCAGGAAGGACCGACGCACCGCGTGCACGGGGCTGCGCAGCGCGGCTTAGGTCTGGCGGAAGTCCGTCGGTTTCAAAAGGAGAGAGTGCACGCAATCGCGGCAGCCGCGCGAGTCTTCATGGCGTACCGGCTTCGCTATAGGAAAAACCCTACGTGTGTTACATGTGTGTGTTACATGTGTGTGTTACATGTGGCACTCTGGCACGAGTCCCTTTAAAAAACTTAACACTTTGACATTATAAAAGATATCCGTCGACACCACATGAGTACTGGTTAGCCTAATAAATGACCACTATTGCACTATTGTCATTGTTCATATTGTATTCCACCCCTGTACATTGTACCGCACATTTCAAATCTTTTATCTAGGATTTTTGGTATATATCGTTCTTTTTTTTTTATCTTGTCGTATCATATTGTTACTTATTGTTTTTGTTTGCTATGCACCGTAGATGAGAGGGAAACGTAATTTCAGCCTCTGTATGTCTGTACATATATTGGATTGACAATAAAGCTGACTTTGACTTTTGGACTTTTAGGTGCAGCCAGTCAACTGTGCGGGTGCACCCCCCCAAACCAAAATCATTTAGTGGCGGTCTACAGTACGCGCATGCGTCCGCTCTCAGGTGCGCGTGTGTTTGTGTCTGTCATGCATACGACAACAGCAACTCCCCAACCAGACTGTGAGACTGTGACGGTGGCGGTGGTGACATTGTCCACTGAGAGGCCAGGAAAAAGGAAGGAGTGTGAGCTGGTGACAGTGACCCAACACCTCTGATAAGTCAGTACCAGTACCCTGCTGGGAAGGGTCACAGGGGAGACTGTCACTGCCCTCCACACTCCAGAAGGCGATATCGGCCAGAGACATCGTATCCCATGGTGCACCTGAGGCTAAAACACAAACACACCTACTTGGAGGGACGGGTGGATCGGAGGGGTTTGGATTCCGTTGAATGGACACATCACAGCCAGAAGTGGCCAGTATGACTACATATAGTAGTGGACCTAGTGGGCCTACAATTGAATGGAATATATGACCATCTCCATTTAGACATGATAGCAACAGAATCCTACACCTAACACAACTCTCTTTCACAACAATCTTCTATTCATATTATTATGTTACGTCCTGGTGCAAAGTCTGAGGGTTCATGGGAATTCGGTAGGTTGTGGAGTGACGTATCAACCAATATGAACATGATATGAATGTTTTGGGACGGGGGATGTATTTGCTGAAAGGGAGAAGGACTTTAGGATGAGTGGGGTACACTGCATTGGTACAGACTCAGTAGATGATGGCTGTGTGGCGTGCGGTAGCGTGCGGTACCTCTGTCTCCCACCAGGCCCATGCCGTTGGTCAGGTAGGCCAGGCCGGCGTTGGCGATGAGGGAGGAGCCGGCCAGGTCCACCTTGGAGGCCTGCAGGCGGAACTTCTCCAGCTCGTGGGAGAGCATCCCGAACTGCTCACTTTGACTGCGACACTTGTCCTCCAGCTCCCGCACCTTGGACTGGACACAGAACACACACACACACACACACACACACACACACACACACACACACATACATACATACACACACACACACATACATACATACACACATACACACACACACATACATGGGCTCAATACCAGCTTCATCTATTCATAATACCATCTTCTTATAGCCTCTAGCCATGACTATCTATCTCCTACTTTTCAGGCCAGTCAGTATTTCAAATGTTATTTCAAATCTTACTGCAGGATGAGCAGTAAGAATGGATCCTTACAATCTTGTTTGCATATAATCACCCATGTAAGAGGATCTTCAAAACTAAAAAAACACGTGTCTCCACACAAAGGAATTTCAGTGACTGTTCGCTAACAATTAACATGAGGTTCACAAACAAAACAGGAGGGAAAAGGCGGGTAACGGAGGGTAAAAGGAGGGTAAGTAACAGGTTTGAGGGCCTTAGTGAGAGGAGGTTTTTGAGGGCAAGCAGAGAGAGTCAGTGGGGGTGACTGGGGTCACAGGATCTGGGGTGCAGCATGTCCTCCAACAACAGCTTTGTGCTCACGCTACCAGAGCCGCTAGCAGAGCCAGGCTCAGTCAGAACGCTCTACAGAGTTGAGTTTTCAGCTCCGAGTTGAGTTGAGTTTCTATAAGCGGCTGCTTTCGCTTCCGGCTGCGGTGGGTGTTTCCTGGCAGGCCGACGTGACTGGGCCCCTAACTCGAAACCGTCTCAACCCAGTTTCCTGTTAAACCTCTCACACACACACACACACCCACCCAGGCCTGGGCTGAGCAGAACGACTGCACCTCCGAACGTACAAATGTGTCAAAGCGGGAAAGAAAAACTGCTACGACTTTGAGATCCACCGCCGATTAATGTTGCTCAGTGCAGAATAAACACTTCTTCTAGAGATTAGTCACAGACGACCAGAACCACGGCTCCAATAGTGAGACTTGATTAAATTAGAGACTTGAAAAATACCCTGAGAGGAAAGAGAAGCCTAGGCTATAGCAGGGTCACAGCATGGCTGCCAAGAGAGCAGGCTAACTCTCTACCTTAACACCCTGAGCTTAGGTAACAAGCCAATGAGCAGGTCCACTGGTGCTCGGCTCAGTGGGAGCTCGGTGTCCGTGCCACAGACACACTCTAATCTAGCGAGCGTCACAAGGGCACCAGCCACACACAGTTTAAATCACCTTCACACGCTCACCCGGCCAGACGGCATCAGAGTGCCCCACACAAAGGGATTATCAAAACGAACACGAGGTACCTACTAGGCCTGTTATGTAACTCTAGTATAAACATATATATGTGGAGTATACTATACGTCACTACACGCAAAACCTGGCTGGAGTCGGTCACCCTGCTGGGCGGGTCTGATTTCCTTAGCCAATGAAATAACATAGCTAGCTAAGCTACGTAGCTAATACAGTAGCCCATACCATCCGCTGTTTTGGCCATTTTCAGTTAAACATAAGCTACTACTTACTTACACACTAGAGTTTGCTTAAGTTATTGATTCAGCGAGCACACACGCACACACACACGCACACACACACACACACGCACACGCACACGCACACGCACACTTAAGGTGGGTGTTGGGGAGGAGGTTGGGATCTAGAGTATCTGGAGTCAGGGTGTTACTGATACCTGCATGCAGTCCAGTGTACTCTGGTTAGAAGGAAGAAACAGAAGCACAACACAGCTTTTCAAAACAAACACATGCTTGTGAACGTTGAGTCCAGGAGGGAAAGATAAATGGTTAATAGATTAGAGATGCTGTCTTAGAGAAGGCCCTGTCAGTCTCCATCACCAGAGGTCTCTCCGCCCTCCACACCCAAACACCCCTCCTTCTGCTGAAAATGCTCACTGCTTGACTGTTGACATTTAAGGGATACGTCCAGGAGAGTTGGATATGCGCTTTATTTGACTCTCTCCTCTCTGAGCTCTGGGAACACATCTTTTAAACACAGAGCTCTGTGGAGGGAGAGAGACTTTTTCTAGTGATGTTTAGAGACGAAAAGATGAATAGAGAAAGTAAGATATTGTAGAAGGATAGAGTAAGAGAGAGACAGAAAACAGAAGAAGAGTAGAGATTAGGGGGAAGAGATAGTGAGCAATTCAAAACAGAACAGGTGCATCTGTACTCTACCAGCTCCCTCTGCAACACAAGCTGGATCAAATCCTACAATAGAATATACACTTCATTTACACACTATTACACCATCCATTAATACTGTACAATGCATACATTCACATACAGAACATACACAATGACACGATGTACATTCCATTGACATTTGACAAGGCTTTTGACTGTGTCTTTACAATGTTCACATTCGATTAAGTTTCTCTCATTTTCTGGGATGAAATTAAGACAAGATAAAACTGGTGCCAATGATCTTCACTTGTCATGAAGGGGTTCATCATATCTCAAAATACACTAAACACTTGACACTTTCCACTAGCATACTAACTAGCATACTCCACTAGCATACTAACTAGCATACTCCACTAGCATACTAACTTCCCAAGGCCATCTGCTCAAACGGTGATGTCATCCTGCCTCCTAAGAGCTAGAACAACACACGGGCGGGTTCTCCCTATAACGGCTACGCCGACAGGTGTTTTAACAACACAAAGAGCGGATAATGTATTCACACTGTGTCAGTGACAAAGGGAAGTCTTTTGTCTGCTGAAGAGAGGGGGCACATTAAATATTGATACACTTTTTGTTTTTGGTTTTAGCATTAGGGTGATGAGATAAGTCTGGCTGAATTATGAATGAGGCTGCAACTCCTCAAAGCCTGGTGGAGGGGAGGTGCATGCTGGGAGCCACGCTGAAGGACTCAAACATACACACTCAACCTCTCACTACGCCCCCACCCTGGACTCCTTCAAATCAGCCCTTAAAACACATCTGTTCACCAAGGTCTTTGGCCCCTAGTCACTGTTTCTGTTTTGTTTTGTTTGTTTTCTGTTTTGTCCGTCTGACCATTCTCCTTTAGAATTGTACAGGGTCGTGTTTTTGAAAGGTGCTATAGAAATCAAAGTTGTTATTATTATTAGGCTACACAGAGGGCCGTTCCACCTGTGTGACAGAGAGACTGATAATCCAGTCGTCCACAGAAACACAGCAGCCAGACTCACCTCCAGAACCTGCACCACGCCCTCATGCTCCCTCCTGGCGAATAACTGAGCCTGTCGGATCAAAGAAAAAGCACAAAACCAACCCGTTATTCTTCTTCCCGAAGGCTGCCCCCTGCTGGACTGAAGTCTTTACTGCCCATAAATAAGGTTGATGATGACTTAAGGTTCAGATGACTTGTGTGTGGGGCTGTTAGGAACATGGCTGGGCAGTTAGTCATTCTACAGCTAGGCCATGGGCCCGGTTGGGTCCATTTGGTACTAGGTAGAACGTAGGGTAGGAGTGCAGGAGGGTAGGAGTGTAGGAGGGCGTGACGAGGTTCTCACCCTGTGTAGCCGTTTGATCTCATCCTGTTTGAACTTGAGGATAGCCAGTGCCTGCTCGTGTTCCAGTTCCAGCTGCTGCCTTCGCTCGGCGACATCTCGCATATGCTGCATGTACACAGACCAGAGAGGGAGTCACATGACCTGTTACATATGCTGCATGTACACAGACCAGAGATGGAGTCACATGACCTGTTACATATGCTGCATGTACACAGACCAGAGAGGGAGTCACATGACCTGTTACATATGCTGCATGTACACAGACCAGAGATGGAGTCACATGACCTGTTACATATGCTGCATGTACACAGACCAGAGATGGCGTCACATGACCTGTTACATATGCTGCATGTACACAGACCAGAGATGGAGTCACATGACCTGTTACATATGCTGCATGTACACAGACCAGAGATGGCGTCACATGACCTGTTACATATGCTGCATGTACACAGACCAGAGAGGGAGTCACATGACCTGTTACATATGCTGCATGTACACAGACCAGAGAGGGAGTCACATGACCTGTTACATATGCTGCATGTACACAGACCAGAGATGGCGTCACATGACCTGTTACATATGCTGCATGTACACAGACCAGAGATGGAGTCACATGACCAGAAATGAAGTCACATGACCTGTTACATATGCTGCAGGTACACAGACCAGAGATGGAGTCACATGACCCCCTTACAGAACGTTCTTACAAGCTGCATATTCACAGGAAAAAACATATACTGCTAACTACCAAATAACAGTGAAATATGTTTACGGTCACATAGTGTGACCCCCTCCCCAGCTGTACCTTTAGGACCTGCTCTAAGTTCTCCAGTTTGGCACGGAGTCTCTGGTTCTCCTCGAGAACTGAATTTCGTTGAGCGGTCACTTCAGTGAGGTCTTCCCTCAACTCCTCATTGTCAACCCGGGCCTAAGGAAGAGAGAGAGAGAGAGAGAGAGAGAGAGAGAGAGAGAGAGAGAGAGAGAGAGAGAGAGAGAGAGAGAGAGAGAGAGAGAGTGGGCGTGACCACTGGCACCGTACAGTCAGGGGGAGAGAGAGGAGATCGAAATAACATCCACATGGAAATAGAAAACACTGAGTTTAGTCCGGTCTCGGTCAGGGACAGGGACAGTCAAGGGTTACCATAGGAACCATACAGGTAGAGTCCATGCAGGTAGAGTCACTCATACAGGGCAGGTAGAGTCACTCATACAGGGCAGGTAGAGTCACTCACACAGGGCAGGTAGAGTCTCTCATACAGGGCAGGTAGAGTCTCTCATACAGGGCAGGTAGAGTCTCTCATACAGGGCAGATAGAGTCACTCACACAGGGCAGGTAGAGTCACTCATACAGGGCAGGAGGGAGGAGGGACGAGGGAGGAGGGAGGAGGGAGGAGGGGGGAGGGGGGAGGGGGGAGGGAGGAGGGAGGAGGGGGGAGGGGGGAGGGAGGAGGGAGGAGGGAGGAGGGAGGAGGGAGGAGAGAGGAGGGAGGAGGGAGGAGGGAGGAGAGAGGAGGGAGCCACTGACCTGGTCGAGCCGCTGTGCCTTCCTCCTGAGGAGATGCGCCTCCTCCTCTAGTAGCTCATTCTTGCCTCGCTCATCCTCTAGCTGGCTCTCCTATCAGAGACCACGAGACTCAGCGTAAGTAGGGGAAATCCATTACTCCATTACTCCTAATCACCTCTAGTAAGAGCAGTTAACTGTCCTGCAGTAACACAGGGCCCTGGCTGCAGCTGGAGAGCCGCTAGGAGGCAGGGGGAGTAAACGGTAAACGGACTGACGCACTTATATAGCGCCTTTATCCAAAGCGCTTTACAACGGCCTCTCATTCACCCATTCACACACACATTCACACACCAATGGCGGCCAAGCTACCATGCAAGGCGCCGGCCGGCTCACTGGGAGCAATTTGGGGTTCAGTGTCTTGCCCAAGGACACTTCGACATGTGGCCAGCCGGGGCTCGAACCGCCGATCTGCCAACCTTGCGATCATTAGACGGCGGCTCTACCTCCTGAGACACAGACGCCCCTAGTGAGAGTACAGTCCAGTGTGTGTGTGTGTGGGGGGGGGGGGTTCCTTACCAAATCCAGACATCTCTTCTGTCGCTTCTTTACTTCATGTTCGAGGTTTTCACATTCTTTTCTCTTCTTGCTCAGCTCCCGTTCCTGAACAAAAACAAACCGCCACAGAGGCGGAACGGGTCACGTTACGGGAAACCTTCCGAAAACTCCACATCTCTGTTGAAATCAGATCTCCGTCTGACGTTAGCCCTGAACCCTTTCACAGCAGCCTGTCGTCATAGTCTGAAGTCTTTTTCATGAACGTGACATTCGGCATCAGACATTAACGTGCACAGTGTTTTCTGTGAGAAATGACAATAAGAGTGTCATACGTCCATCATAGGTCATGTCATAAGTCATATCCTGCATGTCATTACTGAAAATCATGAACCAATCATTTTTGTGTCCCACACACGTGTCTACACCATCAATCTGTTTTGAATACTAAAGAAATAAGTCATTCATTTCCATATTGACCTATGACATGGTAACAATGCGGTATTACAAAGCTTAGCATCCTTTAATTATTCTAAACGCAGCTTACACGCCGGCCCAGAGGAGGAGAAATCAGCTTATTTCAGAATTGCCGCAGTAACGTAATCAAGCGTCACCACTATGAACGTGTGGGAGGAGGAGGGGGCAGAGGGTGGGAGGAGGGGACAGAGGGGCTAATTGCAGACTGGAAACAGCTTAATGGAGGAGATGATGTAATAGCACCAATGATGTAATAGCAAGACAATATTGATAATTAAAAAGCGGTCTGTGGCCTGATTTATTCTCACAACTGTCTGTGAGTGATAGCATTTACGCTCTGTCTTAAATACAGCTAGTGAGGCCTAGGGACATGCTGGCCACAGTCACTAGATAATGTGACAGCAGCTGGTGAAACCAACCAACTGACCGTTCAGACCTTTATTCTGAAAGATGAAAATACATTTCAGCGTTGTTGAAAATCAATGACACACTTGCTAGTCAAGCCAAAACACTGCAATACTGTGGATTCAGTGAATAATGCCCACTACTACCTACAGTGGGGGAAATAAGTATTTAACACAATATTTTGTCCAGTAAATGTATTTCCAATGAGCCTATTCAAGTGAAATGTGCACCAGACTTTGGTATTAACTCAAACAATCCAGACAAAAAAAATCGAAATATTTAAGTCCATATGTAAATAAAGTTATGTGGAATAAAGTGGAATGAAACAGGAAAGAAGTATTGAACACACTAGAACACACAGGAAAAAGCAGCACACCACAGCAAGGGAAGGCAAGGAACCAGCTGAAAACCATAACTAATTAGGAGGCAACTCTACCTCCAATCTGTGCTAATTAATGTCAACTGGGCTCGAATATATTTATGGGCTATAAAAGGTTTTTTTTGTTACCAAGGTGCCACACAACAAACATCTAATGATGGGTAAAAGCGAAGAGCTGTCTCAAGACCTTCGCAACCACATTGTTGCAAAACATGAAAATGGAATTGGCTACAGACGTATCTCCCTAACCCTATCACGTATAACCCTAACCCTAACCCTAACTTCTGAATCTTCCAGTAAGCACCATTGGGGGCATTATCCGTAAGTGGAAGCAACATCACTCCACCATCAACCAGCCACGCACAGGAGCTCCTCGCAAGATTTCTGATCACGGAGTCAGAAGGATACTTAGAAGAGTAGCCGAAGAGCCAAGGACCACTAGGAAAGAACTCCAGAAAGACTTGGAGGCAGCAGGTACAACTGTGACAGAAAGGACAGTAGGCCATGGCCTCTGTGCACACTCAGCCCGCAAGACTCCACTACTGAAAAAATGTTGAAGCTTGTTTAAGGTTTGCCAAACAACATTTGGACAAGCCAGTGAACTACTGGGAACATGTACTCTGGTCAAATGTAACTTTTTTTTTTACTGTCACACAACACACCATGTTTGGAGGAGAAATGGCATTGCACATCACCCGAATAACACTATACCAACAGTGAAGTTTAGAGGTGGAAGTATCATGGTGTGGGGCTGTTTCTCCTCTCGTGGTACTGGCAGACTTCATATTGAAGGAACAATGAATGGAGCCATGTACAGAGAGATCCTGGAGATGAACCTGCTGCCATCCACCCGGATGCTGAGGATGAGACGTGGGTGGACCTTCCAGCAGGACAACGATCCAAAGCAGACAGCAAAGGAAACCCGCAATTGGTTTCAGAGAAAGAAAATCAACTGGTTGGAATGGCCCAGTCAATCACCTGACTTAAACCCAATTGAACATTTGTGGAAGCATCTGAAGATCCAGATTCACAAGAGGGCCCCCAGCAATCTTCAAGATTTAAAGACAATCTGTGTAGAGGAATGGGCCAAAATCACACCTGAATACTGCGGGTGATTAGTTACTTCATACAGAAAGCGCCTTGAAGCTGTCTTTACAAACACAGGCTTCTCCACTAAGTATTGAATTAATTTCAGTTAGTGTGTTCAATACTTTTTTTCCTGTTTCATTCCACTTTATTACACATAACTTTGTTTGCATATGGACTTTAATGTTTAGATTGTATGTCTGGATTGTTTGAGTTAATACCAAAGAGGGGTGAGGTCAGGTGGAAGCCGGCGGTTCTCACCAGCAGCTGTAGGCGCTGCTCCTCTGTGTGCTCCTCCTGGTGGGAAGGGGCGGGGCTGAGGCCCGGGGGGGGCGTCACTCGCGGCCCCGACTCCTCCTCCTCTCCGGGAGTCTCCTGACACCTGGCTGGAGCCTCATCTAACGCCACACACGGGGTCTCTGCTGCAACCTTCCAGGGGCAAAAAACAGGAACAGGCCTTTAACACAATATGACATCATTGAAACCTGCTGGTTATTACGCAAGACAACATAATGAAGCGTCTGTGCATGCATAAGCATTACCCAGACAGAGGTGCAGAGCTCGTTCAGAATGAGGAATCATGACGTGATAAACCGTCATTGAAAGGAGAACAAATGTCTTATGTCACTGTGGCCTCCCACACACTGACAGACTGGGATTGCTAGTGAGCTGCCAGGTCTTCCAGAGCTTTGACCCCTCTCTCCCTCTCTCTCCCTCTCTCTCCCTCTCTCTCCCTCTCTCTCCCTCTCTCTCCCTCTCTCTCCGATCCAGCAGAACGGCTTAGCCTGGGACGTCACTGACACACCAGCAGAGACCCTCCTTCCCTCATTCTCGTTGAAACTCAACATTATACGTTTCTACAATTAAGCACTATCACACGAGAGGGAGTGTGTTATACTGAATATCAGCACGGCTGTGATTCGGTCGTAGGTACGAGGCCACAGGCCGAGCTGATATTCAGTATAACAGCACGACCTCGAGTGTGATATTGCTTTTATACAACAGTTCTACAGCACAATGTATTAGTTAACAGTAATAAGTGACAACAGATTATGATTTGTTTGTTTATTTAATCATTTATTTTGGCTCCGTCAACAAAAAATAGTTCCGCAACTGGACTGTAGCCTAGTAACCTGAACACAAACATCTGCAGGCTAGCAACTTTGTATTAACGGTCATTTCGGAGTTGGTACATATAGTTAAGTCCCAGTGCTGTTATACTGTATATCAGCACTCATGGAATGCCTCTTGTCCAATCAAATTACTTGGTCGGAACTAACTGTTGTATAATGAACATTATATTCATGGTACTACAAATCTTACTGACATTATGTTACATTTTAGATGTGCTATAGTTTAGCAGACGCCTTTATCCAAAGCGACTTACAAGTACATTTGTCTAAGTAAGTGAATCATCGTAAGAAAAACAGATCTATGCTAGCCTAGGACCAGGCACCAGTCGCGGTCAGAATGCTAGAAGATTACTGACAGTAGAGAAACTGTACAGGGGGCTAGTGGGGATGAAGAGGTCTTTAGGAGGGAGAGTCCAGAGGAGCTTTATGAGATTTAGTAATAGAGAGTCATTCTGAGGTCCAGTAGGGGGGGCTAGCTGGGAAAGTGTTTGACATTGGTGTCATTATCCTGTCAGCCTGGCTTCAGCGGGTTAAGAGTTGGGAATCAGTGTCTAATTTTAGGGCCCACCTACTTATGCTCTCAGTAAAACTGGGCTAGTGCAGGTAAGGTCACAACCTAGTAACAGGATCAAAGGAACAGGGCCATGTGCCAAGGAGAAACACTCATTTGCGGTGTTAGCCATTAGCTAAAGACCGGACTTAGCGCGTGCACACACACACACACACACACACACACACACACACACACCACACACCACACACCACACACCACACACCACACACCACACACAACACACAACACACCACACACCACACACACACTTACTATATGTAACATGAGTCAGGGAAAGTAAGATATTTACATGCAAAGCACTCATTATTACAGTCATTATTATAGTCATTATTACAGTCATTATTAGGGGCGCAGAGAGCTTCAGTCTTTTCATGGGGAATGGAACAGAATACCAGCCGGCTGTCAACACACCTAAACTCCCTCCATTGTTCCAGGCCAGTGAGGCAGCAATTACCAGTCAACGGGAAGTGGTCCCCTGGGTTCAGACTGCATGGTAAGGAGGGAAGCTGAGTGTTTTACCCACAATGCCGAGCTCAAAGCGTTCTCAGAGTTCAGGCAGGGTGTCATACCGTTGAGACTGGGAGCTGAGGGGGAGACCCTGAGAGAATATGACATCATATGTCATTGGTCGAGTGTTATGTGGGACGGTATGGCTGAAACAGAGAGATAGCTATATAGAACACTATACTATATAGTATAAGTAGTAGTCATCTACTACGGTACAGTTTACAGTAAATGTCTCACAGAGCGCACTCTGTAGTGTATGAGAGGGTAAACAGATAAGAGGTCATGTAGAGGAGTCATGTCAGAGGTCATGTAGAGAGGTCATGTAGAGAGGTCATGTAGAGGGGTCATGTAGAGCGGTCATGTAGAGCGGTCATGTCAGAGGGGTCATGTCAGAGGGGTCATGTAGAGGGGTCATGTAGAGCGGTCATGTCAGAGGGGTCATGTAGAGCGGTCATGTCAGAGGGGTCATGTCAGAGTGGTCATGTAGAGTGGTCATGTAGAGAGGTCATGTAGAGGGGTCATGTCAGAGGGGTCATGTAGAGGGGTCATGTCAGAGGTCATGTAGAGGGGTCATGTAGAGAGTCATGTAGAGAGTCATGTAGAGGGGTCATGTAGAGAGGTCATGTAGAGGGGTCATGTCAGAGGTGGTCTGGGTTTGGGCCTGGGTGGGTCTCAAGCAACATGTTATTCATTTATAGACCTAGGCATGTAGAATGACTGGGAAACATACCATATCTACACATAGTAACATGCAGACATTCAGGTCATGAGAAAAGAGACTGTGAGTTGGGCAGAGACAGTCAGAGCTCTCATCTTGGACCTCTCAGCCAGCTGAAGGACGTTATTTCATTGTTCACAACGTTACAACAAAAGATTGTTCAGGAAATTGTGTGCATTATGTTGTTGTTAGTCAGTTACAGGTTATGGCAGTGAACTCACGCTCTCCTCTACAATCTATACACACCTCACTCACCTGACCCTGACCATGCTATGATCTACGTATACAACACCTGACCCTAGCCCATGCTATGATCTACACACCTGACCCTAGCCCATGCTATGATATGATATATACACCACCTGACCTTGGCCCATGCTATGATCTATACAACACCTGACCTGACCATGCTATGATCTATACACCTCACCCCCCTGACCCTGACCATGCTATGATCTATACAACACCTCACCCCCCTGACCTTGCTATGATCTCTGGCTCATGCATACTGGATGTACACTATAAGGCTTAGTTCTATCAGATGTATTAGGCAGCGCTGGGTCGATGCTTCCTAAGCCCTCAGACAGCGTGCTGTAGATCCACGCTGTATCGTTACATTTGTAGATTTACTCGTCCGTTGCTATGAAAGCGCAGATGGACCGGTCTGTCTACTGTTTACCTCCCTATGCATACAAGGACTGCTTCATGCTTTACTAAACCACAAACCACGCAGTGTCTGGATGGTCCAGAGGCTTCCTAAAGCGGGCACACCTCCCTGTTGCTCTGGTCCATGCTCCAAAACGGGTAAACTGCAGGCCAGCAGCAGGCCCTGGAGGCCATAAGCACATTGGCGGTAATCCCTGTGGACTAGTGAAACGGGTAACTGGATCACTTCTTTTAAAAGCACCTTAATGGATTGGCCCGGCCGTGGGTTTCCTTGTGACACAGAACCTATCGATGCCCTGCGATCGATCGGTCTACAACCCCGTCACGACAGGCCGTCTAAACTCCACATCTGAGGGCCCCGAAAAATCTCTCTTTTAGGTCGTCACTCAGCTAGGTAGGCCTCATGTGTCTCTGCTTGCATACGAGTGTTGCTGCATCGTAAACCAGTGTGGGATTTAGTGAAATGCATTGAAATGCAACAAGCTATCAGACCTGCAGGAGAAATGCCCTTAGTTGGGACTCGTGTTGCAGTAATAACATGGGACCCGGGGCGGCTGCACAGCAAGCCAGCTACAGGCAGACTATAATAATCTTTTCCATAACGATTTCAGTCTGTCCTATAAATAAACTGAGGAGAAAATAAAACTGGATACCCAAAACTACTTCTGACCGTGCCTGACGATTCTTCCAAGAGCTGTTTGCTTTTCAATATTATTATACGATGCTAATACAATCCTGCATAGCCACAGTGCTATATGGGGATATATATACAAGGTTAACCACACGCACGCCCGCACACACACACACACACACACACACACACACACACACACACACACACACACACACACACACACAGAGGGAGTCAGACCCAAACACAAAATATGACCTACCCCTCTCCTGTGATCTGTGGCAACGTCAAGGGTTTCCCTGGCCCCAATTATCCAGTGCAGGGCGAACTAGAAAAGTCTTTGGTGCGGCTAGAGTCTTACCTACCATCCAAAACCCTCTCACCGCTGCCACGGCAACAGAGAGAGGATTACCGGACTGTACCATTGGGCTGTGAGAGGGGATTAGAGACTCAACATGGCCCCTTTCTGTGCATGCGTGTGTGCTCCACAGATGACAGATTATCACAACCAGCGTTCTCATCTAAGCTTCAAAGAGAGAAGAGAGGGATTTTTTTTCTCGCTTTTCTCCGAAACTTTAGAATGAGCTAAATGAGATGCATGTCTTTAACATACTTAGATTGGTTTTCCTTGCTGCATTAGGCTCACAGCTTTGGCTCACAGCTTTTCATGACTGGCCACATATTGAAAATACAAAAATTCGCTGATGGCCATTTCTAGAAAATGTTTCCCCCCCCCCCCCCCATTTATTTACTATAGTTTACACTGCATTTCATATGCTACAGTATAGCGTGTGTGTACATATTTGCACCATCTGTATATGTATGCAGCCATTTTAGAGCCTACAACCAACATCTCTGGACCTCAGTGCAGTGCACCACATCTGAGAGGGGAAGGGAGAGAGAACGGTTTCTAAGAGCCCAGTGCTCCACGCTGCAGATCTTGTGACTTCCGTCTCTTGATCAGTCCCAAACTTCAACACAGGGAACCCTCTCATCATGGCACCTGGTAGATTACGCCCAGCCCAGCCGTTATATAACACTAGAAAACAGCGTCCATGCCAATGTAAACATACACTAAGCTTAAAAAAAAAAGAAACAGTGGACCAAATTCCACATTAACAAACTGACGTAATCCTGAAGCCACGGCAGCAGTAGACTATCCACCCCCCTGTGAATGAGAAGACATGACCAGGTCCATGTTAGTTTCACCCTTAATCTCAAACTTGGCCCTGAACAGGCTGCGTGACGTCACTGTGCTGCCTTTTGAGAAACGCAGCTACGGCATTTTAACCCATCTGCAGGCAAATCATATGTAGAATTGTTGTTGCTGTTGCAATAACCTCAGATAGATTTAGCATTTAGATGGGACAGGTACTCCCAAGTCTCAAATATTTGCTGGAGCTTCTACTAAGTCATTCGGTTGTTAAGTCGTGACGTGTTTCCGGGTCCAACGTTGGCTGAGGCGCTCTCTTCGAAATGCCTCAGTAATAATAATAATTCATTATATTTATATAGCGCTTTTCCGAGGCTCAAAGACGCTGACAATGTGGGGAAAACAGGAAAGTGCTGTGTCCCTTGTTGTATGAATAGATCCGTGTCTAAAAAACGATTGAACTGTCATTCCACCGCTGTAGTACACTGGTACTCTGGTGCTTTAGTACACTGGTACTCTGGTGCTGGGATTTTCTGGTTTGGACCCGGTAATTGCTAAACGTCAGCTTAACAACTGAATAGTGATTGTGGCCGACCCCTCTCACCCCGGACACAATCTGTTTGAAACACTCCCCTCTGGCAGGAGGCTGCGGTCCATCAGGACCAAAACCTCTCGCCACAAAGACAGTTTCTTTCCCTCGGCAGTCAGCCTCATCAACAAGGCCTGGGACCCCCACTGACACAGACTCTTACCCCGCCCCCATAGACACTACATATTGTAAATATTCATTCATATTCATATCTTACTTTATTATTATATCTATGCTCCTTGATGTTTTTTGCACTACTTGCTTTTTAATCCTTATTATTATTATTATTATTACCGTACTATTATTATTATTATTATTATTATTATTATTATTATTATTATGTTGCCTGTTTGCACCAACAACCACAGCAAATTCCTTGTATGTGAAAACCTACTTGGCGAATAAAGTCTGATTCTGATTCTGATTGTGTCATATTTGTTGGCCACAGTTGTGAAGATCTGTGGATGACAGAGGCCTTGACGTTGACCTTTGACCTTGGCTATCTGGTGTGCAGAGACTTTA
Source organism: Nansenia antarctica (assembly GCF_963989245.1). Taxonomy (NCBI): domain Eukaryota; kingdom Metazoa; phylum Chordata; class Actinopteri; order Argentiniformes; family Microstomatidae; genus Nansenia; species Nansenia antarctica. The sequence continues at coordinate 16,442,952 of NC_137693.1, forward strand.
CTCCTCCTCTTGGTGACACTTCACTGGGATGCACTGCACTTTACCACCAACAGGGGTCAGTATGGAGCTGGACCAGGAATAACACCTTACCTTCTCTTCCCTCTCCCCCGGGGTCTTCTCCGGGGCGGGGGGGCTGGGGGTGGCGGGGGGCTCTCTGGAGGAGGTGACTGACAGCTGTCTCTGGAGGCGCAGCACCTCCTTCTGGGACTCCCTCAGCAGCCTCTCAAACTCCAGCACACGCCATGGGACAGGGGAACCCTACACACACACACACACACACACACACACACACACACAGACACAGACACACAGACACACAGACACACGCACACACGCAGACACGCGCACACGCGCACACGCACACACAGACACAGACACAGACACAGACACAGACACACACAGACACAGAGACAAAACAGTATTGTCATACATGCTTAAAGACCCCCATGACATGCTGCTACACTGTTGCATAACGGTGACAATCTGAAACAATGACACACTTGTTTGCCATCTGGTGGAGGCTGAGGACATCCCAGAGGACAGACACTGAGAACCTACCAGAGGACAGACACTGAGAACCTACCAGAGGACAGACACTGAGAACCTACCAGAGGACAGACACTGAGAACCTACCAGAGGACAGACACTGAGAACCTACCAGAGGACAGACACTGAGGACGTACCAGAGGACAGACACTGAGAACCTACCAGAGGACAGACACTGAGAACCTACCAGAGGACAGACACTGAGAACCTACCAGAGGACAGACACTGAGAACCTACCAGAGGACAGACACTGTGGACGTACCAGAGGACAGACACTGTGGACATACCAGAGGACAGACACTGTGGACGTACCAGAGGACAGACACTGAGAACCTACCAGAGGACAGACACTGAGAACCTACCAGAGGACAGACACTGAGAACCTACCAGAGGACAGACACTGAGGACCTACCAGAGGACAGACACTGAGAACCTACCAGAGGACAGACACTGAGAACCTACCAGAGGACAGACACTGTGGACGTACCAGAGGACAGACACTGAGAACCTACCAGAGGACAGACACTGAGAACCTACCAGAGGACAGACACTGAGGACCTACCAGAGGACAGACACTGAGAACCTACCAGAGGACAGACACTGAGAACCTACCAGAGGACAGACACTGTGGACGTACCAGAGGACAGACACTGTGGACATACCAGAGGACAGACACTGAGAACCTACCAGAGGACAGACACTGAGGACCTACCAGAGGACAGACACTGAGAACCTACCAGAGGACAGACACTGTGGACGTACCAGAGGACAGACACTGAGAACCTACCAGAGGACAGACACTGAGGACGTACCAGAGGACAGACACTGAGGACGTACCAGAGGACAGACACTGAGAACCTACCAGAGGACAGACACTGAGGACCTACCAGAGGACAGACACTGAGAACCTACCAGAGGACAGACACTGTGAACCTACCAGAGGACAGACACTGAGGACCTACCAGAGGACAGACACTGTGGACGTACCAGAGGACAGACACTGAGGACGTACCAGAGGACAGACACTGTGAACATACCAGAGGACAGACACTGGCCGTCTACGAACACGGAAGCACTCAGGGCCAGGAAGATAAAGGGACATCTTCAGTACACTAGACTAAGATCTTCCATTGACAACACCGATGCCTTTCAAGCTTGATCTTAGTCTTTCTGGCCAGGCTGAGATCCCAGAGACAGAGTGATGAGTCATGCTCTGGGGGTTTATCTACTGGCTAGAGCCGAGGATGTGCCCGATAACGATTCCCAAAGATTACCCAGGAATATCAGCTCTGACAAACACAGGAGGGATAATTAAAAACAGGCGCTTAGAAAGGGCACCCTCTCCTTGGCCTGATCTACATCTGCATCAGCACGGCCTCACTGACTCAACATGTGAAGACCTCTCCAGCACAGCAGAGGGCAGGCCTGAGGCACAATGGCCCTTTGATGAGGCTGGTGAATGCAGGGTTCCCAGGGTTCCCACACGTTCTAAAACATCAGATTCAAGCACCTTTAAAGGACTTTCAAGACTTCATTCCCTCAAATTCAAGGACCCAACACAGCATAGTTTGAGACAGACCTAGATGAGATTTTATATAATAGGAACTATCCGCTCACAGACAACAATTAAAAAGAGAGGCTTGAATGTGTGAACACTAGATGGTCTCTTGCCTTCTCTACCACAGCACAGCAAAACAATATATTGTGAAATATGTGTCAAGTTAAGCAAAACAGAGACTTATTTACTAGTTGATGAGCTAAGTAAAACATTTTTGAATATATATTTTTTTTGAGAGAGAGAGAGAGAGAGAGAGAGAGAGAGAGAGAGAGAGAGAGAGAGAGAGAGAGGGAGAGAGGGGAATTCAAGCACTTTCAATGACCCATGTCTATTTTCAAAAACTTTTAAGACCTTGATTTTTTCCCCTCAAATTCACAAACTTTCAAGGATTTCAAGGACCCGTGGGAACCCTGGACACAGTGGCTTGAGTGGGGAAGGCTGAGAATGAGCCTCTAGGTTGGTGTTGAGCTCTGGTGTTGAGCTCTGGTGTTGAGCTCTGGTGTTGAGCTCTCCGTGGAGGGGCGGTGGTGATAGATACCTTGGCAGAGCCCAGCCGGGCCTCCAGCTCCCGACACTCCTGTTGCAGGGCGGCGATCTCCTTGTCCTTGCAGAGCAGCGTGTCTGCGTGCTGGGCCAGGTCACGGGCGCGCTGGCGGGCGAACGCTCGCTTGTACTGCTCCACCGCACCCTGCCTCACCGGAGCCGGGGTGTTTACCTGTAGGAGGGGGGGGGGGGGGCGGGGGCAACATGAACATGAGGAGAATGTCATTAGTCTGGAGGACTGTTCATCAAAAACATCAGACTATTATTTTAATACGTTATTTTTTCTGAGTGGGGCAGTCCCACTCATATGTTTCATTTTATTGGACATATTTAGTGAAGATAGACACGAAAGTAAATAGAAGAAGGGAGAGAGGGCATGTCAGCAGGGCATGGGCCGGATTCGAACCCATGCCGACATGGGCACATGTGTGCACTGCACACCGCGGTGCTAGACCACTGGACCACCCCAGGCCACAGAAAACATGTGACTATTAAGGGGAACAACAGGTACTGTGATGTGTTCCTCTCAGGAGTGATTAGTGTTCACCTGGACATCACCTGTAGTCCTGCAGGCAAACATGTCAATGTGTTCCCACTCACTCAAAGCAGTAATGAGTGAATTAGCAATGAATGTCTAGCTGTTCACCATGAGTCAGTGTGCACGGGCAGGCAAGACATTGCTAAGGCATTTCCAAGTGTTACACACTTAAAGGCAGGTCTATAAATAACATTTAGGTCAACCCTGTCAAACTGCTTCAACTCAAATACAATAGCTTAAGGAAAAAGGTCCGCTGCTCTAAAACGTCCCTCTCGTTTCCCTGCTTTAACTCAGACAGGCCTGGGGCTCAGCCTGGTGAACAGGTGCGTTGGAATACGGAGCCAGCCAATGGGCTTGGTAGCCTGGGTAGAGACAGGTGGTACTGCAGGTGGCGCTGGACTAATGCGTCTCTTTAGCCCAGACCAGGGCGGGGAGGTTCTCTTAACATCTATCATCTTCCCCCTGACGCTCACAATGAATTATTCATACGCACTCACAGAGCACAACGTACGAAGTACATGGCAGTTTATGAGTTTTTTTTAACAAGAAAGGCACGTTAGACGCGAGAGAGACAAGGGTTGCGAGAGAGACAAGGGTTGAGCGACGGCATCCACAAGGACAGTGTGACGAGGTCTAGATTTAATTTACATTCTCATAACTGACCATGACCACCCAATTTCCTGTTTAGGGGCACTTTTTTTTTGACAATGACTCACATTCATCACTCACAGACTCAACCATTCAGCTCATTCCTAAAGATTCCAGTCATTTGGGAACATTTGGATGTTGGTTAATGAATCATGGCCATCATTTGGGGGGGCAGGGCAGTGGGGAGATGACACAGGGATGCAGTAATGCTCTGTGTCTTAACACTAGAAGAGCCGTGAGGGGTCACGGTGACCCCTGTGAGTAAAAAAAAAAAGTTTATCTTTGCACTCGATCAAATTTCAGGACACTCCTTTCATGACTTTTCCTAGATATGTGTGTTCTACCACCCAGTATCCTTACATTTTCTAAATCACTTCAGGATAAGATAGTATAAAGCGGTTTTGCAGTTTTTCTGTGTTGGAGGCAGGCTAAAAAAAGAAGCGCCCTCTAGTGATCTCTGTGTGTAAATAACAGATTTACATTCTAAAAAGGGGGTTTACTCTACTAGTAGGTAAAACAGGCACGGCTGTTGCAGTGTTAAACGGTAACACATAGGCAGCGTACCACTTTGAGGTTGGCCTCCTGCAGCTTGCGGGCCCTCTCCTCCAGACGCTTGGCGATGACGGACAGCTCCGTGTTCTTCCTCCTCAGCCGCCTCACCTTCTCCTCCGTCTCTGGGCCGCTGCTCGTCCGCTGCAGAGAGGAACTCACCTTAACACTTTGTTTTCTTTGGGGGGGGGTTTCTGAGTGGGGCAGTCATATTCCCACTCATATTTTTTCATTTTATTGGACAGATATAGTGGGGAAGACAGACAGGAAAGTAAGGAGAAGAAGGGAGAGAGGAACTATGGTTAACACTTTTTTTTCATTGGTAATTCTTTTTCTGAGTGGGGCAGTCACACTCATATGTTTCATTTTATTGGGCAGATTCAGTGAAGACAGACAGGAAAGTAAGGAGAAGAAGGGAGAGAGAGAGGGCATGTCAGCAGGGCATGGGCTGGATTCTAAACCATGCCGACATGGGCATAATGTGTGCACTGTAGACCGTGGTGCTAGACCACTGGACCACCCCAGGCCACACTAACGTCAACACTTGACAAGAGTCTGCAACTCCTGCTGACACACCAACAGGACAGACAGGATGACCCAAAAATAGTACAGTAGCTTCGCAGCCGGAAGGGACCAAAGCTTCCGTTTCTTGGTCTGACTTGGGGGTTCCGGGTCTGTACCGCTCCTCTGGGTTAGTGTCGTCCAGACCGCTACAGTAAGGCGGGGGTCTTACCAGCAGGCCGTTCTCCTCCCTGAGGGTGCTGCAGGTCTTCTCCAGGTCGTCCAGAGCCCGCAGCAGCTCAGAGTTCTGACGCACCAGGAACCCGTAGTCAGTCCCGTTCTGGAAGACAAGAATGAGATGACACACACATCAACATCTAAAATCAAGATGTTTACACGGTGTGATGAGAACAAAATCGCTTGAATTAAAACGGAGCGTACGGTATAATTGTTTGGGTGTTTTTTCGGTCGCTTACTAAAGCGCTAGATCATTAACGTTCAGCAGCTCTGTGTGTCTCCAGGGGGGAACGCATCCTCACAGTCAGCAACTAAAGAGCCTCTCTCTCTCCTCAGCTGCTGTTTGGACAGCGTCTCCTGACGTGGCTCTGTGCGGATGACAGCTCACTGACTAGAAGCTTTTCACTGGGACAGCTCAATCAGTCCACCGCTGGCACTGAGCCCTCTATTAGCCTTGATTCCCTCACACCAGAGCAAGGGAAAAAGAAGAGAGATCTGCCTTCACACAGCCTTACAGAGAAATGAGGGTGAAAAAGAGAGAGGAGGAGGGGAAGGAAGAGGAAAGAGAGAGAGAGAGGGGATGGGGGGGCACACAAACACATCTGGAAGAACTAGAAAGCGGGTCTACAATCCGCTTTGTCCAGAGCTGCCGTCATCCGGCCCCATTCTGGACTGCAGCCGCTGGCCTGACGTCTAAGACCTCATCATGGATTCTAGTTTTAGAGATTCATCAGCTGGACTTCATCCCTGGTTCAGACACTCACACCCAGGTGTGTGGCATCAGGCAGGGCAGTTATAGGCTAGGGCCACCTGCCCATGCGGAGGAAACACGGAGGCTAGACTTCTCTCTCCCTGGAGGGAGGGGGGGGGTCACATTCTGGTCTGTGTGGAGTGCTTTAGACGGATCCTGAGGGGAGGGAACCGACCTGGCAGAGGAGAGGATATGGTGGAGACACCAGATGGACAGACAGAACAACCAGAGAAGCAGGAAGTGACTGGACTATTTGTCCTCTGTGTCAGCGGCCTCTGGGCAGAACATCCCCATCCCCCAGACTGACCTTGGCTAGGAGAGCCATGTGTTTACAGAGTTAACAGGAGGGTGTAATACTGTATCTGTACAGGAGTATAGTGTGGTCAGACAGACAACAGAAACACTGCACTCTGTATTGGGCTTAGACATAAGGGGAATGTACACAGAAGAGGGCAGTATGTGTGTGTGTGTGTGTGTGTGTGTGTGTGTGTGTGTGTGTGTGTGTGTGTGTGTGTGTGTGTGTGTGTGTGTGTGTGTGTGTGTGTGTGTGTGTACTGATGTGGACAAACGTGTTGGTACCCGTTGACGAAAAAAAGAACCCACAATTTCTCTGAAATAACTTGAAACTCACAAAAGTAATTGGCATCCATCATTGTTTATTCCATATTTCATAGAAATCAGACTAATAAGAATACTAAGAATAATAAAACAAATGAAAATGTCATGGACAAAACATTATGTGACCCTTAACCTAATATTTTTTTCTTGCACAACCTTTTGCAATCAAGCGATTTCTGTAGCTCTCATTGAAACTTCTGCACCTGTCAACAGGTAGTTTGGCCCACTCCTCCTGCAGCTGTCTCAGGTGTGAAGGCTGCTTCTCCAGACTGCGGGTTTCAGCTCTTTCCATAGATGTTCAATAGGATTCAGATCAGGACTCATAGAAGGCCACTTCAGAATAGTCCAATGTCTAGTTCTTATCCATTCCTGGGTGCTTTTAGCTGTGTGTTTTGGGTCATTATCCTGTTGGAGGACCAATGACCTGTGACTGAGACAGAGCTGTCTGACACTGGGCAGCATGTTTCGCTCCAGAATGCCTTGAGAGTCTTGAGATTTCATTGTGCCCTGCACAGATTCAAGATTCATTCAGATTCATCATAGATGCAGCAAAGCAGCAAAGCAGCCCCAAAACACAACCTCCCCTCCTCCATGTTTCACAGTAGGTATGTTCTTTTTTTGTAAGCTTTTTTTTTTTTAGAGCTGATATGACTTGCCAAAAAGCTCCAGTTTTGACTCATCTGTCCAAAGGACATTCTCCCAGAAGCATTGTGGCTTGTCAATATGCATTTTAGCAAATTCCAGTCTGTCTTTTTGATGATTTTCTTTCAAAAGTGGAGTCCTCCTGGGTTTTCTTCCATGGAGCCCAACTGTCACTCAAAAAGCGACGGATGGTGCGATCAGACACTGATGTACCTTGACCTTGGTGACTACGTTTCTCCATTTAATTAGGCTGAATGACTGATTATAAGATTGAAGACCTGTGTGATACCAATGAATGAAAACAGTTAGTTTGAAATATCACTATAATCCAATTACTTATAATATTTTCTAAGAGGTACCAACATATCTGTCCAGGCCATTTTAGAATATAATTTCTCTCTTTTCACAGTTCCTTTGCTTTAATATATGACATACCAAAGGCATGCAGGTATACATGAGAACATTGCTTTTCATTTCATCCCTTTTCAGGAGGAATGAAGCATTGTTTCAATGAGCTGTAGTGTGAAGTCAAACAAGAGTTGTCTGTGCATAGCAGTGTGCTCTGCATACAGATGGTGTCCTCATGGGAGACAGCAGTAGAGCCTATATGGACATAACAGATTTCACCCAATAACATCTCTGAACACCCCAGAGATCTCACTGTCAATGTGCAATACTCCTTCAATGAAACAGCATCAATAAGACAGCAGAGATTAAATGTAATTTGATACATGTGACACAATGAGATGAAATGCATGCAATGTAAACAGACTTGAGTGGCAGTAGGCAGGGAGGGATAAGCTCCAATATAGAGACAACCTCCAGAACACTATTTCAACAGGAGGTACCAGCACATCTTGCAAATTGTTAGCTTTGCCTGCAAATTACTTTGTTACCATGGTTGCAGCTCAATATTGGATGCATGGTGTCAGTCCCCAGAGCTACCTGTATTCTAAGTCAACACTAATGACCAGCTGTTGACTGCCCCTGCAGATGACGCTGCTCTGTGTTCGTATCCCCACAGTCCCCCCAGTCTGGAGGCTTATGGCTGAGCAGAGGGCTAGTGGGCTAGTGGGCTAGTGGGCTAGTGCTAGGGTTGCCAGATGGGATTGACAATCACAGTCTAAAAACCGCTAAATCCACCAAAAACTACCAGCCCAAAACCTGTATTGTCAGAAAACCGCTAATTCCTATTGGTCAGGTGCCTATCTCCTGCCCCTAAACTGTATGTCTGTTGCCAATGACGTTTGAAAAATAAATAAAAACCTGCACATTGTATGTAGGGTGTGTGTTTTAACTTCACGTATTTTGTAACTTTCAGCCACTGACATTTTGATACCGCCTAAATGCTATTTATCCAGCCCAACCGCCCAAATGCTTTTTTCCCGGCCCAGTGTGATCAAAAGTAGCCCATTGGGCGGTAACCCACCCCATCTGGCAACCCTGGCTAGTGCCAGGAAGCCCAGATTCCACCGGGTGGAAACACAAACGCATATGGTAGCAGACACAACATTTGTACTGGTGTTACAATCAGGGACGATCTTGTGAAGAAAACAGAATGTCAACAAAAACAACAACAACACATTCCTAGACATAACGCATACGCCACCAGCCCCTCCATCTTAGATTACAAACAGCCCAAACTTTAGATTCCATTCAATGCAGGCTAAACTAGAGTCTTTCACACCAACGATGTGAGCAGAATGAGATTGGTTGACAGAGCAGACAGACACTGTGACGTATAGAGGGATGGCCTTCCCTGCCTTCCCTGCTTGAGATGATGGATGTTTAAGCAGACGACAGGAGTCCTGGCTGGCACATTCAAACTGCTGCTCCACGTAAACAGATCTGTTCTAAAGAGAGACTCCATCACCCCTCAAATGAGGTCAGCAGTTTGCTATCAAGACAAGAGATTGCAGTGATTGCAGATTGATGGTATGCAAAAGAAAAAAAGAAAAAAAAAGAAGAGTGAATTCTTGCAATTACAGCTCTAATCAATACAGACTGCGAGTCAGTAAGTAAATTAGCCTTTAAACCTACAGCTTCTCTTAGCATAGCATCACGCAGCACTAGACGCAGTAGATCACTGCAAATATTTCAATGCAAATTTAGGCTTCAAATTCAAAGTGTCTTCTTCACCCGTGGAAAAAACCCACCAACAACTTTGCTATCGGGGCAGCTGTCTCAGGAGGTAGAGCCGCCGTCTAATGATCGCAAGGTTGGCAGATCGGCGTTTCGAGCCTCATGTCGAAGTGTCCTTGGGCAAGACACTGAACCCCAAATTGCTCCCAATGAGCAGGCTGGCCGGCGCCTTGCATGGTAGCTTGCTGCCATTGGTGTGTGAATGTGTGTGTGAATGGGTGAATGAGAGAACGTTGTAAAGCGCTTTGGAATAAGGCCGCTGTATAAGTCGGTCCATTTATCTATAGAAAATGTGTATAAAATACAGGGAAATGGGGCACTGTGCTGTGTGTGCTGCTTCAGCAATGCTCCTCATCACCCCCGGGACTCTCCACTGCTGTGTTCTATCACTGATAACTAAACAATGTTCCTCATCACCCCCGGGACTCTCCACTGCTGTGTTCTATCATCACCCCCGGGACTCTCCACTGCTGTGTTCTATCACTCATCACCCCCGGGACTCTCCACTGCTGTGTTCCATCACTGATAACTAAACAGAACACACTCCGAGGGGAAGACTGCACCATTACATGAATCCCACTGCAGCACTTTCTCAGCAAACAGCCTCTTAATAGCAGGCAAAAGAGTTAGCTGCTAGCTAACCTAGCTGTAGCTCAGAGGTGAAGCGCTGTGTCCTTCAGAGCTTTCTGGTCGTCGTCGGTTACCACAGCCTCCGTGTCCCCGTGTCCCCGTGTGACCCTCAGGAAAAAAATAAACTAACTACACTTAGTGGCCAATCGATCACCTCAGATGCAGCCCAGCCCAGAATGAGCTCAGCCCCCTGTCTAGTCTAGGATTCTGGTCCTAATGATCTTGGAGTCCATCCAGTTCCTGTGACGGTCCCGTAGGAGGGGCCTATCGGAGCCCTCTCTGGAGTTCTGTGGCGTAGCCGCCGCGTCTGCGTTAGCGTCGCCTCTCTCCGCAGACGGTCGTGGCGGCCGCTCTCACACAGAAGGGGCTGCGGGCGGCGTGTCAGGTGCTGAGCGCTCACGGCCAGTAGCGGTTTAGTATTCAGGCTGCGCTCCCTCCCGTTGGCTGGGTGTGCACACAGACGGGGCTAGCTCTGTGAGGGCGGGCGGGTTTACTCAGCAGCAGAGCATGTGTCCCTGGAAGAACAGCGTCTGCCAAATAGTGTAAGCCCCAGGCAGGGGGGGCTGGCCCATCCAATACTACACCCCGCCCCCCCGCCCCCACCCCCACCCCGCCTGTTTTGGCCTGTACCAGTCTGTCATTATGCTGGATGCAAACAGAGATAATTGAAGGTCTTCCTGTGTTCAAACACACACGCTTGCTGACATATCGCCGAAGCCAATGTGCCGATGGTCGCCATGGTAACGAGATCTTCAGCAGACATAACGTCATCGAAAGAAAAGCCCATCTACATGTTGCTGTTGTTGTTCTTATTATTTTCGAGACACCAAAATGCCACGGCTTCAGTGTTAGAGGGACGACTGATACAAAAACCTCTGATTTGTAAATGAGGCTGAACACAACATGAATATCACTAAACTGATTCAATTATTCAATTAATTTCATGAAAGATGTAAGGTCGATTTTTGCTAGCGTGACATTTTGAACAAGGTAGAATTCATCTATAACGCCAGGCTTTAATCTTCTTCAGTATCTCTTTCTTCATGAACGGGCTATTAATATGCAGCCACATTTCACCAGAGAGCTCCTAAGGCAACATAGAAACGGAGCCTGTCCTCTTAGCCTTTGTATGACAGATAAACGTCTAGCGTTGCCCCAAGTCTGCTTCCATCAACGTCGCTAAAGGACAAGCAAGGCTTATTTGGATAAATCTCATGAAATTTACACAAAAAAAAAATCCTGCCTGGAATACAGCCCTGGTGTGTAAGATGCCATGTACCGGTACTATGAGAAACACCAGTGGGATCTGGGTCAGATTGGTGTGTCTGCTTGACAGTGTGTTTTAGGGAACACGTTGCATGTGGTATCAGCCACTACACGGGTCAGGCACGTGCCGTGAGCTTTTAGATTGGGTAAGCATAAGATATAGAAATACACGTAATTACACATACACGCTATCAGTGAACGCAGTTTCAAGGAAATGCAATTTTGATGCCCTAGAACCCGCTAATAAACTGTAGTGTCACTTTGTGATCAGATTACCAAAAACAAAAAAAACAGTTGCCAGTTTCGACTATATCAGGGGTGCTCATTGTTCAAAGATCTTTTCAAGTAGCCAACCTACTGAAATCTACAAGTCCAGTTTCAACATCGCACACGCACAACACAGACACACACCGTTTCCATCCTCCATAGTAAACACAACACACTTTCTTTTCACACTTTGTCACACAGGCACTTGACATCACATCACAGACCCTCCCTCTCAAAGTACTCAAACCATATAAACAAGCACAGATCGCCACCAGCCTCGCGAATCATATACATCATATAAACCGCTCATACCAGGCTTGCTGTAGCCGCTGGCGACTCTCCCTTTCTGGGTCAGTGTGAACATCGGTGAGCGAGCGGCCGGGCGGCCTTTAGCCAGTAGTTGTGTTTTTCCAGTCCAGTCTACGAAATCCCTTTAGGTCGCTGACAGTAATGTCCATATTCACAAAATCAAGCAAGTTATCCTTATTGATTATTATTATTTAGATCGTTTGAGCTAGCTGGCATAAGCTATTCTGCCGGGCGAGAGGTGAAATGTTAAGTGAACTTGAAAGTGATAAGAGCCAATCAGTAGCTCTTATCGGAATGAAAGACCTACTCTGATTGGCTGTAAGCATGCTTACCCTGGTCACATTAAACAGCGGGTTGAGGCATCGGAAAAAAATTAAAAAGACATTTTCACGCATTCGAATGTACGCGAGGGAAAGCAGAGAGCGGAGTGCTTATATGCAAAGCAGAGTAGGGAGTGCTTTACTCCTACAGGTGGCGCTAAAAATGCAACGTCAAAATGAATGACTCCTGCTGCCCTGGGACCTAAAATACGACTCTTTTAATGAAAACAAACAAACGGTTACATGCACTTTTATTTTAATATTTTCCTTTTTTCTTTTTTCGTTGGGTAAGCACTGCTTACCCTGCTTATATGGACGGCACGTCCCTGACACGGGTACAGGGGAAGATGGTGTAGGTGCTGCTGACAGCCTCTCTCTGTAATGCTCTCTCCTTCTCCTCTCTAAGGGCAGCAGCTGTCTCCTTTAGGTGTCACACACACACACACACACACACACACACACAGACGTACAGCACCTGTGCGTACAGCACCTGTTCGGCCATCTACTGAAGGGCAAACAGTCTGAAGCCACAACATGACAACATGGCAGGTGCTGGCAGGGCCATTAAAACAATGGTTCGGGTCATTACTGTATCACATGAATAAAGCCTCATTAGGAGCAGTTCAGGGTGACATTAGTCGCAGACTCAGACATGGTTATTCTAAGTCAGAGCATGACTCCTATCAATTATATACCGTGGCTTTCCTTTATAGAAAACAAGGGAACATCTTCAGAATAAGCCTTTTTTTCAGTACTTGTTTGGGAAACATTTCTACTGACATAAAACTGACTGAAAGCCAGGAATGCAAACTGGCAAGAGTGTTGTATCACTGCCTTGACTGGCCTAGCTGGTGTTTCTAATGCAGCGGAGGATGCAACTCTAAACTGGACAGTGGTCTTTCTCCAGAGAGCTTTCCTGATATTCCGTGACGTTAGAATTATAAGGTTCCATCTCCATTTTTGTCAAAATTGAGTTTTTTACATTTACATTTGAGTTAGTAAATCATAAAATACAAAGGTCCCATCTCACAAAACATAATGGAATGTCAAAACTTTGACGCTCAATATCTCTGAACTGCCCTAAACGGAGATAGAACTTTATCATTCTAAGCTCACGATTCCTCAAATTCCCAGTTGAAATGTTATTGGCAAACTGTTTTCGTTGCACATAGGAACAATACCGATGTGGAGACTGTTCTAGAAAGAGGAAGACAGAGGTAGATCTTACCTATGCACTATATTACCTGTGTATTCTCCTCATGACACGAAATCAATGTTTAACTCCTCTATATTTAAGGACATAATCCTATAATTATTTGATAAGCAACAAGAACATTATGTGGAGCTATCATCATGATACATCATCTTAAATGATATATGACATCAGTATATACCGTGTTTGTTTGGCTAATGGAGGTGCTACAGCTTATCCGTACACACAGCCAAAACACAATTCAGCACATTGAACGTAGGCCTAATAGAATAGATAGATCCAAAGGCTACAGACTTGATAAAATATACTTGTCCCGGACCAGCGGAGAAGCCGCGGAGCCCTGAGCAATGAAAATAGACCATGTACAATCAAGACCAATGAAACGTGTGAGTATGGGGGCAGGGAGAGAACCAACGCAGTTGAAAGCATCCCAGAAGGAGACGAACACCACCAGTCATGGTATGTATCAGTTGGACATCATGCTCTTACATATACAAGGTATGTAGTTGATGTAGGCCTAGTCGTACATCATGCTCTTACATATACAAGGTATGTATTAGGCCTAGTTGGACATCATGCTCTTCCATATGCATGTGGACTAGATTCTCCTCTGTCTGAGACCCACAGGCTGAATATTCCCCACAGTCTAGTCTCACAGAAACGCAAACATCAGCACTTTGTGCCGACAGTCATGCAAGAGATCCCCTCTGTAAGACCCTGAGGAGATCGGCCAGGATAGAAGCATCTGGTACAGTAACAATACACACATCCAACGCCTTGGGCTCCCACTGGAACACTAGACACGGAACTGTCAGGGTAAAAAACTGCCTCGCCTCCGCAGGTTCCCTATATCTTATTGTTATCTAGAGAGCAAAAGAGCATCGTAGAAAAGCATGTTGCTAGATGGATAGAGGAGAAGTGGCACCATCACTTCACTAGTGTCCCAGGCTGACATGTTTACTTCCTGAGAACAGAGGAGACTCTCTGTAACGGTGACACTCTGCTAACCAAGCAGAGAAGCGAGGAATGTTTCAGGTTGTTCAATGAAGCGATTTCTTCCCTCCTCTCCACAGACACTTGGCTCTAAACGTGACTGTGTTACACATCAGAAGGTAGCTCGCGTTTCTCGGGAATCAATAGATGAAAACATCATCACAAAACGACTACAAGAAGCGGGATTCCCCCCTGGAATAGAATAATTCCGCTCATTTTCTCCCAAAATAAAAAATTGTGTGATTCTCAACAGGATAGGAGATGTTCATAATTCAAAAAACATCCCTTCATCCAGACATCACATGGATGGGCGCATCTACATGCAGGCGATATCCACTTAAAAGGCAGTTGAGAGTATTCACAATAGCTCAAAATAATTGCCTAAAAGAAACATTAGCAATCTGGAGACGCTGGGTGTTGCAGAGTTGCTTCCAGCGGCGTGCGTCAAAGGGACTGGAGATGAGGGAGATGAGGGAGTCGAGGCCAAGTCTGCGTCTGAACACATCCCATTAATCCAGGCCTCGTCGGCTCTTGGCAATAAGGCAGGGAGAGAGACCCCCGTGCCTCCGTCCCCCCCATCCCCCACCGTCAAAGAAAAGCCTCTCCACCCCCCAGTTTTAATTAGGAGAGGAGCAAAAACAATATCCAACACAGACTGGAAATAATTGCATTCCAGTAAACTGGGAACCATTGGCCCGCCATGACACCAGTGGAGCGTTAAGACGGAGAGATAAATCAATGCCTCCCTGTGTGTCTTTCCGATATTCAATCAGTGGTTTTCTAATGAGGTTATGTGAACTGCTCTGCTGGCTCTTCTGTGTCCCTCTGAGAGTAATAAAGACCAGAGGGAGCAAGCCTGGTTAGATGTGCTATGCGTGCCCCTCTTCCATCCATATTACCACCAGCCATATTGGTAATCTGTTTTCCTGTATTGCATAGTTATTTCTTTGCTTGTCAAAACATTAAATGGTAAATGGTAAATGGACTTATATAGCGCCTTTATCCAAAGCGCTTTACAACGGCCTCTCATTCACCCGTTCACACACACATTCACACACCAATGGCGGCAAGCTACCATGCAAGGCGCCGGCCCCGCTCACTGGGAGCAATTAGGGGTTCAGTGTCTTGCCCAAGGACACTTCGGCATGTGGCCAGCCGGGGCTCAAACCGCCGATCTGCCTACCTCCTGCGCCACAGCCGCCCCAACATCAGCGATATGCTCTGTAATGGTGCAGGGTGCCTAGGCATGTCTGTGAGCTGAATCTATTGTACAACACCCTAAAGAGTGGGAAATGAAGCTGTTAACTGTCAGTTATAAAACACTTCTCCTTTCTCTCCTCAGAGCATCCTTGATTGATTACAGCGTATCACTGTAAGAGACAAAGGCTTCTGGTGATGAAACACGGTTGCAACTCTCCGGTTTCATTTACAGTAACGTCTCGGATTGCTTTTTTCCCCTCCTTTAGGCAGACGTTCATTTGAGCCTGGATTCCTTTGATAAGAATTCAGGGCCGGGTTAAACCCCCCCCCCCCCCCTTTAAACCTGACAGGGGCGATAGTGAATGTGTAATGGAGCGGTATTTCAGAACGGCTCATTTTAAATTATGAGACAATCTATTTTAAAGCCCCCAGTTGTCTGAGCTGAGCGGGTCCATTAGGAAAGTTGGGGAGTGGGAGATCGTTTTTGTTGATGTAGTGTTTTTAATAGACAGGTTCTGACAAATGACTTTAATTTGTGATTGGGGTCTGATTGACAGCTGAGAGGATGGTGTGTTAAATGTAGATAAGTGAAAGCTATTCACAGCTTTTTTCATTAAAGATGGTAAGTGAAAGGGCTAGAATTCACCTCAGCAAAGCTTCATTAAATTCTCCAGTCTACTGAGAGGCAGAACACAAAAGGAACTCTTCTGAAATCTTTTTGTGGATCTGCATAACAAAACAACCTCCGTGGTGGACTCCCTGTGTGTTCCTCAGGAGAGTTGTGTAATTACCTCTGTTCCATCACCATCTCCAGATTGCTGCCCGAGTGCCCGTGTAAGAGTACATTTAATTTCTCCACATAAATTGGATCTGTGTGCGGTCCTGGGTGTGGGTGTAACACCACCAGTCATTAGATTAGATCCAGACAGGCCTCGCCACTGGGGGTTTAGCCTTGAGCCATGAGGGGAGGGACAGCCTTTCAATCTGGAATCGGCCAATAGCTCCAGGTTAGATGAAAAAAAAATCACTTCATATTCGGGGGAAAAAAAGCACTTCATATTGGGGGGAAAAACACCAATAACAAAAAGGTAACCATGGGTAAAATTGTATTTGTAACTTAAATATTCATTGTTCCCAAAGAAAAAGTCCCTTTTTTGTCCCAAACATGGCTTTCCAATCTCTGTGTTAAACAGAGCCAAACCAGAGAGGCTCATGGGTGTGAAAGATACAAGAGAGGTCTGGACAAAACCACTTTCCAAATGGAAACTATGGCTGGAGGGAAAATAAAGGCTATATACGATTCACACAAATTGTAGATTATGTGGTAGGCCTATATACAATGTTACAAGTACAAGCTTCTTAAATTGAGAAATGCTATGATGACAAAACCACTATGCTCAGGTATGATAGGTCTCCTGGGCTTAGAAACACTACAGGAACACCACACTAGTCCTGCTGCAATGTCATAAAACATTACACTTCCACACCGTACGGTTAGGAGGACATAAAAGACAAGTAGAGAAGGATGAGATTGTCTTTTGAAGTTTCAGGTCTGCTTCTAGAGTGTGTGAAAGAGCTGACTTCTCCTCTCTGCCACCAGTGATCTGGAAGTGATGAATGGTGGAACAGATCCAAGCCTTTGATGATCCCACTTGTTAGAAACCTGCAGCAGCCAGCGACGGCCACCGATACAGAGTGTCTGCTTGTCTCTTTTCCCCCAGAGACGGGCCAATGTCCTCTAACACAAATAAAACCCATCTCTCTGACCTAGATCAACGCTGCACCACTGGGGATGTTTCCAAAAACAGGGTTACACCACAGAATGAAAATGACAGGCTTGAAAGTGGACTTATTTTTTTTCACGACTATCTCTTTCTCCGTATCTATTTTGGTTTTCCTCATTAGCACCAGACGAGGCCGGCCCACCGGCCCACCGGCCTCCAGTCTTGCTGTGCAGCACATTGCTGCAGCTGGAACTACCTGTCCCCTGAGGACCGCCTTTCTGCTCAGACAGGCAGGCCCACGGCCAGCACAGGGACCAGGGCCAGCACAGGGCCAGCACAGGGCCAGCACAGGGCCAGCACAGGGCCAGCAGCACATGGACCCACCCAGCAGCACAGGGCCAGCACATCAAAGCACAACCCTCCACCAGGCCTGCTGCTGACAGTCAGATCTGCTCCAGGACGCCCTCTGAATCTGACCCCAGCCTTCATATGATATTCATATCAAGTATGAATTCCAGCATCGGGCTACAGGTATTTGACCAGTGGGTCGTTTAGAGTCCTTCACTAGTGTGACCGTGTGCAGGGCAGATTAAAGCAGATTAAAGGAGAGAGAGTTCCATGCAAATCAGGAGTGCCACTGGGATGATGTCTCCTCCCCGGGCTGCTGGTGTACAATTGGCTACGGCCGCCTCTTTCTGTTTTTTTGCAAAGCAAGACAAATAGGTCTGTCTGAAGTTCATGGAAGCTTATTGCTACAGTGTGCAATGTTATTTTCGTCCACCTCATTCATTGAAATCTACAATGTGAGGGTTGGGAGGGACCATGAATTAAAGGATTTACACAGCACAGAAATATCCCAAAAGCCAACGTATAAAGATGGAGAGAAGGAGATGGTGTGGTGTTGGCTAGGGGCTCTCTGGCAGCAGTAATAACAGCAGCTCCCTCCCCGTCCTGCTCTCATCTATTAGTCATGAAACAGCCCCCTTAAGTGTCCTCTCCAATCCCATCCTGCATTTGTCACCGGCTCATCGCCGCCGGACACCTGACGATGACAGATTAGGGGGTCTCAGCTACAGCGCTGCAGAACAAAGAGTCCCCCCCTTTCTCCCCCCATACCCTGCACTCCACTTTCTATTCCACATCTCCTCCTCCTCCTCCTCCTCCTCCTCCTCCTCCTCCTCCCCCTCCTCCTCCTCCTCCTCCTCCTCCTCCTCTACAGACAGGCCCCCTGGGTGATACCGAAGAGGAGAAAGGCGCAGGCACACGAGTGATAAAGAGCCGTACCTTTAGTCCCTAATACATTTCAGAAGGTTATATGACAAAGCTCTGGACTCTGCACGTACCGGAACCCAACCGAAACCGTGACCCAAAAACCGAACCGTGAGCCAACTGAAGTCGATACATATCGAGTATTAGCTATAAAATCAACCGTCTCTATATCAATCCTGTTGTGTGGAGTAAAAACTGAGATTAAGGTGACCTTACACACACCGAATATGTCGGAAATATACCTGGAGGTCAGGTCCGCCTCCTCCCCCTACATCCAGCCCTGGCCTTCCAGCAAAGTAATTAAGACTAGTTCATTAAGGCCTGCCGGCACCTCATCATCTCATAGCCGCCCACATAAATACATCCCATTCACCCCCGCCGTGGGGTTCTAATGAGGAGTCGGACATGCAGAGGACGTCTGGCCTTTTAGAAGTCAAAAGACTGGGAACACCGAGGGTCACCTAATTATTTCATTTAGTGCAGCGTCGGCACAAAATGAGGGGCTGACGGCGGTAGAGATGATGTTTCCGCCATCCCCCCCCCTCCCTCCACCGCTCCTCCTAAACCCCCTCAGGTTCTCCATCAGAGCCTAAACCTTGACTGCTTCAAAAGGATATAAAACCCATAATCTTGTCAGAGAGAATTGCATACGCACAATTGGCTTCAACCCCCTCCCACCCTCACCATCACAGGAGGAGCCACAACTTCCATTTGTGGACAGACACAATAGAACTGGCCTACAGAAGTGTTTCTAATGTATTCAGTAACCACATGAACCATAAACTGAAACACACACCCAGTGAGTAGAAATATTGACTGACTACGTTAACACAACATGTGGTCATATCGTTCATTTAATATCATTTTTTCAGACAGGGGTGACGTCTGCAAGGTAAAATTCAACACTAGTCAGATTGCAGAGTGCAAAAAATGTATTCAAAAAGCACATTCAGCCAGCCCAACCCGGGCCTGTCCCCTCTCTCCATCACTGTCATCACCACAACGTTCAGTCGTCTCACCTCCCAGTCCTCACTGTGTTCAGGACAGGTGTCCAGGTCGAAAAAATGGAGGAAAGCTTAATTGTAATCCTAACGATTAATATAACTAGTAATGATGAGAACAGAGACTCCCCCTTTCTACCAGTATCTTGTGACGTTAGAATTATAAGGTTCTATCTCAATTTTTATCTCCCAATTTAGTTTTTTACATAATCTGATCCATTAGGTGTTTATTAATGCCTGTGTGGTGTTATTTTTAAAATGTTGAATTTTTTTAGTTAGTAGTTAATAAAATACAAAGGTTCCATCTCACAAAACATAATGGAATGTAAAAAACGTTGACGCTCAATATCTCTGAACTACCCTAAACGGAGATAGAACCTTATCATTCTAAGCTCACGATCTCCTAAAACAGATTAACATAAACCAAAAGTTGCCAAGACGTCTGCGCCTCTATGTTGATGCGCTTTTACAACGTTGTGTGTGGGAGGAACGTCTTTGTCTCTGGGTCTTTGTGTCATGACGAGGGCTCGCTAAGAACCCCCAAAAACACCTCTACACTAGGAGCACAAAGGATAGCATGAAGACACTGTCGTGTTCTTGGCCAGAGGTGAATGGTGTGTGTGAGGCAGGTCTCTTAAGCTAGAGGTGAAGGATGTGTGTGAGGCAGGTCTCTTAAGTGTATTCAGACATGGCCATCAATCTGAGACACGGGTTCCAGACGACGGACAGAAGTGTTAGAAGGACACACCTCCACCGCCGGGGAGAGGACAGGGGAAGGTCAGTCTACTACAGTAATAACACACACAGCTATTCGTTATACAATACCAGAGACAAAGGGGCAATGATGATATCCTTTACATCTCTCCATTTACATCTGTTGGATAACAGCCATGGACTAATAATGTTGGAATGCTGTGGCACCTGGTTGACAATACAAACGCACCGTGATATGTCCTATAGGCTCAAATCCTCCCCGAGTAACACCGTTTCTTCAGCTCAAGAGTCAGACAGTAATTACACATTGGAGAGAGGTAGGTCTATTCCTGTAACATGTCCAACCCCAACCGCCCCCAGTGTTTCCCCATTGTGTAGAGGATTAGCAGTAATCATAGCTTTCATCCGACTGACGTCGAGAGGGCAGAACCAAAACGGCGCCTTAATGTCACCGAGGGCAGAGTGACATCTCAGAGGGCAGAGTGACACTCTGAGGGCAGAGGAGAGGTGACAGTCTGAGTGTGAGCCTGGGGATGCTAAAGTGAGATGGGACTCGATGTGATGAGGGGTTAAATTAGCCTCTAATGTGGCAAACACTACTGAGAGGGAGGGAGGGAGGGAGGGAGATATTTCTCAGGATTGCATACAAGGCGCTCTATGGCTAACAGACCATGGTGCTAGCAATTTCTTTGTGTCACAACAACTCAAGGATATGAGATGATTCTGTAAGATTGCCTGGAGGGAGGGAGACTGGATATAAGACCCAGACTGGGGCTAGGAGAGTGTGTGACCATACGCCACCACCCAGAGCAGCTAGGAGAGTGTGTGACCATACGCCACCACCCAGAGCATCTAGGAGAGTGTGTGACCATACGCCACCACCCAGAGCAGCTAGGAGAGTGTGTGACCATACGCCAGCCATCCAGAGCAGCGGAGGGTTAAGGAGCTCAGGGAGTAGCTGATGGAAACCTGGAGGGCAAATTCAAAGGGTAAAAGATGCAAGAGGAGGAGGGAGAGGAGGAGGGAGAGGAGGAGGGTTCTGTGGGTGGAGCAAAGAACGGGGGGTGGAAATACAGCGGGGGAAATAAGTATTGAACACATTTAAAAATATGTTATTATTATTTATTATTATTATATTTATATTATTATATTAATTATTTAAAAATTTATTATTCAACATATTTCAACATAATACTGTCTGGTCTAAATCTCATGTGAATAGCTGCAATGGAAATATGTTGAATTTAAAAATTGTTGATGTGCTGAATACTTATTTCCTCCTGCTGTAGTGTAGGCTATATTGTAATCGCCAGGCTGCATGCTATACATAAAAGTACTGCGTGTGATCTGATCCTATTAAAATCAAACAAACATGACAACACTGAAGGCTGGCGTTCGCTACCACAGACATGCCAATGTCAAAACAACATCAAAGAACAGATTAGAGTAACCATGATGACATTTCAATGGCTACCGATAAGAAATAGGCTATCGCACAATACTGTGCAAGAAACAATTAGAGCGTACGGTACAGTAAATATCACTGTTGAAATAAGATAAGTGGCTCACAAAGCACCCATGAGCACAACATGTATGTGGTACTAAAGGCCTTTGATGTTGATGGAGACAAACCCATTTCAGCGTATCCTGCTCTTCAGCACTGACCTTTCTGCACCCAGAGAAATATCTCCCTCCCTCCCTCCCTCCCTCCCTCCCTACCTCCCTCTCAGTAGATAGACAGATGATTATGGCTTCCAGGGTAGAACCAGCCCCATTACCAGCCTCGCTAGCGCCCCGCCAGACACACAGGGGTGTTGGGGCTGGGATGTGGTGAGAGACCGATCGCTTGGCTGGAGAAACACTCTCTGGAGGAGACACAAACACTTCTCCTCTGATCAATTATTCAATCGCTATGAGAGTCCCAGCCTGCCGTTAACACACACACACACATGTGTCTTCTAGACGTACAGTGTGGCCTGGCGCTGTTGCCCATGTTATGGTGATGATCACTATTTTCTGGGCGAGTGAAAGGCCAAACAGACAAAGGGCTCTGAGACTCATTAATTATGGGGGAGAACAGTGTGTGTGTGTGTGTGTGTGTGTGTGTGTGTGTGTGTGTGTGTGTGTGTGTGTGTGTGTGTGTGTGTGTACTGTATCTCCAGGATTTATGACACTAGGAAACAGAAAGGCAGGCAATTCTTTTGGAACCAGTCAGTGGCACGCCAACATTACGTTAGATTTCCCAATTTCAGCAGTTTGTTCCTCAGGGGCAGGGGAGGAGGAGGAGGGGGGGTCAGGGGACTTCACCTGGTCTGCTGGGAGGGGTTATGGGCGGAGGATCATGTCAGGTCATCAGCCCTCAGGGAGATACCAGATGAGAGTGACAAAAGAGAAAGGTCGTCCACTTCATCATCACACACAGCCCCTCCACCTCCACCTTCCACCTGCACCGTCTACCTTCTCCCCAAGACGCCCTAGTCTCCCCCGCTGGGCAAACACAGTAAGGCAGGCCAGCAGTACCCAGGCCAGCAGTACCACACACAGCTAGCTCTGTGACTGACCCAGGGCTCTCCAGGCCTAGCTCACTGACACTGTGGACAGGGGGTCAGTAACTGGTATGTGGTGAGGTGTTGGATATCTATGGGATGAGCCCTGCAAAGACTAAGTAATAACAACCAGATTAGACTCATTTACTGATTACAGGGTTACAATGCAGAAATCCCTGTTTGGAAGCAGACTCCCTTCATAGAACCACAGGTAATGAATCACAGGCCTCTGCTGAGCACCGCAGCAGTGAACTGAGGCAGGTTAAACCTGACTTTGGTTGCTAGAAGGTGCTAGTAAGTCTCATTTGGGATGGTTTTCTAGAACTACTGCAATGATGGAGTTGGTATTCCACATCCACAAACTTGAAATACAAAATGTGAACATTTAGTTCCAATTTGGCAATCCATTTTTCTGTAATATTTTGTCTTACCCTGATATGGGTTTATGCTGTAGCCTGGGCTATCTCATTTGTCAAGGAAGATGCTAGTTTTGCAATGTATACTATTATTATTATTATTATTGTTATTATTATTATTAATAATTGACTAGAATTCAGTCTGCTCTCTGTAAAGTGAGGCATCTTGATTTTCTGATTACTATGCATGCTTAATGTTATACTGTAAAAGCTTCAATCCATGTGCCTTCTAGTGGATGCAAACAGAAGGAGGAGGCTGTTTCAGTAACGCTGCAGCACCACGTTCGGCTGTCCGCGGGAATTTCCCACAATCCATTTGGCTCTGTGAGAAGACATGAATGGGAGAGGGCTAAAATATTTTTGCCCTAAAATATCATTAGCCTCATAGCATAACTGCCATATAATTGCCAGGTCATATTTTGGCCAAATTTAGATAACTCTACTCTCCTAGAATGCTTGTTACATTCCAAAATCACTATCTGCCCAAGTCATCTCTTTGGCATGTTTGACAGTACATACAAAGATGGCTCGGCTGACCACAAGTGAAGCATGACTTAGACAATTATGCTACGAGGCTAACGATATGCATCTTTAGCTACAACCTAATAAACCACCAATCCAGAAGGGCAGAGGGAATTATCTGATAAGAGGTTTCAAATAACAGAAAGAGAACAGCAGGGAGACACTGATCATAAGATCACATTCCCAGGCTGGGTTATGGAATAAACAAACTCCAGAAATAGGACAACCAAGCCACTAAGGGGGAGGGATTTAGACTTTTGGAATTTACTGCACAATTGCTTTGCTTTGAAGCATTTCAAAAGCAGTCGTCTCCAATCACAATCATGTTCAACTGGTAATCATCTTCCTGTAATCTCCATTTAAATGACTTTTTCTCTTTTTATACGATCTGGTCGTGTGCATAAGCTTGATAATACAAAGTACAGTAACGGCATAAAGATGTCATGTTCATGGGCTTATTATTAACAAGAAATGAAATCCTTACAGCCAAATCAAACTGTGTGTGTGTGTGTTTAATTAAGATGAGTAGTGGCAGAGCACTGTGTAGCAGGCAGCTATTTTGATTTGTGGATATTTGGATTCCCTTCTCATGTGTGAGTGACGTGTTCATTATCATCATGGGTTTTAACTGAAGCTAGGCTGCATGACCCTTGACCTTTGATGGAAGCGGTACATCAAGTGGATGCTATATAGTTGGCTTGTTGCTGTGATAATCCTGACTACAGAATCCCCATATACTATGCCACAGAACCATCCTCTTTATTGGGGTTTGCATTTGCTTTAGAAGATGAAGAGCAGGAACATGGAGAGCTCTGACTGACCCCTGACCCCTGACCCCTGGCACATGAAGGCAGCGCACTGGAGCAGCAGGGGGGGCAGTTCCACTCAGAGGGATGGAGGGATAGAGGGATATAGGAGATAGAGAGGGATGGAGGGAGAGGGAGATATATGAGATAGAGGGATGGAGGGAGGGAGAGGGAGATATAGGAGATAGAGAAGGATGGAGGGATGGAGGGATAGGGAGATATATGAGATAGAGAGGGATGGAGGGAGAGGGAGATATAGGAGATAGAGAGGGATGGAGGGATAGGGAGATATAGGAGATAGAGAGGGATGGAGGGAGTGGGAGATATAGGAGATAGAGGGATGGAGGGAGGGATGGAGGGATAGGGAGATATAGGAGATAGAGGGATGGAGGGAGGGAGGGAGGGATAGGGAGATATAGGAGATAGAGAGGGATGGAGGGAGGGAGGGAGGGATAGGGAGATATAGGAGATAGAGAGGGATGGAGGGAGGGATAGGGAGATATAGGAGATAGAGAGGGATGGAGGGAGGGAGGGAGGGAGAGGGAGATATAGGAGATAGAGAGGGATGGAGGGAGGGAGGGATAGGAGATAGAGAGGGATGGAGGGAGGGAGGGAGGGATAGGGAGATATAGGAGATAGAGGGATGGAGGGAGGGAGGGAGGGATAGGGAGATATAGGAGATAGAGAGGGATGGGAGAGAGAATCTGAAGCTCTGCTCTTCCACAGGGACATGCTAACTGGGTCAGCGCAGAGCTCAGTCACACGCTCGCTGAAAACCCCACAACAGAGGGTCAACGCCAGAACCAGTTCTGTGGGGCTCGGAGGGCTTGGAGGCAAACAAAATCACACAAAACAGGGTAACCCACACCACCCCTCACTCTCTCCTGAGCCTGGGACCGTGTGATGAGGCCTTCACATGTTGACAAAAGTAAGAGTAATTTTAGATGACTAGAGGTAATGAATTGTTTCACTCAGAAACGTTTTGGCACTTTGTATTACACTTATGGTGGGAAATTCAAATGTCATATAATAATAATAATAATAATAATAATAATAATAATAATAATACAGTGTTAGTTACTACTAAGGTGATTACAGCATTACTACAAAGGCAGCAGTTACAACGTAATGTTAAGTGTAACTGCGGATGTGGATGAAACTGGCTACGAGAAGAGTCCATGAGAATTCAATACACTATACGATTAAAGTCCTACGCCTATTCAGCATTTCAAACATGCATCTTTCACAAGAGTAGAAAGGGTGAAGTAGAGAGTTCTGGGTCTTTATTACAGTAGACTGCAGACAGCCAATGTGAGCAGCAAAGCACTAGGAATGGCAGGAGACTGATAGAAGAGGACTTCTGGAACGACGCCAGGCCAATCCAGGCCTCAGTACTCCCAGGGCTGTAATTGAAGCATCACTACCCAGATAAGAGCTAAGCGCTAATCGGATAACATGATGAATTGTGTTCTGATGGAAAACTGAGGAGCTTGACCCAGAGGAGAGTTTGACTCTGCTCTTAAACAAATGGCCCCATCACAGTTGAAAGGTATGGTTCTTCTCTTTGCCTACAGAGCACAGGGGAAGATAAGAGCACAGGGTTAGGTATTCTAGTTCCTTGCAGAAAGGATCTCCAAACTCTCATGACAGATTATAGACCAAACGAACCAACCAAGAGGGACAGCCATTTGGCATGGTGACAGGTGCTGTGAGATCTGACCACCAAGGACTGCACTGTCATTTCCACTTCACAGGGAAGCTGCCTCTCTGCCCTCTCTCTCTCTAAGTGCAAAGACTGACATCGACGACTGCTTCATTTGTAAGCCCTCATTCAGTCTAATTCAGCCATAAAGTTCCTCCTTACACAATGTAGACCAGCTCAGTGGCCTTGCGGTTAAAGTAACCGCCCTGAGATCGGGAGGTCGTGAGTTCGGTCGTGAGTCATACCAAAAGACTATAGAAATGGCACCCGATGCCTCCCTGCTTGGCACTCAGCATTAAGGGTTGGATTGGGGGGGTAAGACCCTGCGATATACCAGCGTCTTGTCCAGGGGGTGTACTTGTACATCAAGCCGCCTCACGCTACGGAAACAGGAGAAAGGCTCCTGCCCTATGGGCCATTAGGCTCCAGAACCACCGGTTCTCAAGGCTTACTTACTTACTACTTGACTTAAATAACGTAGAGAACAATTGGTTTTAAGAAAGAGAGAGAGAATAATGTTATTATTGTAACGGTAAGACAACAACAGATCCTGAAGGTGTAACAAGCTATGGCAGAATAGAAGAGGGGAAGAAAGAGAGGAAGGAAGGAAGATGGAGAGAATAAAGGGAAGGACACCACTTTAAAGAAACATGAGATTATTCCGTAACAATATGAGATTGATGGATTCCATTTCATCAAGACAGGAGGGACGGGGCTCAGGAAACTGCATCACCGTAGGCTTACCAGGGACCAGGAACACACACTCCAGATCCTCTACAGTCTCCGCCTCGGGCATTTCAACAAACAGCCTCAGAGCCCAACCATGTTAAAACATAAACCTCATAAACTAGGCCTGCTCTTCAAAGTGGTCATAAAACACAGGCCTCCTCTCTCCACCTCCACATAACAGACAGTTTGCTGAATTAATTGCGAAACAGAGCAATTTGACGCTGTGAGCTGTGCTCAATTAATGTCCCCTAGGGCTTTTTAACCCGTAAATCTTTGCTATGACCATAAAGCATGGCTGCTTCACCCTCCATAGGATGACAGGCCAGGACGCTGAACTATTCTCAGCACATTGCCTTAGTAATTGCCATCTGTGGTTGGGTTAAACCATAAAAAAATCCTTCCAAAAACCAGCATCCACCTCAACCTCCGGATATGAGTTGGCTGCTGCAGATCTATGAATTATGAATAGTCCCCTAGAGCAGTGGCACTGAGCTAATACTCCTTTTGAAGCAGGTCCCCTTTAGCTATGTGTAAGAAACCTCAGAATACCACAACGCACAGCAAAAACACGAAGATCTTCAGAATGTAATTCTGATATCGTTGCTGGCTGCCCATGACAACCGCACACCGAGGATTCTGAAGCCAAGCCATGTGATTCTATTGCATTCGTTTCTCTGGAGGAGGTGTGCTCTATAGGGGATAATGGCCTATGCTAAACAGTATTAGTAATAGACGCCGTTGTGCATAAAATGAACATTGAAAAACATGAACATCCACGATGAATAAAAACCACAAACGCGTCACAAAGCAGACAACTGCGGGGCAGAAAAGCAGTGAGAACATGACCTGAGGGCTGAGATAGGAGGAGTGACAGACTCAATAGAGGGAGCGTGTGGGAGAGAGTGGTCCTATCACACTCCAGGCCCAGGACACAGGTTTAATTATGGAGATACAGAGAGGAGCACCAACATCATCTCAGACAAAAGACTCTCCCTTCTCCACACACGCCTCAGAATAATAGCTAGCCATTACAGGTGGGGGTTGTGGCTAGGAAATGTCCCTTTCACACATCCCTCCCCCTCCCCCCTGCCTCTAGATTACCTGCTCTCCTTACATCCCCTTTCCCTCTCCCTCCTTCTCCCTCCTCCATCTCTCTGTTCATCTCCTTCCTCTCCCCCTCTCCCTTCACTTCTCGCTCACCCCATCTCCCTCTCTAATCACAGTCCACACAGGTCTGACTAATGTCCCCACTAGAACCCACACACCCCCACGCAGCTCTCTTCATTAACACACACCGTGAACACACACACGTCACTGTGGCTGGAAATGGTGATGAGGAAAGAAAAATGACGCGCACGCCACACACACACACACACACAACACACACGGTTTTCGACTCTGCGTGAAACTGAACATAAATAGTAATCTCCACGACTGACAGCCCCCTCTGCCATACAATACCCCCCCCCCCCCCCCCACTGGGCTGAAAGGACCAGAAGGTAATTGCTAATGCATCATTTAAATGCTCCCTCTCAGCTCCTGTGGCCAGACTGACATGGATCTACAGCCACTTTGTGGGAGAAGATAATATATTTAGTGTTTTTATTGAGTCCTCAATTTGCTGTTTTAGGAGAAAGGATTCACAGGGAGGATTCACAGGGAGGATTCACAGGGAGGATTCACAGTGAGGATTCACAGTGAGGATTCACAGGGAGGATTCACAGGGAGGATTCACAGGGAGGATTCACAGGGAGGATTCACAGGGAGGATTCACAGTGAGGATTCACAGGGAGGATTCACAGGGAGGATTCACAGGGAGGATTCACAGTGAGACCAGCATCTTGTATCCTAAAGCAGGGAACCATGTCCCACCCACGGGGCTCCTTTCTTGAGCTCCAAACATTCTGGGCTTCACATGAAAATCTTGAGTGAACAAAAACATTTTTTTGGGATGATAGAAAAGCTGGGGCGCATACAGTAGTAGTACAGTACTAGTATACATACAGTAGTAGTATACATACAGTAGTATACATACAGTAGTAGTATACATACAGTACTAGGCTTGAAATATGCATGGACTACAGATGGAAATTAGCTCATGAGCTAACTCTGGCGCATTTACATTGATGTGTAAACTGATTTGTTGATTAATGTGCACTGTCCCTGGTAAATAAATACATATGCATGCCAGTGTTCCCTCCCAGAGCCGAGGCTGGTGCATTAGGGGCTGACAGCAGCTCAGTCTGGCCCTGGGTGACCCGCCCCCTGCAGGGAGACGGAGTGCTCCTGTTCACCCCGGCAGAGATTTGGGGAGGTGACAGGAGGGTCAAGCTGAGGAGGATGGGGGGGGTGAAAGATTTCGACTGTTAGGAGACATGCTAATTAGGCCGACCGTTTGGAACTGCTTTTCTTTACAACATCCTGTGATGGCGAGTGACCATGGTAAGTACTACAAGTTTTAACAAGTCACATTTTATTTTATTTTTTTACCTCTTTGAATCGAAATTTTAGACCTTTCGCGACACCATGTGATAGCTTTTTGTCATCCTCAAGGTGATGAAATTAGGGATTTCACTGCCATACAGACAACAAAGGAAGCGAATTGGCATTTTCTTTGGTTCCAGCTTGATTCATTTCCACGTAAATAGATGTGGTCGGACTGATTTCCTTGCAGGATCTCATTTTTAAGACCTAGCCCTTCACTTCTAGACTGAATAACTGAAATTCAAGACCTTTTTAGGCCTTAGAATTTGTTTTGCTGGATTTTTGGCTTTACAGCTTTTTAAGACCAGCGCGGGAACCCTAGTAAGTGTGACAAGAACTACCAAACCGAATAGCATACAGGTCGACATGACTTGAAGACGTTAATGCTTTGTATACTGCTTCAGACGACTGGCTGGATAGATGAAAGGGTAAGACACTACAAGAGCTGATATAAAACCTAGCTCTTGGTTCAGACCACACAAATGGACCCAGAGTATGTGGTTGCTCTGCTGCCTGATATACAAGTAAAACATTCATTTAAACACAGAAGTTGTAACTGTCCTTTTATTTTCTTCCAGGGGCGTTGCCACTTCACAACTGCCACACACCAAAGCTAGCCTAGCTTGTCTACTCATCAAATCAGAGAAAGTCCCCAGGGACCAGGACAGGCAGACAAATCAACTCCCTCCTTCTCCCTATGCCACTATCCCTCACTCCCTCTCTCTCTCTCTAAGGTCAGGGCAGCTTCCCTCCTCCCCATCTCTGGATGTTGACAGGTTCATCATGGAAACCCCAGGGGGTCTGTCCAGCACTTTCCCTGTAGTGAGGCAATATTCGAACCAACCTCCCATGAAATGCTCCTCGTGGAAATCTGAGAAAATGATTTCTGGCTAGTTTGATGCAATAACAGTAATCAATTTTCTGTACACAATAACGATGCTTAGAAAAACACAGGCCAATTGGAGGGCCGCGGGGAGATGGAAGAAATCTGCACTAGCTCACTAGCCTGATCCTTTTGTAGAAATATTCCTAACGCCAACGGAGAATGCGTAATTTTCAAGACAAAACCAGCATGAAACAATCCAGTGATGTGTTTGCTGCCCCTTTAAAATTACAACTTTTCAGAGAAAGAGTCATGTATTTTATACTTCTGATGACACTTCCATGAACATCAAATTGAAAAGCTTCTCGGTCTAAAAAAAATGGTATGATGATCATGTCCACAATCCACTCTGATCGGACCTCCGATCCGATCCAAATCTGACTCCAAACTTCTTGCTCGAGTAGGATTAAGTTAAAGGACAAAGACAGGTGACAACACAGATTCAATCACCGATAACAATGGCAACCGTCTTATGCAATCGTCCATGTGCTCCCCGATTTCAACTCCCTTCATCACACATACTAACCTAGAAGTCACAGAGACATATCTTGTGGGTTGCCCCCTATTGATTTTCAATGAAACACCACTAAGTGGATCCTCTGTTGTCCCACTTTAGGCTCTGCAGAGGTGTGAAATATGGGTTGAGGTCACTCTGGCTGAATATAGTAACTGCGAACGCACTGTACGCACGAGAGCTGCTACAGCACTCCTGTCCCATATACCGAACCTTCGTCAGACTGACAGCTCCGTGTTAAACAAGACAAGGACATTCTTTATCTGAATTGACAACCCCCAAACATGCACAGTCAATAGACTTTGCGAGGGGGTATCTCAGTATCTCATCTCTGGGACGTCCTCGGGGGGGGGGGGGGGGGTTGTGTATCTTTAACTAAGGCCGTTCGAGGCCCGTCACAGGGGGGATCACAGGTCCGACCGCGAGCTCTAGACCTACCTTGTGGAACCCCTCCCCCTCACAGCCGTTGAGGGTCTCGTAGAGCGAGTGGTGCCTCTTCCCCAGCGTGGCTGTGGTGGTAGCGGGAGCGGTGATGGTGGTGGTGGTGGTAGTGGGGGGGGCCGGGGGTGTTTTTTCTAGGAGGAGGGTACCCTGCTCCTCTGTCTTCTCCCCCCCCTGCTGCTGCTGCTGCTGTCCAGGGGGCTCTCCCCCCCCGCCGCCCTCCATCTCCGTGTCGGCAGACGCCTGCTCCGGCTGTTGGGGCTGCTCGGGCCTGGTGCACAAGTCGTACATTACTTCCTGTCAGCGTTAGGGAGCGTGACTGGGATCAATAGGGGCCACATGGGGGGGGGGGGGGGGGGGGGGGCACAGTCAAGGCCAGGCACGGCACAGGCTTTTCATTCAAGGAGGGGGGAATTAAACCGATCCAGCCGCACCAAGCTGACTCCAAAATAGAAAAACTATGTCAGCCCCCTCGCGCCCCCCTCTTTTTCCTGGTCCTCAGTTTCCAAAGGGAGGGAGTGATTCCGCCTGAGCTGAGTTGAAGTGTCCGACACCAAAGGGAAGATTAGTCAGCTAAAGCAGCGTAATTGCCAGGCTTATGAGGAACCAAATACAGAGTTACCTCACAAGTTTGCCTCCACTCCGAGGAGGAATTTGCCCAAATTAGCACTCTAGCTCGGTGCCTGATCCTTTTGCAGAAATATTCCTAACGCCAACGGAGAATGCGTCATTTTCAAGACAAAACCAGCATGAAACAATCCAGTGATGTGTTTGCTGCCGCTTTAAAATTATAACTTGTAATTTTGGGGGGCTATAAAAAATGCCCTTGCTGACATCCAGAGAAAGACAAGTCATGTATTTTAGGCATATACATCTGATGGCACTTCCATGTAACCTACATCAAATTGAGAAGCTTCTCGGTATTAAAAAAATGGTACGATGATCATGTCCACAATCCTCTGTGACCGGATGATCAGAACAGCAACAGTGCAGCACGCAGACCCGGAGCGCTCCTCGCTAGGCTGGCGGAGGCTACGTTCTCCTCTCCGCTCTTCCTCCTA
Organism: Nansenia antarctica; assembly: GCF_963989245.1. Lineage (NCBI taxonomy): Eukaryota > Metazoa > Chordata > Actinopteri > Argentiniformes > Microstomatidae > Nansenia > Nansenia antarctica. The sequence goes on from NC_137693.1 coordinate 16,475,235, forward strand.
TAGAAGAACAGATCCGTCACGGTCGTCCATCCAGAAATGGGAACAGAGAAGCCGTGTAATCAGGAGACTGTCTCTCTGTCTCCTTCCTCTGGCTCTCTGTAACGCCATACACAAAAGAAGCCCTGCTGCTATACGTGTGTGTGTGTGTGTGTGTGTGTGTGTGTGTGTGTGTGTGTGTGTAGGCGCGACACGAGACCAGGCGGGTGAGAGAGGGAGAGACGGAGAGAGAGAGAGAGACTGGTTTAACTAACAGGTCCCCCCTCCGAAGCCCCCGTCTCTTCGGTGGCTGAGATGCAGGTGGTGAGTCGGGGGGGTCTCAGGCTCCGTCCACGTCCTGGTGGATGCTGCTGCTCCACATCTACTGCTCACCCACACCACAGGACTCCTGACGACCAGCAGTCTAATCCCACGGCCGTGACAACATTAAGGTGAAAGAAGAGGATGTGAAGTGAAGGGGAGAATGTGTGTGTGTGTATGTGTGTGTGTGTGTGTGTGTTTGTCAAAGGAGGGGGTGGGGAGGATGGATTCTGTCCTCCTATCACAAAAAGGCAGCCTCCGGGAGGGGGGCCAATCACGACTGCGGCTAGAGCTCGTTTCCATGGAGACGACGCTGGAATGATGTTGGTTGCCTATCGATTGTTCAAGAGGATTCGCTGCAACACAGGGAGACTGTAGGCAGACAGAGGGATGGCAAACTGCAGGTACAGATTCTCAATCTTTTCCTGCCGTTGTATAATAGATATTAGCACAGGAAATGATGATTTGAGAGCAATACATGTCCACATTGTGGCTGATGAATCCATGTTCTTATGATGTAGGAGCAAGCTGTAGCCTACTCGTAGGGATGCTTTCTATTCGGTTGTTAAGTCTGACGTCAAATGTGACGTTTAGCAATTTCCGGGTCCAAACCAGAAATTCCCCGCACCAGAGTACCAGTGTACTAAAGCACCAGAGTACCAGTGTACTAAAGCACCAGAGTACCAGGGTACTACAGCGGTAGAATGACAGTTCAATCGTTTTTTAGACTTTTAGATTCGTTTTTCCCATATTGTCAGCGTCTTTGAGCCTCGGAAAAGCACTATACAAATATAATGAATTATTATTCTTACTGCGGCATTTCGAAGAGAGCGCCTCAGCCAACGTTGGACCCGGAAACACGTCACGACTTAACAACCGAATACAAATCCAACTGCCCCGGACCGTGCTAAACTAAGCTACTCTTTATAACTCTCAGTGCATACACGCAGGCACACACAGCTAGCATGTCATGTGATCCTAAAGTCTGTTCAGTTCCACTGGATGAGATTCATATCTGTTAAGACACCGCTCAACTACTCCTGCTGACTGCCTCCCAAGTTAGCAAACAGAGAAGAAGAGCGTAACCACAGCCAAGCATGAACCAAACCCTTTGTCAACAGGACTGACTTCTCAATGTGTGACCAGCCAGGTGCCCATTTTTCTTTTTTTCCCCTTTTTTTTACATACACTAAATGTACAATACGCTGACCAATTTGGCCACTTTCTATTCTGCGCCTGGTTACACCAAACACCATATGCTGTCACATATCTTCTAGGCTCCACGAGCCAGAATGTCTGATGTAGAGTAATGCAGATGAAGGTGTAGAGAGGAATTGCGTAGCCATATTAAACCAATCCAAAGTGACATTATTCAAATCAATCACATTACAGTATCCCTTTATATTATGCCAAACAGTTCTGTAGCGCTCCACTACAAATTAGCCCACACAACATAAAAAGACCACCTCATCATGATATGCCTTATTATTGTGGATAGACAACTAAGAATCTGGGGAATACTTATGATACTGCTCAGAATGCACACAGAAATCCCCATCTGGAAGGTATCCAACTTGATGTATTTTCATGGAAAATGAGATTCATGTTAATTTGCAGCTTTTCAATTACAAACCCTGTCTGAGGCTAACGACTCCCTATGCTGATCCTATCAGCGGGGCTGGGGAGCACTCACGGTCTGGAGCACCAGCTGAGTTCTGGTCTAGTCACCTCGCTTGACAACTTCATGAAATGTTACATGTGGATGAGGGGTAGTAATGAACTAGCATCACGAATACCGCATATTATGACCAGCAGGTCATGTTTTAGGTCATATTATGACAGCAGGTCATGTTTTAGGTCATATTATGACAGCAGGTCATGTTTTAGGTCATATTATGACAGCAGGTCATGTTTTAGGTCATATTATGACAGCAGGTCATGTTTTAGGTCATATTATTACCAGCAGGTCATGTTTTAGGTCATATTATGACCAGGAGGTCATGTTTTAGGTCATATTATGAACAGGAGGTCATGTTTTAGGTCATATTATGACAGCAGGTCATGTTTTAGGTCATATTATGACAGCAGGTCATGTTTTAGGTCATATTATTACCAGCAGGTCATGTTTAGGTCATATTATGATCAGGAGGTCATGTTTTAGGTCATATTATTACCAGCAGGTCATGTTTTAGGTCATATTATGACCAGGAGGTCATGTTTTAGGTCATATTATTACCAGCAGGTCATGTTTTAGGTCATATTATGACCAGGAGGTCATGTTTTAGGTCATATTATGACCAGCAGGTCATGTTTTAGGTCATATTATGACAGCAGGTCATGTTTTAGGTCATATTATGACAGCAGGTCATGTTTTAGGTCATATTATGACAGCAGGTCATGTTTAGGTCATATTATGATCAGGAGGTCATGTTTTAGGTCATATTATTACCAGCAGGTCATGTTTTAGGTCCTGAATCAAAAGGCAGATGAAGCGAGTAGAGAAGGCCTAACCCTCCCTAACATTCTCTTCCCCTCACACAGATAGACCAACATAACCATGTGACCAACTGCCAGCCAGAGGGTAACCAAACACGGTATAACTTAATACAGCCATATAGCCAAAAAGAACACAGGGATAGAAAATCAATCTACTCATTCAATATAGGCTAGACAATACAACAAGCATGTCTAATCGCTGAATAACATTTAGTTCTTAAACTTATGGCAAAACAAATATGCCATATATCTTAAGGCAGAAAACAAGTCTGAATGAATGCGTCTAGCCTCGGGTAATTGTGAACTTGTGGAGAGCCTGTGTGTTCATTTATATTGAGCTGTGCTAAAAGAGAAGCTATAAAAATAGGAAACTGAGCACTGCAGAAGAATTCAAAAGGGCCCTCTTGTCAGGAGCAGTTCGTTAGCCTCGTAGCATAATTGCCTAAGTCATGCTTCACTTGTGGTCAGCCGAGCCATCTTTGTATTTAGTGTCAAAAATGCCTATGTCAAAGAGATGACTTGGGCAGATAGTGATTTTGGAATGTAACAAGCATTCTGATAGGCTGATGGCATAGTAGGCAATAATGCACAGTGAATCAGCAGTGTTAGGAGAGTAGAGTTATCTCAATTTGGCCAAAATATGACTTGGCAATATGGCAATTATGCTATGAGGCTAACCAGTTGTTATGAATCTCTATCAGTGTCATGAGGCCCGGTCTGACAGACTGTGGCTTGGTTGGAGAGCTCACGCATTTAGAGGTGCCGTAGTAATATGCTACAATATGCACCTGTGTGTGTGTGTGTGTGTGTGTGTGTGTGTGTCCTCCTAGATGAGAGGGTTAGCAGACCTGGGTGCCAAAGTGTGTGCATCTCCCATCTCCAGTATTAAAAGGTGAAAGGTCCAATTAAAGCTGCTCTATTTCTGTGCCCAGGTGAGGTGAGTGATCAAAGTAAGACAGGCCAGGCTGCAGCTGTGGCGGTCATCCAGAATGCTCTGTCACACCTCCCCCGCCTCCCCCGCCTCCCCCCCCCACGCCCCTGGTGACTCTCTCAGGAGCAGAAGGCTCAGCAGCAGGATGAGGATGTACATATTCATGGGACGAGAGAATGTCTCAGCCAAACAGGCACAATCTAGAGAGGATTCATTGACCCTAAGCCAACAGATCCCGCAAGCAACAAATAAGAGACAGGTTTACTGCATGACAAACACTGACTGCATGTTAGGGTATTCACCTTTACTGTAAAAATGCCGGTGGAGAGAGAGGACGCTGGCGTTGCTTGTTCGCCGCTTCTCCGCCCGAAATCTAGGTGTAATTGCAGTATACAGAGTAGATTGTCCTACAAAGACACTTAGATTTAGATTTAGTAATCCAAACATTTATTAGACCGCTATACCGTCTTTTATTTATTTATTTGTTTCTTTTTATTTTCTACTCGATCTTTTCAGTTTGTAAAGTGTGTCTAGAAAAGCGCTATATAAGTCAAATGTATTATTATTATTATTATGACTATTATTATGACTATTATTATGACTATTATTATTATTATGACTATTATTATTATTATTACTATTGCAACATGCTCAGACTGAGTGGTTTGATAAGAAATTCCCTTTATGTTAAAAGATGGAGAGAAGGAGAGAAGGAGAGAGGAACTGGGGGGGAGGGATGTTTAAACATCAACGATTTCCTCATGGCCCACATTTTGGAGAGGTCGAGGGAATCAAAATATGCTAATTCCATTGGCAAATATAGGTTACCAAGTAGAAAGATGTAAACATCATATTCCTGCTGACTTGAACAAAAGTCATCCAATTAAATGTCACTTTGTCAGTGAGACAATGCTGCTGCACTGTCAGTGAAACATTCTCCACAAGGCACCACTGACATGGTTCCCAGTAGCTGGCGCGTACCAACCCAACCCAACGTCTACAGATGTACAATAACACTCAAGGAACGTTTCAGAAGCAGACAGAGCCGTGGCTACAGAGAGCAGTACCTTCCACATCCCTGCTGCTCAGGTGACGTTCCTGTGAAGACGCACAGAGAACACACACCCCAGAACCCCAGAGGCTAGGCTGCTGTTTGGATAGCGCACAAACTTTGATGAATTATTCAAATCCCCCCCCCCCCCGCATGAAGTCTTTAACCAGACTAGGAGTGGAGCTTTACATGTTGACCCACTTCTGCCACCCATCTTACCCAAAATAAAATGGCATAAAAACAAGGGATCTCATCCCCCCCACCCTGCACAAGTCTCCTCCTTTGAACCCTGACTTGCCTGTTTACTTACACGGCTGTTAAGGGCACTAAACCACCACTTTAGAGGCTTAGACAAACAAACCAGCCAGTAAAGTAACACTTTATTATGAGGACGGAACATTTGGGACACAATAATACACAAGGATGTGGTGGGGGCTAGTACCATTTGAACTAAAACACAAAAAGTGTACGGTATTATAAAACATTTATAATGTTAGTATTTAGTGAGTCAAAATTGGGTTCCCACATGAGACCTCAACAGACACTTAACTGAAAAGATGTGCCGATGTGTTCCAGGTGCAGTCTGGTTCAATCTTCAAACAACAACAAAGCCGTTTCTCCGCCATTTATGAGGTAAACTGAGGGGTGGGGCTGGAGAAATGTCAGCACTCTCAATTTCATAGACTGCTATGATATAAAAATAGCTGTAACCATGGTTTCTGATGGGGTAAGAGATTTGGACAAAGCTCATGGAGGCATGTACGTACGTTATAGCCTATTCTTCAAGAATCAATCGCTTATATAATTCATTTAAAGGACCAAACATGGATGTCCAGATTTTCCTATTTAATAGAAATGAAAATGTAATGAAAAATAAATAAAATGGAAGGTTGCTTGCTTCAATTGATCTACTGTGCCTAGTACTGACATGAAATGTCAAATCATAGCAACTATTGCACTGCACTGCAGACACCTGCCTGTCACAGCAACCTGGTCTCACACGGCAGACTCCAAACGTCGAATTCCGACGTGTAGCTCGCAGGGGTGCGCCTGCTATGTGCGCCTGTCGGGGCTTCTCTCGGGATTATTCCATTTTGAATTGCACTTGCATTAATTAGTTAGGCCACATTTAGGGTTAGGGTTAAGGTTAGGGTTAGGGTTAGGGTTAGGGTTAGGGTTAAGGTTACGGTTAAGGTTAGGGTTAGGGTGAGGGTAACCCTAACCCTCTCCGTTGGTTGTATCTCAAAATGTGGCCTAACTAATTAATGCAAATGCAATTCAAAATGGAATAATCCCGAGAGAAGCCCCGACAGGCGCACATAACAGGCGCACCCCTGCGCTTTCAAACGAGCGAACGTCGGAATTCGACGTTTGGATGCGATGGAAAACGTCGAATTCTGACGTCTGCCGTGTGAGACCAGGCTGGTCACAGACATCTGCCTGTCTGCAGTGACAAATGGCCCAGGGCGTGGGGGGGGGGCTCCCTAGCAGTCTGGGTGGGCATGGTGGAGGGGAGCACACTGTTGGGATAAGCAGGGTTGGAGGCACACTGAGGCTGATAGACAGACACCGACCCCTCCCACCCGTACACCCCCCTCCCAACCTTTCTCCATCTCTTAAATAACAACCTCCACACCAGAGAGTTATGACAATAAGCACTCTGCCATTTCCCAATGACTCTCCCAAGGAAGGGAGCATTTGGGCGGCCTTAAAATTAACCCATCCTGGGGAACTGACATGATACTGACAAGTCCAGCCCAGTCGATAGTATTTACTTACATGATGGTAAAGGTAATTAATCAAATAAAACAGAACAATCCAGAGGATGAGAGTCTTGCTCCTTCATTGGAAGGTCTTGGTTGGAAAACCGTTTGATAATGAAGGAGAGGTCAGTAGACTGTCTCCCCTAAGACGGATGAGACTAATGACTGTTCCAGAGACGTTAAATGACCCGTCTGTACAACCCACAATCATTTAGTCTGTACCGACACGCGCTGGAGAGTGATGGACTTTTGTGATGGACTTTTGTTTTGTTTCCTAGGAGGAGAAGGAGAAGGGGGAAGCTGGGGGATGTTACGACTACGCTGTAGGCCTGGAGGAGAGGCATCATCCTGCTGCTATACTGCCTCACCCGAGGACTGCAAGCAGCTCACTAGAGTCTAATAGAAACAACTGTGATTGACTGTCACACTCGCCATCTATAACTCAATTACATCACTGACAGGAGGGCCCTGGGGCCACACACAAACACCCAGAGAGAGAGAGAGAGAGAGAGAGAGAGAGAGAGAGAGAGAGAGAGAGAGAGAGAGAGAGAGAGAGAGACAGAGATAGAGACAGAGAGAGAGAGAGAGAGAGAGACAGAGAGAGAGACAGAGAGAGAGAGAAAGACAGGGAGAGACAGACAGAGAGAGAGATAGAGACAGAGAGAGATAGAGACAGAGAGAGAGAGACAGAGAGAGAGAGACAGAGAGACAGAGAGAGAGAGACAGAGAGAGAGAGACAGAGAGAGAGAGAGAGACAGAGAGAGAGAGAGACAGAGAGAGAGAGAGACAGAGAGAGAGAGACAGACAGAGACAGAGACAGAGAGAGAGAGAGAGAGAGACAGAGAGAGAGAGATAGAGACACAGAGAGAGAGACAGAGACACACAGAGAGAGAGACAGAGAGAGAGAGAGAGAGAGAGAGAGAGAGAGAGAGAGAGAGAGAGAGAGAGAGAGAGAGAGCCCTGGCCACAAATAGCAACACCACAACACAGACAGCTGACAAAAATAGCATTGGACCAAAACTATCAGTGTAAATAGGGAAGCAGTGACTGGAATCCCCATGTACAGTATGTGGCCTCAGCCCTGCCCTGTACCTGAAGTGATGGAATACATTAGATGATAACTTGATAAGATACATCCGTAGGATAATATATTAGACATTATAGAGAAATAAAGATATTCAAATTCTTTATCCCATGTGCGTCATAGTGCCTGGTCTCAGAGTCAATACTGTATTGATGTTCTGTGCATGTTGCTGCAATTGAGCCTTCAGGGAGAGCTCCCATGGTGTGAGCGCTAATAACTATTCTGGACGTATAATTATTAGCGCACAGCTATTTCATTATGCAGTGGAGCCCATCCCCTAGAGAAGACAATGAAACACAGGATACACTGAATGTCCGTTTACCCACAAAGAGGTATCCTAAACATGTTTCCTGTTATCCAGAAAAGTAGGACTACTACCAAACAGTTGCTGTGCACCCTCATAACGACTCACTTCTTATTTTTCCTTGTGTGTTCTACAAAAATACATGTTCGTACAGATTTCAGAAGAAAAACGTGACCGAAAAGTGTGACAGCCTATTTGTATGCCAGGGCCAAACAGAGACGTCAAACATGTTCTGCTTGAAGCCTGACTGGAGGAGGCACATTTGAGAAAGCAGTCCTGTTACTAATGAAAATCAGTCGGTTGCTGTTTTCTATTTTGAAATAAGACAACTGAATTATTTAAGACGCTCTCAGCACAAACATAGAAACGCAGATGTCTCTCTCTCAGGTCCATCATCCTACAGAGGATCACCAGTGGCAGCAGGGTTCGTCTCCTTCCTTGACATTTACATTTTTACATTTTTGGCATTTAGCAGACGCCTTATTCCAAAGCGACTTACAATCGATACATTTGACTAAGCAAATGAATCATCAATCCACCAGTCGTAGCAGGAAGAGTAATCCAGCTCAGGCCCGGGGCCATTGATAGAAGGAAAAACCTTCTTCTAAACCTTTAAAAAAAAAATATAGACACTGGAGAAACAGAGAAACAGTACAAGGGGGGGGGGCAAATAGACGTTTTTAGGGGACACAGTAGAGGGGAAAAGTGGGTGTCTTCAGGAGACACAGTGCTGGGGGGCAGTAGATGAGGAGCAGTTAAGGTGTAACCTTGACATCTCCCTCAGGACTCATCTCCCTGTGAATAAAGCTAGGACTCAACACAAAACACTATGTTTTAACTTAGATGTTTTGAGTTGTCAATAGCCAAAAAGACAGGAAATTCAATAACTCAAAATCGGAATCTTTGATCTATCAATAGAGCTTTGGGGAAAACACATGGAATTCTATTTCTAGTTGTACTGTTGTCAAGGCTATTCCTGTTTCTCCAGGGTTCTCTGAAGGCTTCAGAGTGTGCTTTACTCCAGCGACAGCCTGTGACAGTGAGACTGCTGGGCAGGGTGTAATTAGTCAATGACGTTTGTAACGCAGCAAATAAATCACTGGAAATAACATCTTGCCTGTAGCAATTAAGGACAATGGGAGAGACTTTCTGATAAACTGGGATTTGGATTTTGAAAAGCAATTCCACTAGCTACATTAGTCAGCAAATACTGGACTGGATGAATGGAGGAACAAACTGTAGAAAGAGGACTGGACTGGACTGGACTGGACTGGATGAACGGAGGGAGAGGAGAGGAGAGGACTGGAGTGGTACGAAGAGTAGACTGTAGAATTGACAGTCCACTTGGTCCCATGGATTAGCACTGAACATTTTTCCATTGACATAAATATGGGAAGTGAAATTCCATAGATGTGAATGAAAACGGCCACACATTCAATCTTCTAGACATACGGCTGCACTGCTTCATGTAAGTACCATAGTGGTAGTGGGCTCTCATTGTAAACTCAGCTGTTGCTTTTCGTTATTAACCCACAAAAGAACGCTATTAAAAAGGCTACATTTTCACACAATCTGTTAATGAAAACAGCTGAATGACATTTGGTCTGTCACCGCTCTAGTAGGCAGCGTTAGGTCAATATTCAGTAGCAGTGGAGACTTGATGATTGGCAAAAAACAGCCTTTTACAATGCAATGTCCTGACACACTGACCCTGCAATCAGCAGATACTGTACTCGGGACCTTGATAGGGGGTTTCTATTTATAGATCTGAAAGAAAGCACTTTGTGGACAGGATACACCTGCTGAGGAGTTGAGCTCTATGTAGGCCTAACCCTGATGTAACTGATACAGAATGTCCTGCTAGCCTACACAATAGTTGAGGAGAAAGTCCCAAACACTGAGACCACAATAAACCTGGTGGCTAGATCAGCATGCTCACTAGAGGTAGCCAGCACTCAAGTTGAGGGGGGATGACATCCCCCCTAAAATAAAAACAGTCAAAATAATCCCCCTTCTAAAACTGCCATCCCCCCTTTCCATCCCTTATGTCATTTTATCAATGAACGTGGTATTACTGCTATTTCAACATTTAGTTTGGCGCATATTGAGTAAAATACTGTGGGCGAGGGGGGGGCACGCACACATGCAATGACATTTTTACCACCAAGTCACTGACACTAAAGACACTGACGCTGTGGGGATGCTACAATTGTCCCCATATGATCAAATCCACCACCTCCCCTGATTTTCTTTTACAACTTCAGTACTGGAGGTGCGTCTCACTATTGGCAGGGGCTCATGGTGGTCAATGAGAATGAATCATCCAGAAATGAATGACATGCTAATCAAACTGTCCACAAGTGTTCTGTTCAGAGTTAGCGTCTCACTACTGCAAGGTTGTACAAAGTGACAAACTGACTAGGCCCAGGCAGCTATTCACTCTGAGGTGTTGATTTAGCCAACATCCAATTTACTTTGCTTCTATCTGATCTCCTTCCAAGACGCCTGAGAGAGCCAAAGAAAGAGCAACGTTGCATTTTTGAAGCCTGGCATCATCAAAGTAAAGCGAAGCACATTCTGCAAAAAATGACTTGAATTCCAAATCAGAAACACATCAGAAACACAGTACGCCTTTATCAATTCATATATTTTCACACCAGAACGTGGAAAGTCATGGCATTTGCTATGACAACAACAGAAATCGTGAGCTTAGAATTATAAGGTTCTACCGTATCTCCGTTTAGGGTAGTTCAGAGATATTGAGCGTCAAAGTTTTTACATTCCATTATGTTTTGTGAGATGGAACCTTTGTATTTTATTAATTACTAACTAAAACATTTAAACATTTTAAAAATAACATCACACAGGCATTAATAAACACCTAATGGATCAGATTATGTAAAAACTCAATTTTGACCAAAAAAGGAGATAGAACCTTATAATTCTAACATCACGAAATTGTAGGCTACAACTTATCAACTTCTGATTAGAGTCGCAGAGGGTTAAAGAGAAGAGCTGCAATAAGAGCACTGGGGCAGAAACTAAATGATGGAAATAATGAGGCAGCTTACCATATCGTCCATGTTGGCATCAGAGCATCTGAAGGGTGAGGACTTGTCTGGCCCAGGGGACTCAAAGGAGCAGGAGGGTTGGTGGTCCCAGGGCGCATAGGGTGAGGTCTGAGGGGGACAGATCTCTGGAGAGCTGCTCCAACAGGTGTCCCCCGTGTCCCCCGCTCCGGGAGAGCAGCGGCGGGCAGCTGCAGAGACGAGGTCCCTCCCTGAAGACGACGAGTTCCACCGCTCTCGCCGTATTCTCTTCTTCGGCGGTGGGGAGTAGGAGGCACTCTTGGAATTCTGGGATACGGAGGACCTGGATCGGGTCAGCGAAGGTCCGCTCCGACCGGAGTCAGGGCTGTCCTGAATAACGGGGCTGTTGAGGAGAAGATGGACGCAGCAGCTCTTCGACCTGCGCTTGGGTGAACCGGCACTCTGCCTCTCTCCCCCCGGCGGGCCGCAGGCCTCTAGCAGCCGGCAGAGGAGGAGGCCTTTCTCCAGGTGCAGCTCGCGCCTGAGACGCTGGAGGAACGCCGCCTGCTCTCCATCCGCCTGCCCGTGCAGCCTCAGCAGCAGCTGCTCTAGCTTACGGTAGGCGGCGGCCCCGTCGCCCAGACGACCGGCCCCCTCTCCCCCTGCGGCGGTCTTCCCCCTGCCCCCCTGCTGCACGCCGAGGCTGGCTTTGACGTTGGCCTCTTTAGCCAGCAGACGCTGCAGTTCCCTGGCCTGCCTGAGGGCGGCCTCGCGCTCCCTCTCCAGTCCGGTGCCCACGGCTCGGAGCTCCTGGCCGTTCCAGCGCTGCAGGTGTCGCACCTCGGCCGCCCGCTCCCTGCCCAGGTCCTCCCGGAGCCTCAGCAGCTCCTGGGCCTTCTGGCGCTCGTGCCGGGCGGTCAGCTCCCTCACGGCCTTCTGCTGCTCGCGCTCCGCCTCCTCCCGCAGGCGCCTCAGGTCCACAGAGAAGCGCTGGTGGGCCTGTTGGTTCCGGCTCTTCTCCGCCTCCAGAGCCGCACGCAACCTCTCCAGCTCTGGTCCGTGGTCGCCCCCCCGGCCACAGAACGGCCTCTTCGACGACAGAACCAGAATGTTACCCCTGTGCTTGGCCATGACGGCACACTTCACAGCAAGGCAAGCACTGAGTGGGGAGGCCTATTCACGTTCTGGGGAGGGGGCATGCATTGAACTGAGGGGGGAAATGATCATTGGACTCATGCAGGAGGTTGAGATGGGGTGTGCTGGGGTTATCGAGCAAGCATGCACTTATCACACCAGAACACTGGAAAGAGGAAATGGAAAGGATGTCAGCAGATCAGTGTTAGATGGTGGTCTATGAAATGAAAATGTTATTGACAACATTACACTGTTAAACTCTGAATGCTTTAAGCTCAGTCTCCGTCATTGAGCATGCAATACTAAGATGATCTTTTATATCGACTATTCGACTTATCAGTTTGGTGCAATCAGTAAAAGAGTTAGTGGTTTTGTCACATAAGAGCACACAAACTGCACGAGATTAAAAACATAAAAAGATGTTAAAACAATGTCAAACATAAAAGAACATAGCTACAACTGGACACTGCATTGTATCGCACAGTATGCATGCATACACATTCTCACCCAAAGATATAATCGAGACCAGTGTGTCCCTCTGACGAATGAAGTTGACCATAGGAGTTCTGAAAACAAAGGAAGAATATCGCTAGTGAGGGATACAGAGTTACAGACCAACATATTTGACTCTGGCTTTTGGCATAACGGCCCTGGAAGCTTGCAGTAGGCTATACTACAGGATAAAAGCTAAAAAGCCAATAAAAGCTGCATACATAATCAGGGTTGGTTAGGTAGGACCGGTGCACATGGGGACTTCATATAAGGTGTCCAACGAACGGAAGTCATTATGGCACTGGGATGACTGTGAGCTGTGCAGCTCTCCTGACCAGACCTGACTTGGAGCAACGCTTAGAACCAGAACGGCCATGCAACAAGTGGAACCAACAATGTCACATCAACATGCCTACAGGCTTGTCAAAAGCAACACATGACATGTGTTGTATTCTGAAGCTCCGTCAGCCATCTACGGTTCCTTAGGTTCCTCCCTAAGCCCCTGACACGGACACGCGTCTGCCTGGCCAGGCTGGGGTCAGACAAGAAGAAACACAACGCAAGTGACATATTTTGTTTTTTGTTAACTTGTTTTCAAATAACGGGATAGCTCAATTAGCTCAGCCACACGTGGGTGGATCAGTCAATTGTTCCAAAACAACAATGCAACAACAATTCATCCCTCCGGAAAACACGTCAACAAACCGGATACTTTTTATCAACATGATACAAAGTCGCGACCTTGCTTGACGTGATGCGAGTGCAAGATAACAGATAACAGACCTAAGAGAACAGACCTAAGAGAACATACCTGGTCGGTTTTACGTGTTGAAGCCGCTCGTCTCAGCCCCGGTCGGGACTCGGGACACAGACACACATCTCTAAGCCCAGGAGCGAGCCTTGCTGTCCGGTAGGGGAGGCTGCCACCCCGGGGCGCCCCGTCATCACCCGGACCAGAACACAGACCTCATTACTGTGAGCAACACTGACCCCTAGCGGCTTTTGGAAGCAAGTACACTTATATGAATGAATGAATGAATGAATGAATGGTCTTTATTGTCATTAATACAGTACAGGTACCATACAACGAAATTTAGGAGGGGGGGCTCCCCTGGTGCTAGGAAAGAAATACTAAAACAAGAAGGGAAAAGAGCTGGTTTACATAAATAAAGGCTATGTACACTGTCCACTATACTATACTACTATACTATACAGATAAAACACTGTGCTGTACTCTATGCTATGCTATAAATATCCTAACATTTCCTATCTCTGAACCTTCTAAAGCCCTTATAAGGATGGTACTGACAGATTTTCTATGGTGGTGCGGTGCAGCATGGATTACTGGAGGGGTGAGGAATATGAGGAGCAGAGAGGGCAGCAATTCATAGGGTTAAATTGGGAGAGTTTATTAGGAAGTGCAATCAAAATGGCCAAACAGGTAATTCAGTATTTGAAAGATACTGGGTTGATAGACAAGATTTAACTTGTTTATTTTCTTTCATTTTTAAGTTTTCCCTGTCAAATACACCGTCCAAACACAGTCCGGTAGGTGGCGGTAATGCGCCTCGAGTCGGTCGCAAACCGCCATTCAAATTGAAAAAGAAGAAGAAGAATTTTCTATGGTACTCATGGAGGTGTAGCTAGCTACGCCAGACTACATACATTTAGCTGACTTACTTATGTAAGAGAACTACTTCAATAAGGACATGTTGGTTTTGTCATTGTGATTATCACAACACAGGTTATCTAGATCATTATTCTAAAAATCCCAACAGTCAAACGGTTTTGCTAGTGAATAGCACGATTCCCAAAATGTCCCATCTTTGAGTAATGACACGACAGAGACCATACCAGAGACCATGACAGAGACCACGCCAGAGACCATGCCAGAGACCATGACAGAGACCATGACAGAGACCATGCCAGAGACCACGCCAGAGACCATGCCAGAGACCACGCCAGAGACCATGCCAGAGACCATGCCATGCTAGAGACCATGCCAGAGACCATGCCAGAGACCATGGTCCATGCCAGAGACCATGCCAGAGACCATGCCAGAGACCATGACAGAGACCACGCCAGAGACCATGCCAGAGACCATGCCAGAGACCATGGTCCATGCCAGAGACCATGCCAGAGACCGTGCCAGAGACCATGCCAGAGACCATGGTCCATGCCAGAGACCATGCCAGAGACCATGCCAGAGACCATGCCAGAGACCATGCCAGAGACCATGCCAGAGACCATGCCAGAGACCATGACAGAGACCATGCCAGAGACCATGCCAGAGACCGTGCCAGAGACCATGCCAGAGACCATGGTCCATGCCAGAGACCATGGTCCATGCCAGAGACCATGCCAGAGACCATGCCAGAGACCATGCCAGAGACCATGGTCCATGCCAGAGACCATGCCAGAGACCATGCCAGAGACCATGCCAGAGACCATGCCAGAGACCATGGTCCATGCCAGAGACCATGACAGAGACCATGACAGAGACCATGCCAGAGACCACGCCAGAGACCATGACAGAGACCATGGTCCATGCCAGAGACCATGACAGAGACCATGCCAGAGACCATGCCAGAGACCATGGTCCATGCCAGAGACCATGACAGAGACCATGCCAGAGACCATACCAGAGACCATGGTCCATGCCAGAGACCATGCCAGAGACCATGCCAGAGACCATGGTCCATGCCAGAGACCATGACAGAGACCATGCCAGAGACCACGACAGAGACCATGGTCCATGCCAGAGGATGTGCCCTGCTAACCTGTCCGTCCTGTCACTGTCCCTCCTGTGTGGCTTACACTGTTGTGACACAGGCCATACTTGTTGTGTCTTATTTGTATCAGCACATTCTCCTCACACTGAACCTGCTGCTAACTGCTGTTTTGATTCCTAGCTGCCAGCGCAATCCTCCAATTTGACCCGCAGCAGTATCAGATATCTCCACAGACAGTGAAAAGAGGCAGCATTGTGAGGTTCTCCCCCCCCCTCTCTCTCTCTCTCTCTACCCCCCCCCCCCTCCCCTCCTCTGTAAAGCATTCTTTACATTGTTTTCTTGTTGTTGTTGAAGATGATGATGTCTTGTTTTCTTTGTCCAGGGACAAACCCTAACTAACCCATGACATCTTGATGAGTGAGGAGCGTGAGAAAGGTTGTGTGATGGACTGTCCAGATGAAAGATTTCACGTGAGGACATCTTGGCCGACAAATGAAGAAAAAATAAAATGCTTCCTAAGATGTCATTATTTAGCTGTGACAGGCTTAAATCGCTTGAGGTATGCTACATGTCTTTTCGTTCAAACATGTTGCCAAACTCTCCAGAGAGCTGTGTGTACACTGCCCAACCACTGGAGGGAGTTTAGGTTAATGAGGAGTTGTGGTGAATCAGCCTACAGCATTAATTATAATACATAATACTGTAGGTTGTTGCTCAAAACTAATTAGAACCAAAAAGGAAACAGCAAGGGATCCAACATGTTACTTTTTCTGATGGTTGCCAAGTGTCAGTGTGTCTGTTAATATGAGTCTTTGTGTGTGTGTGTGTGTGTGTGTGTGTGTGTGTGTGTGTGTGTGTGTGTGTCTGTCTGTTATCAGGGTGTCCTTGGGCCGTTCCCTCTCTCCTGTTCACGTGTGGCAGGCTGCTGGCCAGAAACAACAGAGAGAGAGAGAGAGAGAGAGAGAGAGAGAGAGAGAGAGAGAGAGAGAGAGAGAGAGAGAGAGAGAGAGAGAGAGAGAGAGAGAGAGAGAGAGAGAGAGAGAGAGAGAGAGAGAGAGAGAGAGAGAGAGAGAGAGAGAGAGAGAGAGAGAGAGAGAGAGAGAGAGAGAGAGAGAGAGAGAGAGAGAGAGAGAGAGAGAGAGAGAGAGAGAGAGAGAGAGAGAGAGAGAGAGAGAGAGAGAGAGAGAGAGAGAGAGAGAGAGAGAGAGAGAGAGAGAGACAGAGAGAGAGAGGGAGAGAGAGAGAGAGACAGAGACAGAGAGAGACAGACAGACAGACAGAGAGAGAGAGAGAAACAGACAGAGACTGTACTGTACATCTTACTGCATCTTATTGAGTGAACCTTTTTGAATTGCTTGATTTCTTGCTCTGTAAATTGTCTTGCAAAGCAATAGCAAAACGTTTAGACCTCCACAGAATAGACTGATGTCACAGTGGCGCACTCTGTAATTTGTATACAGAAACACCTCTATTCATCGCCCCTAAAAGACACTCTTATAATAATAATAATAATTATTATATGACACTGTTATTCATGGTAACCAAAATGACCAGAGGCCCCGTGCATTCCTCTGATCCTCCTCTTAGACACTTGAGTCGGCCTCTTTCTTCTTCCCATTGTGTGCTTTGTACATGTTGTTGCCCTCCAGCTATTTGCTTGGATAAAGGATATGATAGAATAGGATTTCGGATGAGGAAGTATCGATGTGAAATACGTCGTAATATTTGAAATGACCCTTCAGTTTAGAACTTCTTAATGACTTTTGTTTTTTTTAAACATTTTTGTTTTCCTTTGGCTCTTTTCACATGATTTTACAATAACACCACTGAGCTGTTTCAGGCAGCTAATCAGACATTGCTTAAATCTTTGCAAGTGATCCTGTAGACACTTTCCCCTCACAATATAGATCTGAAGACTAAGAAGACAAACAAGCTATGTAACAAATGTCTCCAGAGAACAGAAAAACACCACCATGCTGAAAAACAGTATCCAGGTTACAAACACAGTCCTTCATACCTCTGAACTACACTGCGACGTGATCCTGATTCTGTTCTTCTTCTCCTGTATAATGTCACACAAAACGGATATTTGGTTAGTCGGTTAAAGTTCACCAAAATAATTTCAATCAATTGTATATTAGACCAATAGATACAGCGGGTTGCAAAAATGTGGACACCCCTGGTTTAAATGTCTGTTACAATTCATCTTCAAGTGATTGAAAGCAAACCTGAACACTAAATGCAAAAAAAGTTAAACAAGACACCTTTCTGCACATTTTAAACCAAGGTTTCTTTTTATTTTCATTTTTCAGAGTTTTTAAAATGATATATTAAAAAAAAGGCCCCTGTGCAAAAGTTTGGGAACCCTTTTGGATTATTCTTTGTTACCTTTTGAGAAGATGATTACTAAGGCCCAGACCAAGGTGATTTACTCGTTAGGGCTTCAATGAGTCAGGTGAATATAATTCCAGGGTTGAACTATATATTCTGAAGTAACTCTAAGCCTTCTAAAGTATCCGACTGCGATGGCTGTTGTGTCTGGTGTTAAAAACCATGGGTTCCTCTAACAGTTGTCCAAGGATGTCAGAATCAAGGTAGCTCACTTCCACCAAGGAGAAGGCTACAAAAAACTCTCACAATGTTTCAAACTACCCATTTCCACTGTCAGAAACATCATCAGAAATGTTTAAATAAATGGAACAATTGAGGTCAAGGCAAGATCAGGTAGACCGAGAACATGTCAGATAGAATGGCCCAAGATCTGGTGAGAAATGCTCAGAAGAACCCACACATCACTGCAAAAGAGTAGCAGACACCGGTCTAGTTGTTCACAGGACAACAACACAGCGTACCTTAAACAAGACCTACATGGCAGGGTTGCCAGAAAGAAGACTTTCCTACGACCTCAACACAAAATTAAGTGTCTGAAGTATGCAAAAGAAAACCTTGAGAAACCTGAAGCCTATTGGAACAATGTGCTTTGGACTGACGAAACCAAAATGTAACTTTTTGGCCACAACCAAAGAACGTACAGTATGTTTGGAGAAAAAGGGGTGAAGCATTTGTAGAGAACAAGACATTCTAGAGGCTAATGTTCGAAGGTCAGGCCAGAAATGTAAGTTGAAGAGAGGTTGGGTATTCCAGCAAGACAATGACTCGAATAATATTTCTGAGCTAGAGGTGTTCTGCAAGGAAGGATGGGGAAAAAGTCCCAAAACAAGAACCGAAAGACTCTTAGCTGGCTACAGGAAGCGTTTGCAAGCTGTTATAGTTGCTCGAGGAGGAGCTCAAAGTAATAGCTGACAGGGTTCCCAAACTTTTGCACAAGGCCTTTTCCTTGTTTTATTATTTTGAAACTAAAAAGTTAAAAATAAAAAATAATCTTGCTTTAATATGTGATGAAATGTGTCATGTTTAACTTTGTACCATTTAGAGCAGGGGTCGGCAATTAGGTTTGGCCTCGGGCCAAAAACATTTTGAGCCACTAGATGGCGGGCCCGAACTTTTTTTTTTTTTTTTTTTTTTTTTTCCTAACACCAGGGGAGCCACCCCTCCTAAATTTCGTTGTTTGGTACCTGTACTGTAGCAATGACAATAAAGACCATTCATTCATTCCATTAATTCATTCATAAGTAATTGATTGTTAAAAAATGTGACACATTCTAATGCTTTGACTTTTCTTTCGAAAAATGTACACATCGCTAGTCAACTAACACAGCTTGTTTTGTGAGCCTGCTAACAATGTAAAGTAGTGTTGTAGTTAACTAGGTAACAATGTAAAGTAGTGTTGTAGTTAACTAGGTAACAATGTAAAGTCGTGTTCTAGTTAACTAGGTAACAATGTAAAGTAGTGTTGTAGTTAACTAGGTAACAATGTAAAGTAGTGTTGTAGTTAACTAGGTAACAATGTAAAGTAGTGTTGTAGTTAACTAGGTAACAATGTAAAGTAGTGTTCTAGTTAACTAGGTAACAATGTAAAGTAGTGTTCTAGTTAACTAGGTAACAATGTAAAGTAGTGTTGTAGTTAACTAGGTAACAATGTAAAGTAGTGTTGTAGTTAACTAGGTAACAATGTAAAGTAGTGTTGTAGTTAACTAGGTAACAATGTAAAGTATTGTTGTAGTTAACTAGGTAGCAGTCCAATCCATTACGTTGCAGTATTTTGGCTTGACTAGCAAGTTTGTGTTGTGATTCTCAACAACGTTGAAACGTAGTTTCACCCTTTTCCATAGTTTTGAATAATAAATGTGTGGACTGACGATGTAGCGCAGCCTAGCTTATTCTAATAATTATTTAACATACTTTCATTCTGAATGATTCCCCCCTCCTCCCAGACAAGGTCACATTATTATTGGATTGGTTGTTTGCGTGCCGGGTGAAGTTAGCTAAACATTTAACCTGCTAACTAGCAAGAGAAACATCATGTCACTCTCCAAAGGTGTAAAGAGGAAAGTTGACGGTGAAAACAGGGCATTTAAAGAGGAATGGACAGCGAACTATAATGTTCATCCTACCTGGTTTCATCAACGCAAAGCCGTTGTGAGACTCACATCTTCCGTGCTCACAATGTTCCCTTTCTATACATGCGAGTCGTCCTTTTCCTCAATGAATGTGATAAAGACGCACGAGAGGAATCGATTGATGCAAAAAAAAACTTGAGAACTGCCTGCGGATTAAAGTGACGTCCATATAACCAGATATCAAGCAAATACTGACCGATGGGAGATGCCACTTTTCACATTAAGTGAGTACCAAGCCTGTCGTTATTGTATTTAATAACCTAATTGTATTTTGTATATTTTGAATGAATGGCTCATTGTAATTATTATCCCTAATAGCGTGTTTGCTCTGTCGTTTCAGGAGCATAGGCCTATGCACCACCACCCCTCGCATAAGCGGATTACTTTTCTTTCTTTTCTTTTTTTCACCGATTTTGTTGTCAATGTTTTTCAGAATATTAAACTGAATTTGCTTTGTTACTGTTCATATGTGTGTTGCAGTCACATATACGTAAACATTACGTTTGAATTATTTACTGAGCTGGTGTTATTTTTTTCAAACCACACACGGCTATTTCAGCACTACACGTTGTCCACCTACTTATGATTCACTATGAGGGGTTCAGCGTCAGTGCGCTTCGGTGCACCCCGCTGCCTGATTGTCTGTCCCTGTGTCATTCACTCTCAACATGGATAAAAGTACAATAAGCATTATTCAGGTGGAGGTAGATTCTCTATTCGGACATTATAGGCGCTATATGTGGGACTGTCGGTCGGATATTGTAAAAAAAAAAAAAAAAAAAAAGTGGATTCTCCAAATATTCTGCTGGGCCAAATATTATTGGTGATGGGCCAGCAATGGCCCGCGGGCCGCCTATTGCCGACCCCTGATTTAGAGGTTAGGTATGCTACTTTTCACTTAGATATTAATTGCAAAAGGAATTTTGACTAGGGTTGCCCAGATTTTGCACCCCACTGTATACAATAATACCAATAGATAGACAATTCTAGATATTATATTACATATTTGCCATTGTTTACTTTCCGCAAGCATGAGAATTGAGAACAAATGTTCTGCCACCACTGAGGATACAGAATACTGTACTCTACCACCATGACCCATTTGGAGATGATCTATTGGACAACGGTGACAGGTCAAACATTAGCATTTGTGTCTTGGTTCATGTTCAAGGCCGTGCATAAGGTTTTGGAACAAAGGTGCTTTGAGTCCATTTAGGTGACACCATGACATAACATAGAGTGATCTTCTTTACATGGTTACGTAAGGCTTTTACAGTGGCAGTGTCAGAGTTATGTAAAGGTTACGTCTCCTAGGACTAGAAGATCATAATCTTGGTTCTATATGACATAATACAGTACGTTTGTGTAGCCTGTCCAATACTCTAACAGTACTGTAGAGGGTATGCCTAAGGTGTGCTCACAGAAAAAAAGCTTCCATTCTAGAGGGACCATTCTTTTCTAAGTCTGATACAATTCCTCTACTCTCTTTTGAAGCTTTCAAAAGTAGGGAGACCGGGGGAGACAAATGTAGTCTACTTTTACTCCTAAAACAAGCTAGAGTTATGAAACTCACTCAGTACATGCACAGATGTTCTCCTTGCATGAGCATCTGTCCCCAGTCTCTCCTAATAAAAAAGAAAGATACTGTAGCATTTATTTTATTTTTGGTTTATTTATACAAGTCATGACATCAGTGCCTACATATCAAACCCAGGTGTTCACAGATAGCTCTTCTTCTGAAAACTGAGAAGATGATGCAGTGGGTTTTGTACATGAGAATTCTGCTCATTCTGTCTCATAGATCGAGGTGCAGATGATGAGATCTAACATCTAATCATCAGTGACCATCTCACCATCATTGTGTGAGACTCCTGTCTCAGCGCCAGCTGGAAATCCGAGAGATGTCTCTGTGAATGCGTCCAGCGACATGTGAACCCTCCGACACATGCTGTGCTGTCACAGCCATTTAAACAGGGAGAGGGATGTCCCCTCCACCACTCTCACCACTTAGGCTCTCGTCCTCGGGGCCACTGGGAGGTGTTGGGCAGAGAACACTGGTTAGAAGAGAGGAGGAGAACACTGGGTTAAATGCCACTGAAGATGTAAGGTAAGCACACCTTTCCTACGGACACAAAAGGCCTGAGATGGGCAGGGTTGTGGTAACGGATAGAATTGGTTAATTCATGGTATAGTGTTCGGTTTACAGTGTTGCTTCCTGGTTGTGTTGGCACCATAAGAGAGTTGTGTAATAGGTGAGGTCACAGAGCTCCGGTGTTGGTTCAGTTTCACCTGTTAACACATACAGAGGCCAATATTGAATAATAATAATAATAATAATAGGAACCCCTTTCTGATTGATTCTATAAATACAGGAAAATGTTCAAGCTCACGGTCTCCTTTCTCCAGATGTTGTCATGTGGCAGTAGAGTAGTAGAGTAGCTCAAGTTGTATTGTTACGTCACATTACACAAGTGTAAGAGAGTAAAATGACTTTCCTTGACATTGCAGCACACAGACAAATAAGGAAATAAGGCAAGGTAAGTCAAGATAATAAAAAGTGGTTACAAGACATTGGATAATGGACAAGTGACACGTTGTGGGAGACAAATAAGACAGGACAGAATTTAACAGTACAAGTAGTAACAAAATTAAACAGTACAGAGTAGGAATGTCGTGAGTATCACTCTGTGTGCCTTCCTATCCAGGACGTTGTATCATCTTCCAGAGTTCAGTGGTAGCAACACAATCAAGCACGTTTCTGATTCCTGGTGTCTTTTGTTTGTTACATTTTTTTCTTCCCTTCCCTCTTTTTTACATAACCTACTTTCTGGCAGAGAGCGACTTATGAAAAACAGGTTGGGAGAGAGAGAGAGAGGCACCGGCCGCTGGTGCCGTGTTCCTGAGTTCTCTCCACTCCTGTAGAGAGGCACAGGGGCACGCTGGGAAAGCTAGTGACACGGCCACCCCACCCTCCCCCTTACAGAATGATGGGGTGAGGGACAGGCCGGGAGAAGAAGGGTGTTCACAGAGCAGAATGCCTCCAAAAGAAGCTAAACAATATGGCAACTTAGATTAGATTGTTGCTTTCTATTTTATTTTCTCTACAAAAGACAACAAGTTACAAAAAGAGTGTGTGCGGTAATATCTGGGTTAGCGCGTCTGGAACTGGAGCTTGAGGAGGTTATTATAACAGAGATCAACAATCCTGGAGGTTTAGAGGATTAGTCGTGTGAAACAGAATCCCTGTATTTTGACTCATCCGATGATTCGGGTGACACCATAGGAGGGAGGCCTGAATTGCTCCTTGAAAACCCGAACAATGGACATGAGCAGCCAGCACGTTTCTCTGCAGCTCAGAAAGGATTAGAATTTTCAAGGCAATCGTTATTCGCCTGCTGTACCATTCAGAGGGGGGCCCGTGGGTTTCTGCAATTGGAGGCCCCATGTTTAGGCTTGAATGTCTGTGTGTGTGTGTGTGTGTGTGTGTGTGTGTGTGTGTGTGTGTGTGTGTGAGTGTGTGTGTGTGTGTGTGTGTGTGTGTGTGCGTGTGTGTGACTCAAAGGTCATGTACAGTATTGACCTCACATCAGGTGTGTTTTTAGTTATTAAAAAATATGTATATTTCCTCTGATGGTAATAAACAAAGAACCCATATACATTCACAGCCACAGTACTGGTGACAGGTCTGTTTGTAATATGATAATTGTCTCCCCCCTTTTCCAATTAGCGATTTTAGTAAGGTCGGTCTACTTGAGATAAATTATTGTTGTGTTTCAGCATTATGCCTGTTTTTGCCGTTTCACAGAATCCTATTATGCCTGTAAAACACAAATTCTGAATTGTGTAATTTAAATGTAGCATTAGCATACATTAGTTTCAGTTTCATGATCACACAGTTACAGTGACTGCGGGTGGGAGTGACACTTACACACACACGCACACACACACACACACGCACACGCACACACACACACACTCACAGGGCCACAGCCACTGCCCTCTCTCCCCCACACATCCTCCCCCTGCGTCTGTACACTCCTTTAGATGAGCAGGACCGCACCTTCCTGAGCACTACCTGAAACTGGAGATGCTCAGGTACCTGTGAAGGGTTGGCTTTCAACCTTGTCTTTTTTTCATCTTCTTCTTCTTTACCCATAGGCAGGCACAGGGCGTTAGGAGATTAACATACCATGTTGTTGTCTTTATTGTTTTACGTGAGTCTTGTCAGTGAAGCTGGGTACATAGTCACAGGAGTTTAAGGAGATGAAAGACTTGGTACATGTAGAGCCGGATCAGTGTTTTTTTCTCTCTCTATTTCTACACAAGTTTTTCTGCGACAGTTGGACAACTGTTCTGTGAGCTACCTGCTATTTGAAATCCAAGGACAGTTTGGTTGGGGGGAAATCTATTTTCTGTTTTTCCCCGTGGTGGAAGAGAGCACCTTTTAACTCCAGGTATGTTATCTTAAGAAACATACTTGTTTTTGCTATCATTTATATTCTCTTACCAACCGAAAATTTGGATTTATTTCAAGCCAGTTATTAGGATGTTACTGTTAGTTGAATGACATTTTAATAAATGGCACAGCTGTTTGTTGTGTAAGTGTATTCATACTAATTAAGTCAAATGTGCCTTGGACATGAACAGTAATAATCTGAACCATTCTCCAATGTTTTAATCTAAAAATGACCATATAACCACAACAATAACAACTCCTGCCCTTACTAGGAAGCATTTTTACACTAGTGATTTAAGATATGCCTCTTCTGTCATATCTTAAGATTTTAAAGGGAACAAATTAAATCTGTAAAAAGGGGGATGATGTTACCCATGCAACTTGATAAGGGTCAGATAGACTTGCTGACAGATGCAATGAATCTGAAAGAAAAAGGGCTCTAAATTCCTTCCATTAGAGTGTGAAAGAGTGTTATTCTCTGGGGTTATCTCAGATGTATTTTTGTGGGGCCGAGATCTTTCAGCTATTTCTCAGCACAGGGAATACATGAGGGAGGGGAAGCGCAGGCGACACAAAAGGCGACATTATTCCCCGACGGATCTGCGCTACATCCCGCTATGAATGGAGTATTGAAAAACACAACATTGGGGACTAGATTATTTTTCATCCCTCATAACTGAACCATTTGTCCCAGCAGTTTCAAGCAGTTTGATAGAGCGGTGTGCAAATGGGATAACCATGGTGTTGCATAGCTCAGCTCCTAATTGGACAGACAATGACCTCTCTCATGGCCTCTGTGCCTCTCATTTCCACCTATAAAACCAATGCAATATACTTCCATACATTCAACAAAACAGGACAGATACGCAGTGATAAATCCTAGACCAGTGTTGTTTGTTTTTCTGCTGGTTGGGGTTGAGAGTGTTAGAGGACACCTCCCCCCCCTGCCCTGCAGTGCCTTATCCACTGGACAGCTATAGACATATTGACACTATAACTCATAGACTGAACCTGTACACTTATTCACGGGGGCAGGTGAATTTGAACTTGGCCCCTCTCTTACCCGCTTGCCCCCCTCCACCCACCCCTATTCTCCCAGGAGACGAGAGGCGCCCCTGTGGTGTCATCGGGTGCCTAAGCGTTTTGGAGAGTTCCAGTGACAGATTGCAGGAAGCAGCGTTTAGGCCTGACGACGGGGACCACAGACAGCAGAAATGTCTTTTTGTGCCCCTTGGGCTCGGAATGTCCACTATCTCCAGGGGCCAATATCAAATTCTCCCCTCATCATCCCCACACTGATACACATTCCAGGGTAAGGTCAGGGGGGCTTCTGGTTGAACAAAGACAAACAACTCTAAAGGGCTCTGCACACAGCGTGCGATTTCTGTTGTGCGTCAACGTTCCATTTTGAAGTTTGAATGGAAGTCTATGAGAACATCGCATTTACCCACACACGGCCCCGATTTTAATCGCACGGCGAACATTCGATTCCATTCATTTTGAATGGGACAAAGCACACGGCGTGCGAGTTTTGTCGCACTGTCAAATGAATGGAATCGAATGTTCGCCGTGCGATTAAAATCGGGGCCGTGTGTGGGTAAATGCGATGTTCTCATAGACTTCCATTCAAACTTCAAAATGGAACGTTGACGCGCAACAGAAATCGCACGCTGTGTGCAGAGCCCTTAAAGGGCCCTTAAAGGGCTCTGCACACAGCGTGCGATTTCTGTTGCGCGTCAACGTTCCATTTTGAAGTTTGAATGGAAGTCTATGAGAACATCGCATTTACCCACACACGGCCCCGATTTTAATCGCACGCGAACATTCGATTCCATTCATTTGACAGTGCGACAAAACTCGCACGCCGTGTGCTTTGTCCCATTCAAAATGAATGGAATCGAATGTTCGCCGTGCGATTAAAATCGGGGCCGTGTGTGGGTAAATGCGATGTTCTCATAGACTTCCATTCAAACTTCAAAATGGAACGTTGACACGCAACAGAAATCGCACGCTGTGTGCAGAGCCCTTAAAACGTAGTCAGGCAGACACAGGAGCAAAACAAGCATTTTCTCAGTTATAATTTACTTAAAAACATTCAGACGTTTAGACCTACCTCTTTATCGTACAAATTAGGCCTATAGGCAAAACGTTTTCTGAATTCAATAGTTAAATAAAAGCATGTTGAGATTTCATGACAAATAATAATAATAATAATAACGTGGATTTATATAGCGCCTTTCATAAAACCCAAGGCAGCTTTACAATTCTTTACAAAACGTCTCAGTTAAGCCCAGTTTACGCTCCTGCGTAAAATCGACGGCGTAGCCTTGCGTAGCCTACGGCGTAGATTAACGCGCTCCTCTCCAAAAATGTAACTACGCGTCAGTTTCTACGCAACCGTAAGCTCTGTGATTGGTCCGCTTGGTAGCACATGATTCCGACAAGATTCCGACTCTCTCGTCAGCCAAAATGCGGAAGCCATGACAGAAATGTCATTTACTTTTTCTGTAATTACTTATTAATAAAGATTTGAAAAATTATGATAACCATCGTATTATCTTAGTGTAATGTCATTTCAATGCATCATAGAACTTTTATTTACAACAAGCATACAAATAAAAAAAACGCTATTATGCCGCTTTGAGTAGAGCGCCCTATGGAAGCATCAGGCACAGCCTTCCTATAAGGAGCGCGATTCACATTTACGAGATGTACAATCCTGTCTATTTAGAAATAAATTATTAGTTACAGGGAGCCCCATGGCTGTTCGTTTGGTTTAAATTATATTTATGACAGACATATTTAATGTTAAGTTATCTATAAGAACTGTGATTGTTCCGCTTGGTAGCGTCACATTCCGACTCTCTCGTAAATGCGGAAGTCATGACAGAAATGTCATTTACTTTTTCTGTAATTACTTATTAATAAAGATTTGAAAATGTATGATAACCATCTTATTATCTTAGTTTACTGTCATTTCAATGCATTATAGAACTTTTCTTTACAACAAGCATAACAAAAATACGTTTTTTGATCGCTATTATGCCGCTATGAGTACACCGACCGTCGGCATTGTCAGAATGATAGCTAACCGGAAGAGGCACAGCACAGGGGCATAGAAAACACACTGCCACCTAGCGATGTGACGGTGTAATTGCAGAGCGACCTACGCAGAAGTGCGAGACCCCTTACGTAGGCTACTCGCGTAAATTCGACGCAGAAGCTTAATTCGGCCTTTAGTCCTGTATTATTATTTCATGAGTATATTTGAACCAAAGTCTTGAATATAGTTGGCAAGAGCACGAGCAAGCAATGTCAAGCCAGTGAACCATCCATCTTACTTTTATGAGAAACCAGAATGTCTGGCTGTGTTCAGTCCATCCAGTATGACACAGCATTTAATCTCATAACACAGCCATCCCCCTTACCTATCAGTACAGGATGACTAACATGCTGAAACTCAACAGAACGTAGATATTCTATAATGGGACATACAGTCCCCTAGTCTGCCTTTTTATTCAGTGTTGCACGTTAATCTATTTTTCAGTTATATTTGTGCCTAGTTTTCCTCTCATTTCCAATGGGGGCAGAGAAGTCCTTTTACATTACCTCCAAAGCACCAAAACGTGCTTATCTGACTGGCTTTGAATCTGAGCATCTAATTCAAGGCTGAAACCCACTAAAGAACATATCATTGTCCTAACTCATCTCTGTATGAAAGTAGAGAGAATGTCACCTGTTCTGTTAGGGTGGCTCGCCTCCACTGCCACCAGGGTGAGGCACGGCAGCCATTTTGTGCCAGCACACTCACCACAGGGCAGAACGCTCTCTCTGTGCCCAGCGTTTTAGCGGCCAGGGTGCACTGGGGTGGCAGTGGGCGGACAAGGCCAGGCCTGGGGATATGGGCCGGCTTCACGCTTCAGCTGGTCCTGGTGCACTCTGGGAGTTGGGCCTGAGCCAATCGATGGGTCTGAGCCTAACACACTAAACAGCACGACTTCCCCACACCTCGCCATCACCATCAGTGGCACACACACACCAGTTTCAACACAGTGCAAATCAAATGGTCTTTAGAAAACGATTGATTCTCTAACTACAAGCTTCCCTTCCCCGAGGCCTCATAATATCATCAATACTGACTGTCACTACAGTCATTTGTCTGCAGGGGCTTTGCAGTTGCCATTGTTGTATTTTTTTTCAAGGGAATCTGTCCATTAGAGAAAACAATCCAATACCATGTTGAGGGTACTCTGAATAGGGAGTAAAAGTGGCATTATCGGTTGCAACTAGACTAGTTAGAACAGAGGAGAGCACCAGTCTTTGGAGGTTGAGGGACCATTTGAACAACGGAGAGACAGAGGAGAGAGAGACAAGAAGAACAAGGGGTGAGGGAGACCGTAGTGAGAGAGAGAGAGACCACGGTACGCTGAGTGTGAGTGTAAGTGTGAGTGTGAACGTGTATGTTTGTGTTTCAACCCATCCAGGAGGATCCTCAGACAGACCGCCATGCGTGCAGCAGAGAGCATGCGCAGGGGCTGGAAGCCTGCCGCCTGGCTCCTGGTGTGTCTCCTGGTGACTGTCAGTATGCTGCTGCGGCTCGGTGAGCGGCGGGGGGCCTTGAGGAGGGGGGGGGGGGGGGTAGGTGGTAGGTGAGGTGGGGTAGAAGGGACTTTGGGCTGGGTGGGTGGGTTGTGGTAGACACTACCCAACACTCCAACAGCACAAGGAGCTCCCCCTCCTAGCTGTCCGTCTGTCGACAAAATAGTATTTTTTTTGGTTTTCTATTTGTGTTTAATGGATGAAAAACACTCTATCGCTCTCACTGCATCCTCGTTACTGAATCAACTTGTCAACACCCAGTGCCTTCGTAACTCTCAAGGATCACAGACCATGATGTGTGTTTTTTAATATAACGTCCCAGATGGAGAGGTAAAGGTAAAGTAGCTAACTCATAGCTCAGATTGAACCAACTCAAAGTGGTTGGATGAATTGATGCGGTGAATTTGGTGGGTCCCACTACCACAGGGTCCCTCACAGAGGCTGTTATCTCTCTGGTTCCCTAGACGAGACCTCTGAGGAGAGGGACTGTGACACATGAGAGGGTTGAGATGAAGGCACTAGAACACGTGTCTTTATAGAGCTTAAGCACCTGGTGTACCTGGCTGGGACAGAACGCCCTGTAGATAAGTGCCTTTGTGTCCAAACTACAGTACGTCTCCACTGTGTTTACCAGTCCTGCTGTGAAAACTGCCCTGCAGTTCTTTTGAACAGAGACAGGGAGTGAGTCCTTATCGATTCTACTAGTTTGGACATTATGGATCACCTCCCTATCAATAGAATATTTACAAACCTCACACAGCGGATGTTTTGTAATTATACATTTGAGAGATTACTATTTTTTTGTTCGTTTATAACGATTTGTATCTTCTAATTTCAGGAGATATCAACATGACAAGACGAGCCCTCGTATCCAGTGAGTATATGTCCTTATGATCTTTACTTTCATGACGTTCCTGCTCCCAGCTGGTTACAGTCCTGTGTCACTTATAGATACAAAACATACAACAACAAGCATTCCAATACCAATATATTGCTGATACCCAACACAACTGTTTACGTGAATGCCTGGTTTTCAATGACCAAAACATTCAATGGAGAAGCCTGTGAATTGGGCTATTTTGGGTGTGATGTTAAGAAAAGCCCCTTCGCTGTTTGTCTTTTGTGAGGTCGCGAAACCCAACACCAGT
Organism: Nansenia antarctica; assembly: GCF_963989245.1. Classification (NCBI taxonomy): domain Eukaryota; kingdom Metazoa; phylum Chordata; class Actinopteri; order Argentiniformes; family Microstomatidae; genus Nansenia; species Nansenia antarctica. Next base: position 16,505,271 of record NC_137693.1, read on the forward strand.
ATCTAGGCTTGATAGAGTACGCAGGAGCGACGTCACTTCTGGGTCAACACTTTGCATATTTGATTTTATGGACAGGGCTGCCAAGTTTCACCAAAAGTTTGGAGTGAGATTTGGCGGTGGAGCGACCCAAAACTGTGCACGTTTTGGCAGCGGCGGCCCCTCTCTCCCACCCAATTATTTGTGCTAGTTTCCTGCAATTTTACATGTTGTTCATAATAAACCAGCACAACAAATGAAAATAATGAACATTTTATAAAACAAGACAAAATATGAAATCTTAATAAACAGCCTACAGACTCTAAAAGAACATTGGGCCCCATCAACAGGACTCAGCCCCTTGGTCAGAAGCAGAAAGACCCTTGGTCATCATCTTATACATATAGTGCATTGCTCATAGATGGCTATCATGTTATACAGTACATACCAGGGTTTTTCCTGGGTCAGAATGAGGGCCTGGTGGTTGATCTTGTGCGCGCGCAGCGCTCCCCAATTTTTTTTGAGGGACCCCCAATTGTTGTATTTGTATTGTAAATTGTAATTATTCTTATTAATGTACCATGTACCTGGTTATGTTACAGTAGAGAAACAAAAAACAGTTACCAAAACGGAGTATTTACTAGCTAATTGGCAAAAGATTGGCGTGGTGCAACTGAAATTAGTAAACAACTAGTTTGAAACTAGCTAGTAACAACTAGGGGTTTAGTAACTACTAAATGCCTGCATTTAGTAATGACTTACGCCAAATTGGTGCAACCCAGTCCAGTAGGCTACCAGATACGATGTTGTAATGTATGCACATATTTTGCTACCACGGTTGCCAGATGGAATTGACAATGTCCAGCCCAACCGGTCTAAAAGCTGCCGAATCCACCCGTCCAGTACCAAAAGTAGCCCAATCTGGCAACACTGCTTGCTACGTTCTTGCAGCTCGCGTGAACACAGGTTCTTCCATCAGCGCTCGCCTGCCGCTTCGATTGCAGACTCAAGTTAACGCGCGTGCAGAAAGATGCCACGAAACTCATGTCCGGTAGCTTTCTTTCAAGGAATTTCAAAAATAAAAGTCCCGTAAAACAAATAGTTTTTTTCGCCGTGAGAAATAGAGATGCGGTGTGAGAGCGTGAGAACTGGTTGAAATGCGTGAGTCTCACGGCGATTGCGTGAGACTTGGCAGCTCTGTTATGGATGTGATTTTATTTCAATGATCAAGCTGAACAGCGCTTATGGCGGCCTAACGTTCAACTGGATAAATTCGTATAAGTAGAGACTCTGTACATTACGTGAAGCTAACTTGATGCAAACGCATATTAGCAAAATAACACCTAATTTTACAATCCATAAATGCAAACACGTATTACCTAGCACCGAAAATTCATTAAAAACACACAGCCTACACATTATACTTCAGATTATTTCGCAATATCAAAACTCGGAAATGACCGGGAAAAAGACTAACCGTGTTCACACCGGCATAGTGTCTGGAAGCCAGTCTTCACGTCCTATGGGCTATTACTATTATTATTATTATTATTATTATTATTATTATTATTATTATTATTATTATTATTATTATTATTATTATGTGGTTACTTGCCTTAAATCTTCCCCAGACGTCCGTTGGACTGCACTGGCTATAGATATTTATTTAGCCTGTGGAACTTGTGGTTTGTCAGTAGAAGTGTATGTCTGTAGAAGACACTCTCTATTTTCTTTTCCCTTCTCGAATTTCTGAAATGCTGGAAGCATTATTTCAAGATGTCCTGAATGATCTGGTACAAATGGCAAGAGACTAGCCCTTACTTAGCTTACTTAGAGATAGCCAACGTAAAGACTCAAACTAGTTAAACTAGACTCTAAACTAGTTCATGGGACAAGAAAACGTGCAAGAAACTGTAAGCCTAGGCTATATGTTACACCACTGAGCGCGCTCAAATTACCTGTATGAAAGATCTGGGGATTTTCGGCTTGAACCGGAAGTAAGTGTGTGCTCATAGAGCAACATGCTCCACCAGAACGTTCAGATGTCAGGACAGACTACTACAGACTATCCGGTTGTTAAGTCTGACGTCAAATGTGACGTTTTGCAATTTCCGGGTCCAAACCAGAAATTCCCTGCACCAGAGTACCAGTGTACTACAGCGGTAGAAGGACAGTTCAATCGTTCTTTAGACTCAGATCTATTCATACAACAAGGGACACAGCGCTTTCCCGTTTTCCCCATATTGTCAGGGTATTTGAGCCTCGGAAAAGCGCTATATAAATATAATTAATTATTATTATTATTGCGGCATTTCGAAGACAGCGCCTCAGCCAACTTTGGACCCGGAAACACGTCACGACTTAACAACCGGATACTGCCATGCTGAGGGGATCACACAGAGGTTGTGCTACTCAGTCGACGCCACATCCTTTTGATAAGTTTTGTTTGTTAGTGTTGGTTATACTGGTTATGATATGGTTGATATTAAACAAAAAACTAGAGAATAGGTTTTAATAGGGGTCAGAAAATGTAAATAAAGAAAAGGCCTTGGCATTTAAAAAAAACAACTAATATGTATAGATAAGTTTGTTAAATTGGTTTCCCCTCTCAAAACAAAACATCCCAAGTCCATGCAGGAATGTGCAAACCTTACGTACATATTTCTGGTGGGACTGTAGCAGGTAGGCTACATGGGCTAAATAGGCTTCCTGTTGCGTTTCAAGCTGGGTCTAGGATTACAGGAAAATAGATATAGTAGATATAGAGTACAGTAACTACGGAGGGCCAAGAACCTCCTTTCAACAAATAATTTGACCAAAGTCTCTCTCTCTCTCCCTCTCCCTTTTTTCCAGCCAATAGCACGGCGTCCTCTATGAAGACACATTCTTCACAAGGTAGGCATGTGCTGGACCCCCGCCAGCTCTCACCACATCCCCCACACCTCCTGAAACACCCATGTTCAACCAAACATGTCCACATCCAATACATGAACAAAGTAAAATGTGAAGTTGTGAAGAGGCAGGGAGAGAGGAGGCGAGGGGAGAGATGGCACATCAGCACCCGGGGGCAAACAGAAACAAGGTCACTTCCCCTCGTTCTCCATTTACCTAATCCCCCTCAATTACTTATTTGCTCTGTGCTCTCCTCTCCATCTAGCTCCAGTCCACGGAGTCATGTGGCTTATTTAGTCTTATTTAGTTCCTTAAGTTGGAGGGGATTAGGCCCTATTCTAAAAGGATTCTTGTCGCTATTAACTATCATTATATCAGAGCCATGCTAATCTGTTCCCCCATTTCATTATTTTTTCCAGACGGTAACGCACACTACCATAATGTCCGACAGACAGTAGGTCTTTTATGTGCCTGCGTGCCGTTGATTTTTTTCAGAGAAATAAAAAAAAAAACTCTGCAACAATACATTTTACCAAGTATCTCTCCCAGAAAAGGAATCACAGTTGGTATGCAAGCAGTACAATTAACCATGTGGAGAGAGTGAGTGTGTTTCACACTTTATTTTTTCAGCACTTTTGATGCTGTCACTCTCATAAAGAGATCTTGTGCAGTTGTTAGCAAAAACAGTCAGGAAGAAGCTGAAGGAATTTGAACAAATTGTCATCTCACTGAAAGTGGGGAAAAAAGCAAACAGGATGTTGTGGTCGGGTAGCTTGATAGCAGAATGGCATCACAGTACAGCCACGTTCATGAGGCTGGAATGGGAGAGGGTTAACCCTAACCCTTAATGAAGTGTCTGATCATGTGTGTTGGGATATCCCATGGTGCAGTGCGTCTGGTGAACGGGCGTAACAGGTGTGAGGGTCGCGTGGAGGTGCTCCACAACGACTCCTGGGGCACCGTGTGTGACGACAACTGGGACATGGTGGACGCCAACGTGGTGTGTCGTCAGCTGGACTGCGGCCTGGCCGTGGCCGTGGGGGGCAGCTCTCTGTTCGGCCAGGGCGCCGGGCCCATCCTGCTGGACAACGTGGACTGTAAGGGAGGGGAGACGGACCTGAGCCAGTGTGGGAGTCTGGGCTGGGGCATCCACAACTGCTACCACTACGAGGACGTGTCGGTCACATGCAAAGGTAGGAACTTTTACTGTGACCCTCAGGATTGCTGAGGTATAAAGGCCCTACCTGTAATATCTGTAACGACCTCATAGTGAATAAACTGTTGACTTATTTCGAATACTAATTTCACAGCTACACAGCGAGCAGATCAATGAGAAGTACTGTCCAATATTGACTAATGTTTTGATCTGCAAACTTAGGGTCAGGGAGGGGATAAGGGGATACATCCACAGTGACAAAAAGAATAACTGTCGTTCCCCCCCGTGTGTTGGCAGACACGGTGATGTTGGAGTCACAAGGCCACGAGGGGCCCACCACGCCATCCAGGAGGAACGCAGGGTTGAGTAAGTCATCCCTTGTTTTTGCCACTTCTCCGCACCCCGAAATCTAGATATACTTAAAGTATCCAGAGTAGATTTGTCCTACAAACACACTTCGATTTAGACTTAGTCATCTAAAAATGAATTAGACCCCTATACTTTCTTTTATTTATTTATTTGTTTCTTTTTATTTTACTACTCTACCTTTTCAGTTTGTAAAGCGTCTTTGAGTGTCTAGAAAAGCGCTATATAAGTCTAATGTATTATTATTATTATTATTATTATTATTATTATTATTATTATTATTATTATTATTATTATCCCTCTTCAACTTGGTTCAGTGTTCAGTCCATTGAGTTTGGACACCTGAGTACCATGCACGGTATATCACAGAAGCAGTCCTAGGGGAATAACATGAGGAAAAAAGTAACATAGGACAAAAAAAGAGAAGAAATTGGCTAGGTTTTTAAGCATACCGGTAGTGTTGAGGAACTCAACTAAAGAAACTCGTCAAATGCACTTAAAAATGAAACGGACATACGTATGTCAACAGGAACAGGTATGTTTAATCAACTGTAGTCTTCTGCTTTAAGAAACAGGATGAAGAAATCAGCAATTTCTCAGTTTCCTCTCAAAACACACAATCACACTTCAGGAGACACGGCCCAATGCGGTACGGAAGGACTTCAAAGTCATTCCTACTGTGGTGTAAAAAAATAAAACGTGTCTTCTGTAGACATCATGTACAGTTGCATTACGGCTCTAAATGCTTCAGAACGTTCTAGGTCTGCTTCGTTGAGGGCCGGGTCACCTTTTGTTGCGGCCTCCCCTTTGTTTTTTCCTTTCAGTCCCAAGTGGGTCATCAGACACCCACCCCGGCTCCGACTTTCGGAAAATCGTCAATATCCGCTTGGGTACTCCAAAGAAAGTCCTGAATCCCACAGGGAATGTTTGGGGCTACATAGATACTGACGTAGATTCCTTAGGCGGCTGAACCTAGGGAGGGGCATTGTAGGTGGAGGATACATGAGAACATCTATTGTCTATTCTGGCGTGTTTTGTTCATCCATGCCACAAAATGACTACATCCATGTAGCTGTAACTATAGGACCACCTCTATACCAACCAACACCCTTTAACTCCTGTTAACACTGAGTAAAGGCTCGTACTCAAACTCAGAGGGACAAACAACCTCGCTTTAACACACATGAATACAGTACACCCTGAATATTAAAGTGGTTTTATTATTGGTTATCAATGCTATACAGTCCACATATGAAACGAAAAATTCTTAACATAAGGGATAGGGTTAGGGTTAGGGTCCTAGAAAAGCTAAAATGTGTGTCATTCAATTCAATCAAGGCTTTGATAGAGTCAGTGTGTGTATTGATGAATCTCTCCCCCCCCCCCTATCCTAGGAGATGGTACGATCCGGCTGGTGGGTGGACTGGACCACTGCCAAGGCAGAGTGGAGATCTACTACCGAGGGAGCTGGGGGACGGTGTGTGATGATGACTGGGGGATGAGAGATGCAGGAGTGGTGTGTCAGCAGATCGGCTGTGGCCACGCCGTGTCCTCCACCACCAACGCCTACTTTGGCTACGGCACAGGCCTGATCCTATTGGACAATGTCAACTGCAATGGCTATGAGCATCAGCTGACCAAATGCTACAGCCTGGGCTGGGGCATCCACAACTGTGGTCACCATGAGGATGCTGGGGTCATCTGCTCCAGTAAGATGCTGTTTCATACTGACATGTTTACAGCCCTGTACAGACAGGCAGATCTAATGGGGTTTTCTAAAACATATATTCTTATGTCCTAGTAGTCAATAGGCACCGGCTAGGTCACCGGCCGGTCACACATACACACACACACACACACACACACACACATACACACTCTCACATACACACACACACACACACACACACACACATACACACACACACACACACACACACACACACACACACACTCTCTCTCTCTCTCTCTTTTACGAGAAGATTCTTCAAGACAGACAGACAGACAGACAGACACACGCACACACACACACACACAGACAAATACACACACATATTCATCCTAGCATGTCACAGAGACCTAACATGTCCACCATGTCTGTGTGTGTTCTCTGAAGGCTCGGGGTCCACCACTATGCTGCCCATGAACACCGACACCATAAACCCCAGGGGCTTCTTCCAGACTGTCAGCACTGCAGGTAAAAACTGGATCCAACACTGTGGTACTGTGGTAGCAGTAACAAAACAGTTGCCGTATAACATTAGCAGCGCAGTAGGTTGTAGGTATTACAATGAAGTTCTTAGAGAGATCCGTCCCAATATACTTTTCCATTTGACACTCATTATTATGTGCTAGGGCCCCAAATGAACCTCACGGATGCACTGCTATCTTTAAGGCCAGCAGAGGGTGCTGTTCTTCATCAGTGACCTGACAATTTGTTACTCAACAGCGCCACACAAATATTGTGGTGATAAATGAAACAACATAACCCTACCTCTCATCTTATTCTCTCCAAAGCACGTACAACCCTCAGCTGTAAGTGCATGTTAACGTGAAGCTATCCAATGGTAACTCTTGTGTTCTATCTCTTCTATCCTAGTGACGGATGGTACAGTAGCAGTCAGTACTGAGACACCCATGACTACCACCACAGCTGCCATGACAACAAGAGGTAATACCCAACGTGATAATAAACCCTATGTAAGGCCTACATAGAGCACAGAGTATGCTATCCATCACCGAATGTAGCATTATCATTCATATTATTTCTATATAGAAGGACATTTACTCGTAAGTTATTTGTGAAGCATCTAGGCTGATTTGTAAGCTTTCTAGAGGGTACTCCTGAATATTACTATTGTTCTCGGGAACGTGACGTCACGGTTGCTATGTCCGCCCACTGCCGCCATATTCTTTGGTATATCATTTTTTATTTGTTATTTGGTATATATCATTTCGTTATCATTTTCGTTAGCTATCTCGAAGCATGACGTACAGAAAACGTAAACACTCGGAGGCGCTATAATAAAGTCAACGGTTAGGTGAGCAAAGAACATGGCGTCCGTATCCCACAATGCAGCGCTGTGACGTCGATTCCCGAGCTTAATAATGAAGCGTTTTCTCCACACCTTTTCTGATATTTTGTTCCGGGTGTGTTCCTTTCCTCCGTCCCTCCCTGTTGTAGAGCGGCCTACCATCCG